>NC_082671.1:59351111-59655925 GCF_025265405.1 Mesoplodon densirostris
AAATCATGTCCTTTGTTCCACTAAACTCAAAAGTTTTACAAGGCAATCGAAAAATCTGCATACAACTTATAGTAGGCTGTCTCTAACCAAGGTTCCTCCATATCTGCCATTCTGCATTTGTGGATTAAACCAACTGCAAATTGTATAGTACTGTAGTATTTACTATTGAAAAAAATACATATATGAGTATTTCACAGTTCAATCTGTGTTGTTCAAGGGTCAACTGTATACAAACACACACAATTCTGCAATTTGGTTTTCCATATAAAAAATACTCTAGGTACGTTTCTATATCAGTATGTATTCTATATCAGTAGGTTATTGATCTAACCTATTTAAAAAAAAAATAGAAGGCTTGCTTTTTAAATAAATAGCCAACAGAAAGTCCTGCATATAAATAGACCTGCATATAAATCGTAGCTCTAATATATAGCTGTGTAAAATTTGATATATCAATTTCTCCATGAATTTCAGCTTATCGACCTATAAAATAAAACTAATAATAGCTACCTAATAACGTTGTGAGATATATAATGAGAAAACTCATATAAAGTACCAGGCAGATGGAAACCATTTAAGTTAGCTCCTGTCATACCCTTTGTAGACTTTGCAGTAAGCCTATGCAAATCTGTTGATCTTTTCTCCCACCACCCTCCAAAATAAGTCTGTCAACTCTTTGGAGATATTCAGGAACAAACACATTTTCAGTGTCAGTATTTGGAATTCTTAGAAGACGTTTTGTCAATGTAAGTAATTATTACTGGTAAAAAATATCAAATCTAAAATAAAATGCTTAAAAATAAGGCTCTCTAGCTTATCCAAGCATTTCTGAGAAATATCAGGTTCTTTGTGTTAATAACTTAAACTTGCTAGGAATCACTTGTCTAGATAAAAACTGTAAAAGATGCTCTCTTTAGTTAAAAGATGCTTTATAAAATATATACTTATATATATTTTAAAGGATGGGATGCTGTTATGGACTGGAAAGATGTCCTGTCAGGAGGGGAAAAGCAAAGAATGGGCATGGCTCGCATGTTTTATCATAGGTAAGTATATTATACTCAAGTAATGACTATTCCATTGTTGTAACCAAAAAATGTTTGGATAGGATTCCGTGCCCTCATCTTTAGTCTGAAAATATTTTTCTGAAAAACTAGTGCTTAGAATTTACAGTTTTCTAATTTCCTAGGTTATTTTTTAATGTGACAGAAATCTCCAAGTATTTTTTAAAATTTTTTGTTGAGTAATGTTAGATGACAAAATTAAATTTTTATATGTCCTAAGTTTGAAAGTAGGATTATTACTAATTTTAAAATGTGAAGAATACATAACCACTGTTATACTGTTGTGAACACAGGAGGTAGACATTCAGTAATACTTCTCAATTAAATTATTAAATTCAAACTAAATTAACTTTCTAACCACTCACTAGCCTATAAAACTTAGTAGTGCTCTCCTCTTTGAAAATCAGAGGCATATCCAATGGAAAAAGGAACTAGCCAGCCTAAGTCTTCAAGGACTCAGAAATAAAGAGATGCAGGAAAAAATTTCTCTTGATAAAACTTTTCTATTTGCAACCAGCTTCATAGCCTTTTGAATTCAAGGTACCAAACATAAGACATTGGAAAGAAGTATTAAAGCTCTTCTGATTTATTCTTCTTTTTTGTCCTATTCTTCTGTGAAAAATAAATTCCCTTTTTTTTTTTTTTTTTTTTACATTAGGCCTCTGGTAATGAAAACCTGAGTTGTTACTCACTTTTAATACTTATATCTTGGGCAAAAAAGCCCAAGAGTTATGTACATGAATGCCTGAATAGACCATAAGCTGGGGCATATGCCATACTCTTTTTTTATTTATTTATTTTTTTCTTTTTGCGGTATGTGGGCCTCTCACTGTTGTGGCCTCTCCCGTTGCGGAGCACAGGCTCCGGATGCGCAGGCCCAGCGGCCATGGCTCACGGGCCCAGCTGCTCCGCGGCATATGGGATCCTCCCAGACCGGGGCACGAACCCGTATCCCCTGCATCGGTAGGCGGACTCTTAACCACTTGCACCACCAGGGAGGCCCCATATGCCATACTCTTGAAGAAGCTCCAGTGGAAGCAATAATAATTTCATAGGGAACATTTAAAAGCTGATAAAAACCACACAAAAAAAATTATCAAGTAAGCTTCATTAAACACTTAGCAACAAGATGGCTACCAATTTTTTAAAAAATCTTTTATTATGGAAAAACCATTACAACTTCATCAAAGAAGAGAAAATTGTAAGATGAACCCCATATTCTCATCACACTGATTTAATACAGCACTTCATTTATCTATTTTTTATTTATGAAGCATTTTAAAGCAAATCCAAAACCATGGAATTTTTTCATTAAATACTTTGGCATCAGTCTCTGAAATATTGGGATATTTTCTTACATAATATGTCATAATCATAACTAAAAATTTGATCATAATCATTTAAAATCATTTAATACCTGGTTCATATTCATTTTCCCTGATTGTCTCAAAAATATCTTTTTATACTTGGTTTGTTCAAACCAAGATGCAAACAAATTTTATATACTGAATTTTGTTGTTATATATCTCTTAATTATTTTTTAATTTAAAGAGTCTCTTCTTCTCCCTGCCTCTGTCCCCTTCCCCCATCTTTTATGCCATTGACTTGTTAAAGAAACTGGGTCAGTTGTCCTGTAAGAATGTTGTCCTTTCTATATTGATCTGATTCCTTCCTCATGAGATCCCTTTACCTCTTTCCTCAATCTCCTATTTGTCTTGTAAACTGGAAATTAGAGCTAAAACCTTGATTATATTTAGGGTCAGCCTTTTTGGTAAGAATATAACATAAAATATTTATCATTAAAAATAATTTAAACAACTTTATTAAATATAATTATATGTTTATTTTATAAAAGTAGAAAATTAGATAAGTAAAAATAAGAAAAAATCTGTTGTCTCACTACCTGTACTACCTGTACTACCTGTAACACATAAAAGTTTGGTATAGTTTTTTTCTCTATTTTGGATACAAAAGTTGGTTGTTATTTTTTAATGTAACTACTTTCATACAGTATACTGCAGTTTATATCCCTCTTCTTTTTTTTTGGCCACACCACACGGCTTGAAGGATCTTAGTTCCCTGACCAAGGATCGAACCCAGGCCCATGGCAGTGAAAGCACAGAGTCCTAACCACTGGACTGCCAGGGAATTCCCTATATCTCTCTTTTTATTTTGTATGCTATTATGTGTACTATTATGTAATAGCTAGCCAGGGTTTATTTATTAGTATTATCATTAGTGTTATTATTATTATAACATTTATGTACCAAATACATAAATGTATTTAAGTATACAATTCTATGACTTTTGACAAATGTATATACATTATGTAACCAATATCCCAATTAACATAAAGTATGTTTCCATCACCATAGAAAGTCTCTCATGCCCCTTTCCAGGCAAATCTCTCTGTAGACAATTTCTGTTCTGATTTCTATCCTCATAAATTACTTCTCCTGTTCTACAATTTCATATAAATTAAATCATACAAATATGTATGATTTTGTGTTATACCTGGATTTTATTAGTGAAAAAATATTGTGTAATAACATGGTATTTGTAATAACGACACAGTTAGTTCAAGAATACGGCAAGCTAAAAAAGTATGCACCAAAATTTGTGAACTCAGAATTTTTAGTGAAGTGCATTTTAGAATGACCTTTTTGAGATGATTTGGTGAGATTCAAGAGTAAACTTTACAGTGCGACGTTTATGACTAGCTGTCACCAACTATTACCCTGAATCTGTTTGAGCCTCATCCATAAATACTCAGTAATATGATCCCCAGCATAATTGGTGAAATGTAATATAATGGAATGTAAGGTATGATCATAAATTTCTCACTATGTCAGTGTGTTAATAAGATAAGCTCTGTAAGAAAAAACAACAGGCATTAATAAAAGATGCTAACCTAAAGAGATTTTAAGTACCTATAACTTAAAATAAATACTTGAAACTTTTGTATCTAAAATATTTTGGATATAATGTGATACTGAATAAAAATAAAGTTATAACAGTGGAAAGAATTTAGTGCTCCACAGAAAGATGAGGGAAGATGAGCAAGTTGAAAAGCAAAATTTATTGAGAAGAAAATAAAATGAAATAGAAATGCTAAATCCGGTGAAGGAGGACCTGCACTGTTGGTGGGAACGTAAGTTGGTGCAGCCACTGTGGAAAACAGTATGGAGGTTCCTCAGAAAAATAAAAATAGAATTACCATATGATTCAGCAATCCCACTCCTGGGCATATATCTGGACAAAACTATAATTCAAAAAGATACATGAACCCCTATGTTGATAGCAGCACTATTCACAATAGCCAAGACATGGAAACAACCTAAATGTCCATCAACAGATGAATGGATAAAGAAGATGTGGTACATATATATAATGGAATACTGCTCAGCCATAAAAAAGAACGAAATAATGCCATTTGCAGCAACATGGATACAACTAGAGATTATCATACTAAGGGAAGTAAGTCAGAAAGAGAAAGACAAGTACCACGTGATATCATTTATATGTGAAATCCAAAATATCACACAAATGAACTCCTCTATGAAATGGAAACAGACTCACAGACAGAACAGACTGATAGTTGCCAACGGGGAGGGGCTTGGGGGAGCGATGGAGTGGGAAGTTGGGATTAGCAGATGTAAGCTTTATATATAGAATGGATAAACAACAAGGGCCTACTATATAGCACAGAGAACTGTACTCAATATCCTGTGATAAACCATAATGAAAACCAATATCAAAAAAGAATGTATAGGGGCTTTCCTGATGGCGCAGTGGTTAAGAATCTGCCTGCCAATGCAGGGGACGCGGGTTTGTGCCCCAGTCCGGGAAGATCCCACATGCCACGGAGCAGCTGGGCCCGTGAGCCGTGGCCTCTGGGCCTACGTGTCCGGAGCCTGTGCTCCGCAACGGGAGAGGCCCGCATACTGCAAAAAAAAAAAAAAAAAAAAAAAATGTATAGGGACTTCCCTGGCAGTCCAGTGGTTAAGACTCCATGCTTCCAATGCACGGGGTGCGGGTTTGATCCCTGGTCAAGGAACTAAGATCCCACATGCCACGCAGTGTGGCTGAAGGGGGAAAAAAAAGTGTGTGAAGTGTGTGTGTGTGTGTGTGTATCTGAATCACTTTGCTGTGCAGCAATGATCAACACAACATTGTAAATCAACTATACTTCAATAAAAAGTAAAAATAGGGCTTCCCTGGTGGCACAGTGGTTAATAATCCACCCGCCAATGCAGGGGACACGGGTTCGAGCCCTGGTGTGGGAAGATCCCACATGCCGTGGAGCAAATAAGCCCGTGCACTACAAGCCTACCCTCTAGAGCCTGCAAGCCACAACTACTGAGCCCACCTGCCACAACTACTGAATCCTGTAGGCCTAGAGCCTGTGCTCCACAACAAGAGAAACAACCGCAATGAGAAGCCCACACACTGCAACAAAGAGTAGCCCCAGGTCACCACAACTAGAGGAAGCCCACACACACCAACAAAGACCCAGTGCACCCAAAAGTAAATAAATTTTTTAAAGTAAAAATTTTTAAAAATCGAGTGAAGGAAAAGTATAATAATGAGAAAGTGCCTCCCCTCATTCTCAAAGGGTTAATAACAAGATTTGAGCTGTAATGTGGAACACTTGAGCTAACTAAAATGGAGAACTTTGGCAAGGAGTATTAAGTATCAAAGTTGTATACTCTTTTTGAGAGGATTTTAATTTTTTTTAAAGGATTACTAATTTTATTATTTTTATTTTTGGGGGGTACTTTTTGCTTTTTTTAAACAACTTCATTGGAGTATAATTCTTTACAATGTTGTGCTAGTTTCTGCTGTATAACAAAGTGAATCAGTTATACGTATACATATATCCTGATATCCCCTCCCTCTTGCGTCTCCTTCCACCTTCCCTAACCCACCCCTCTAGGTGGACACAAAGCACCGAGCTGATCTCCCTGTGCTATGCAGTTGCTTCCCACTACCTATCTACTTTACAGTTGGTAGTATATATATGTCCATGCCACTCTCTCACTTCATCCCAGCTTACCTTTCCCCTTCCCTGTGTCCTCAAGTCCATTCTCTACATCTGCATCTTTATTCCTGTTCTGCTTTTTTTTTTAGATTCCATATATATGTGTTAGCATATGGTATTTGTCTTTCTCTTTCTGACTTACTTCACTCTGTATGACAGACTCTAGGTCCATCCACCTTGCTACATATAACACAACTTCATTTCATTTTATGGCTGAGTAATATTTCATTGTATATATATGACACATCTTCTTTAACCATTCATCTGTCAATGGACACTTAGATTGCTTCCATGTCATGGCTATTCTAGATAGTGCTGCAATGAACATTGTGGTACATGACTCTTTTTGAAGTATGGTTTTCTCAGGGTGTATGCCCAGTAGTGGGATTGCTGGGTAGTATGGTAGTTCTATTTTTAGTTTTTTAAGGAACTCCATACTGTTCTCCATAGTGGCTGTATCAATTTACATTCCCACCAACAGTGCAAGAGGGTTCCCTTTTCTACACACCCTCTCCAGTACTTACTGTTTGTAGATTTTTTGATGATGACCATTCTGACTGGTGTAAGGTGATACATCATTGTAATTTTGATTTTGCATTCCCTAATAATTAGTGATGGTGAGCATTCTTTCATGTGTTTGTTGGCAATCTTTATATCTTCTTTGGAGAAATGTCTATTTAGGGCTTCTGCCCATGTGTGAATGGGGTTGGTTTTTTTTTCGATATTGAGCTACATTAGCTGCTTGTATATTTTGGAGATTCATCCTTTGTCAGTTGCTTCATTTGCAAATATTTTCTTCCATTCTGAGGGCTGTCTTTTTGTCATGTTTATGGCTTCCTTTGATATGCAAAACCTTTTAAGTTTAATTAGGTCCCATTTGTTTATTTTTGTTTTTATTTCCATTTCTCTAGGTGGTGGGTCAAAAAGTATCTTGCCGTGATTTATGTCATAGAGTGTTCTGCCTGTGTTTTCCTCTAAGAGTTTTATAGTGTCTGGACTTACATTTAGGTCTTTAATACATTTTGAGTTTATTTTTGTGTTTGGTGTTAAGGAGTGTTCTAATTTCATTCTTTTACATTTGGCTTTCCAGTTTTCCCAGCACCACTTATTGAAGAGACTGTCTTTTCTCCACTGTACATTCCTGCCTCCTTTATCAAAGATAAGGTGACCATATGTGTGTGGGTTTATCTCTGGGCTTTCTATCCTGTTCCATTGATCTATAGTTCCAGTTCTCTGCCAGCACCATACGGTTTTGAATACTGTAGCTTTGTAGTATAGTCTGAAGTCAGGGAGCCTGATTCCTCCAGCTTCGTTTTTCTTTCTCAAGATTGCTTTGGCTATTGGGGGTCTTTTGTGTTTCCATACAAATTGTGAAATTTTTTGTTCTAGTTCTGTGAAAAATGCCATTGGTAGTTTGATAGAGATTGCCTTGAATCTGTAGATTGCTTTAGGTAGTATAGTCATTTTCACAATGTTTACTCTTCCAATCCAAGAACATGGTACATCTCTCCATCTATTTGTATCATCTTTAATTCCTTTCATCAGTGTCTTATAGTTTTCTGCATATAGGTCTTCTGTCTCCTTAGGTAGGTATATTCCTAGATACTTTATTCTTTTTGTTGCAGTGGTAAATGGGAGTGTATCCTTAATTTCTCTTTCATATTTTTCAACATTAGTGTATAGGAATGCAAGAGATTTCTGTGCATTCATTTGTATCCTGCTATTTTACCAAATTCACTGATTACTCCTTCTAGTTTTCTGGTATCATCTTTAGGATTCTCTATGTATAGGGTCATGTCATCTGAAAACAGTGACAGTTTTACTTCTTCTTTACTGATTTGGATTCCTTTTATTTCTTTTTCTTCTCTGATTGCTGTGGCTAATACTTCCAAAACTATGTTGAATAATAATGGTGAGAGTGGGCATCTTGTGTTGTTCCTGATATTAGTGGAAATTGTTTTAATTTTTCCACCATTGGGAACAATGTTTGCTGTGGGTTTGTCATATATGGTCTTTATTATGATGAGGTAATTTCCCTCTATGCCTACATTCTGAAGGGTTTTAATCATAAATGGGTGTTGAATTTTGTTGAAAGCTTTTTCTGCGTCTATTGAGATGATCATATGGTTTTTCTTCTTCAATTTGTTAATATGGTGTATCACATTGATTAATTATATATATTGAAGAATCCTTGCATCCCTGGGATAAACCCCACCTGATCATGGTGTATGATCCTTTTAATGTGCTGTTGGATTCTGTTTGCTAGTATTTTGTTGAAGATTTTAGCATCTATGTTCATCAGTGATGTTGGCCTATAGTTTTCTTGTTTTGTGACATCTTTGTCTGGTATTGATATCAGGGTGATGGTGGCCTCGTGGAATGAGTTTGAGAGTGTTCCTCCCTCTGCTATATTTTGGAAGAGTTTGAGGAGAATAGATGTTAGCTCTTCTCTAAATGTTTGATAGAATTCACCTGTGAACTCATCTGGTCTCGGCCTTTTGTTTCTTGGAAGATTTTTAATCACAGTTTCAATTTCAAGTGCTTGTGATTGGGCTGTTCATATTTTCTGTTTCTTCCTGGTTCAGTCTCAGAAGGTTGTGCTCTCCTAAGAACTTGTTCATTTCTTACAGGTTGTCCATTTTATTGGCATATAGTTGCTTGTAGTAATTTCTCATGACCTTTTTTATTTCTGCAGTGTCAGTTGTTACTTCTCTGTTTCATTTCCAATTCTGTTGATTGATTTGAGTCTTATCCCTCTTTTTCTTGATGAGTCTGGCTAATGGTTTATCAATTTTGTATATCTTCTCAAAGAACCAGCTTTTACTTTTATTGATCTTTGCTACTGTTTCCTTCATTTCTTTTGCATTTATTTCTGATCTGATGTATGTGATTTCTTTCCTTCTGCTAACTTTTGGGTTTATTTGTTCTTCTTTCTCTAATTCCTTTAGGTGATAGGTTAGGTTGTTTATTTAAGATGTTTCTTGTTCCCTGAGGTAGGATTGTATTGCTATAAACTTCCCTCTTAGAACTGCTTTTGCTGCAGCCCATAGCTTTTGGGCTGTCGTGTTTTTTTTCTTTTTAATCTTTATTGGAGTATAATTGCTGTACAATGCTGTGTTAGTTTCTGCTTTATAACAAAGTGAATCAGTTATAAATATACATATGTTCCCATATCTTTTCCCTCTTGCATCTCCCTCCCTCCCACCCTCCCTATCCCACCCCTCTAGGTGGTCACAAAGCACCGAGCTGATCTCCCTGGGCTATGCGCTGCTTCCCACTAGCTATCTATTTTACATTTGGTAGTGTATATATGTCCATGCCATTCTCTCACTTCGTCACAGCTTACACTTCCCCCTCCCCATATCCTCAAGTCCATTCTCTAGTAGGTCTGTGTCTTTATTCCCATCTTACCCCTGGGTTCTTCATGACTTTTTTTTTCATAGAATCCATATATATGTGTTAGCATATGGTATTTGTCTTTCTCTTTCTGACTTACTTCACTCTGTATGACAGACTCTACGTCCATCCACCACACTACAGATAGCTCAATTTCGTTTCTTTTTATGGCTGAGTAATATTCCATTGAATATATGTGCCACATCTTCTTTATCCATTCATCTGATGATGGACACATAGGTTGCTTCCATCTCCTGGCTATTGTAAATAGAGCTGCAATTAACATTTTGGTACATGACTCTTTTTAAATTATGGTTTTCTCAGGGTATATGCCCAGTAGTGGGATTGCTGGGTCATATGGTAGTTCTATTTGTAGTTTTTTAAGGAACCTCCATACTGTTCTCCATAGTGGCTGTACCAATTCACATTCCCACCAGCAGTGCAAGAGTGTTCCCTTTTCTCCACACCCTCTCCAGCGTTTATTGTTTCTAGATTTTTTGATGATGGCCATTCTGACTGGTTTGAGATGATATCTCATTGTAGTTTTGATTTGCATTTCTCTAATGATTAATGATGTTGAGCATTCTTTCATGTGTTTGTTGGCAGTCTGTATATCTTCTTTGGAGAAATGTCTATTTAGGTCTTCTGCCCATTTTTGGATTGGTTTGTTTGTTTTTTTGTTATTGAGCTGCATGAGCTGCATGTGCTGCTTGTAAATTTTGGAGATTAATCCTTTGTCAGTTGCTTCATTTGCAAATATTTTCTCCCATTCTGAGGGTTTTCTTTTGGTCTTGTTTATGGTTTCCTTTGCTGTGCAAAAGCTTTGAAGTTTCATTAGGTCCCATTTGTTTATTTTTGTTTTTATTTCCATTTCTCTAGGAGGTGGGTCAAAAAG
This sequence comes from Mesoplodon densirostris, assembly GCF_025265405.1. Taxonomy (NCBI): domain Eukaryota; kingdom Metazoa; phylum Chordata; class Mammalia; order Artiodactyla; family Ziphiidae; genus Mesoplodon; species Mesoplodon densirostris. The sequence goes on from NC_082671.1 coordinate 59,361,508, forward strand.
GATCTTGCTGCGATTTATGTCATAGAGTGTTCTGCCTACGTTTTCCTCTAAGAGTTTTATAGTGTCCAGTCTTACATTTAGGTCTTTAATCCATTTTGAGCTTTTTGTTGTGCATGGTGTTGGGGAGTGTTCTAATCTCATACTTTTACATGTACCTGTCCCGTTTTCCCAGCACCACTTATTGCAGAGACTGTCCTTTCTCCACTGTACACTCTTGTGTCCTTTATCAAAGATAAGGTGACCATAAGTGCGTGGTTTTATCTCTGGGCTTTCTATCCTGTTCCATTGATCTATCTTTCTGTTTTTGTGCCAGTACCATACTGTCTTGATTACTGTAGCTTTGTAGTGTAGTCTGAAGTCAGGGAGCCTGATTGCTCCAGCTCCGTTTTTCATTCTCAAGATTGCTTTGGCTATTTGGGGTCTTTTGTGTTTCCATACAAATTGTGAAATTTTTTGTTCTAGTTCTGTGAAAAATGCCAGAGGTAGTTTGATAGGGATTGCATTGAATCTGTAGATTGCTTTGGGTAGTAGAGTCATTTTCACAATATTGATTCTTCCAATCCAAGAATATGGTATATCTCTCCATCTATTTGTATCATCTTTAATTTCTTTCATCAATGTCTTTAATTCTCTGCATACAGGTCTTTTGTGGGCCGTCGTGTTTTCATTGTCATTTGTTTCTAGGTATTTTTTGATTACCTCTTTGATTTCTTCAGTGATCACTTGGTTATTTAGTAGTGCATTGTTCAGCCTCCATATGTTTGTATTTTTGACAGTTTTTTTTCCTATAATTGATATGTAGTCTCATAGCGTTGTGGTCAGAAAAAATATTTGCTATGATTTCAATTTTCTTAAATTTACAGAGGCTTGATTTGTGACCCAAGATATGATCTATCCTGGAGAATGTTCCATGAGCACTTGAAAAGAAATTGTATTCTGTTGTTTTGGATGGAATGTCCTGTAAATATCAATTAAGTCCATCTTCTTTAATGTGTCCTTTAAAGCTTATGTTTCCTTATCTATTTTCATTTTGGATGATCTGTCCATAGGTGAAAGTGAGGTGTCAAAGTCCCTTACTATTACTGGGTTACTGTCGATTTCCCCTTTTACAGCTGTTAGCATTTGTCTTATATATTGAGGTGCTCCTATGTTGGGTGCTTTAGTATTTACTATCGTTGTATTCTTCTTTGATTGATCCCGTGATCATTATGTATTGTCCTTCTTTGTCTCTTGTCTTTATTTTAAAATCTTTTTTTGTCTGTTATGAGAATTGCTACTCCAGCTTTCTTTTGATTTCCATTTGCATAGAATATCTCTTTCCATCCCCTCAGTTTCAGTCTGTACATGTCCCTAGGTCTCAAGTGGGTCTCTTGTACACAGCATATATATGGGTTTTGTTTCTGTTTCCATTCAACCTGTCTATGTCTTTTGGTTGGAGGATTTAATCCATTTACATTTAAGGTAGTTATCGATATGTATGTTCCTCTTACCATATTCTTAATTGTTTTGGGTTGGGTTTTGCCCGTCTTTTCCTTCTCTTGTGTTTCCTTCCTAGAGAATTTCCTTTAACATTTACTGTATTGCTGGTTTGGTGGTGCTGAATTCTCTTAGCTTTTCCTTGTCTGTAAAGCTTTTAATTCCTCTGTCAAATCTGAATGAGATCCATGCTGGGTAAAGTAATCTGGGTTGTAGGTTTTTCCCTTTCATTACTTTAAATATGTCCTGCCTCTCCCTTCTGGCTTGCAGAGTTTATGCTGAAAGATCAGCTGTTAACCTTATGGGGATTCCCTTGTATGTTATTTGTTGCTTGTCCCTTGCTGCTTTTAATATTTTTTCTTTGTATGTAGTTTTTGATAGTTTGATTAATATGTATCTTGGCGTGTTTCTCATTGGATTTATCCTGTATGGGACTCTCTGCACCTCCTGGACTTGATTGACAATTTCCTTTCCCATATTAGGGTAGTTTTCAACTTTAATGTCTTCAAATATTTTGAATATTTGAAGAAGAATATCTCTTCTTCTCTTCTACTTCTGGGACCCCTATAGTTAGAATGTTGGTGTGTTTCATGTTGTCCCAGAGGTCTCTGATACTGTCCTCTATTCTTTTCATTCTTTTTTCTTTATTCTGCTCTGCAGTAGTTATTTCCACTATTTTATATTTCAGGTCACTTATCCATTCTTCTGCCTCAGTTATTCTGCTATTGATTCCTTCTAGAGAATTTTTTATTTCATTTATTGTGTTGTTCATCATTGTTTGGTTGCTCTTTAGTTCTTCTAGGTCCTTGTTAAACGTTTCTTTTATTTATTTTCTCCATTCTTTTTCCAAGATTTTGCATCATCTTTACTGTCATTAGTTTGAATCCTTTTTTAGGTAGACTCCCTATTTCCTCTTCATTTGTTTGGTCTGGTGGGTTTTTACCTCGCTCCTTCATCTGCTGCATATTTCTCTGTCTTCTCATTTTGCTTAACTTACTGTGTTTGGTGTCTCCTTTTCATAGGCTGCAGGTTCATAGTTTCCATTGTTTTTGTTGCCTTCCCCCAGTGGGTAAGGTTTGTTCAGTGGATTGTGTAGGCTTCCTGTTGGAGGGGACTGGTGCCTGTGTTCTGGTGGATGAGGCTGCATCTTGTCTTTCTGGTGGGCAGGACCACGTCCAGTGATGTGTTTTCGTATGTCTGTGAAGTTATTATGATTTTAGGCAGTCTCTCTGCTAATGGGTGGGGTTGTGTTCCTCTCTTGCTATTTATTTGGCATGTGGTGTCCAGCACTGGAGCTTGCTGGTCCTTGAGTGGAGCTGGGTGTTAGCATTTATATGGAGATCTCTGGGAGTGCTTTCACCAACTGATATCATGTGGGGCCTGGAGCTCTCTGGTGGTCCAGTGTCCTGAACTCAGCTCTTCCACCTCAGACACTCAGGCCTGACACCCGGCCAGAGCACCAAGACCCTATGAGCCACATGGTTGTGCCAAGCCACTCTGGTCCAACAGGCCTTGACCAAGAGGATTTTAATTTTAATGTTTAAAGAATCACCAGAAAAGTCCCTTCTTATGGTGGATAGACTAGATCCTTCTCAAGACTCACTCTTCTGATGATGCACCAAAAGAGAATGGAAGGAAAATCTGAGAAACAATGTTATCTAATGTTTTACTTCATTATATCAGTTTCAGCATACAACCATTGCTTAATATATTTACATATGTGCACACACAGACACACACACACACTCACAGCCTGTCTCACCAAGTAAACAAAGTGTTTGATACATCTTACATCTGATAGGCTAGGGGTTGCTATAACAATGGATGGTAAGAAATATACTATTTTTCTAATTCTAAAATGGCATCTCTTCTGTTTAGCTCAATGCACTCTAAAAAATAAATACAATACAATAAGTAAATTAATTACTGAAAAGGGATTTATAGAAAAAGGAAAATTTTACTACCAACCTCTCTGTTTTATACTTCCTTTTCTTCTCCCTCATTTCCACTTATGAAAATAATCCACAAACAGAAATCAACTCTGAGACAAAGAAATAATGCTTAATACTTAAACCACAACAGTAACCAAAAGCTAACCCACAAAACTATTTCTGTTGTCAAGGGGCACCTGCAGTGATCTTTTAATTCTTTGCATAGAGAGCTGATATTAAAGTAAAATGGAGTGTTAAAGTTGGCTTTGACTCCTGTATCTATTATCCCTGACTATACCTCCCCCCCACCAGTAGGTAACAGGACCTTATTGATAAGCAAGTCCATCATAGAAAAACAGTTTGCAGTGCTAAATAATTATTTATGCTGAATGTGAAATTAATACTGGTTTCAATTTGTGTCTTTTCATTGTCATTTATTTTATTTTTTACAATGTATTTTTTATTGAATTATAGTTGATTTACAATGTTGTGTTAATTATTCCTGTACAGCAAAGTGATTTGGTTATAAATATATTACATATATATATATATATATATACACACACACACATTCTTTTTTTAAAAATTCCTCTCCTATGGTTTGTCATAGGATACTGAACACAGTTCTCTGTGCTATACAGTAGGATCTTTTTCTTAATCCGTTCCATATATAATAGCTTACATCTGCTAACCCCAACCTCCCACTCTATCCCTCCCCCAACCCCCTCCCCCTTGGCAACCATAAGTCTGTTCTCTATGTCCATGAGTCTGTTTGTTTCACAGATAGGTTCATTTGTGTCATATTTTAGATTCCATATATCATATCCATATGATAGCTCTAGTTGCATCATGTTGCTGCACATGACCTTATTTCATTCTTTTTTATGGCTGAGTAATATTTCAGTCTGTATGTGTGTGTGTGTGTGTATGTGTGTGTGTGTGTGTGTGTGTGTATACTCATTTTTATCCATTCATCTGTCGATGGACATTTAGATTTCTTCCATGTCTTGGCTATTGTAAATAGTGCTGCTATGAACATAGGAGTGCATGCATCTTTGCAACTTATAGCTTTATCTGGGTATATGCACAGGAGTGGGATTGCTGGATCATATGGCAACTCTATTTTTAGTTTTTTTGAGGAAACTTAATACTCTTTTCCATAGTGGCTGTAACAATTTACATTCTTACCAACAGTGTAAAATGGTTCCCTTTTCTTCACAACCTCTCCAGCATTTATTATTTGTAGACTTTTTTTTTTTTTTTTTTTGCGGTATGCGGGCCTCTCACTGTTGTGGCCTCCCCCGTTGCGGAGCACAGGCTCCGGACGCGCAGGCTCAGCGGCCATGGCTCACGGGCCCAGCTGCTCCGCGGCATATGGGATCCTCCCAGACCGGGGCACGAACCCGTATCCCCTGCATCGGCAGGCGGACTCTCAACCACTTGCGCCACCAGGGAGGCCCTATTTGTAGACTTTTTGATGATGGCCATTCTGACTGGTGTGAGGTGGTACCACATTGTAGTTTTGATTTGCATTTCTCTAATAATTAGCAATGATGAGCATATTTCCATGTGCCTTTTGGCTATATGTATGTTTTATTTGGAGAATTGTCTATTTAGGTCTTCTGCCCATTTTTCAATTGGGTTTTTTTTTTATTGTTGCTTTTATTGAATTGTAAGAGCTGTTTGTATATTTTGCAAATTAAGCCCTTGTCAGTCACATCATTTTCAAACAGTTTCTCCCAGTCTATAGGTTGTCTTTTCATTTTGCTTATGGTTTCCTTTGCTGTGCAAAAGCTTACAAGTTTGATTAGGTCCCATTTGTTTATTTTTGCTTTTATTTCTATTGCCTTGGGACATTGAACTAAGAAAACATTGGTACAATTTATGTCAGAGAATGTTTTGCCTGTGTTCTCTTTTAGGAGTTTTATGGTGTCTTGCCTTATATTTAAGTTTTTAAGCCATTTTGAGTTTATTTTTGGTGTGAGGGTGTGTTCTAATTCCATTTATTTACATGCAGCTGTCCAACTTTCCCAATACCACTTGCTGAAGAGACTGTCTTTTCCCCGTTGTGTATACTTGCCTCCTTTGTCAAAGATTAATTGTCCATAAGCGTGTGGGTTTATTTCTGGGCTCTCTGTTCCATTGATCCATATGTCTGTTTTTGTGCCAATACCACACTGTTTTGATTACCGTAGCTTTGTAATATTGTCTGAAGTCTGAGAGGGTTATGCCCCCTGCTCTGTTCTTCTTCCTCAGGATTGTTTGGCAATTCTGGGTCTTCCAGGGTTCCATATAAATTTTAGAATTATTTGATCTAGTTCTGTGAAAAATGTCATGGGTAATTTGTTAGGGATCACATTAAATCTGTAGATTGCTTTGTGTACTATGGCCATTTTAACAGTAAAGAACGTGGGATACCTTTCCATTTCTTTGAATTATCTTCAATTTCCTTTATTAGTGTTTTGTAGTTCTCAGCATATAAGTCTTTCACTTCCTGGTGAAGTTTATTCCTGAGTATCTTATTTTATTTTATTTTTTGCTGTGATTTTGAAAGGGATTGTTTTTTTGCATTCCCTTCTGATATTTCATTGTTAGTGTAAAAAATACAACCCATTTCTGTATATTAATCTTGTAACCTGCTACCTTGCTGAATTCATTTCAGTTCTTCTCCTCCAATTTGGATACCTTTTATTTCTTTTTCTTGCCTGCTTGCTATAGCTAGGACTTCCAATACTATATTGAATAGAAGAGGGAGAGTGGGCATCCTTATCTTGTTCCAGATTTTCGTGGGAAGGCTTTCAGCTTTTCACTGTTGAGTGTTATATTGGCTGTGGGTTTGTCATAACTAGCTTCTATTATGTGGAGATATGTTCCCTCTTTACCCACTTTGGTAAGAGTTTTTATCATGAATGGATGTTAACTTTTGTCAAATGCTCTTTCTGCATTTTTCAATATGATCATGTGGTTTTATCTTTTCTTTTGCTGATGTGGTGTATCGCATCGATTGATTTGCTTATGTTGAACCGTCCTTGTGAACTTGGGATGAATCCCATTTGGTTGTGGTGTATGATCTTTTTTATGTGTTGTAAGATTTGGTTTGCTAATTTTTTTGCGAATTTTTGTGTCTACATTCACCAAAGTTGTTGGCCTGTAATTTTCTTTTTTGGTGATGTCTTTGTCTGCTTTTGGTATCACAGTGATGGTGGCTTCATTAGAATGTCTTTGGGAGTGTTCTCTTCAACTTTTTGGAAGAGTTTGGGATGGATCAGTGTAAGTTCTTCTTTGTATGTTTGGTAGAATTCTCCTGTGAAGCCATCTTGTCCTGGACTTTCATTGTCATTTATTCTAAAATATCAGAATTTCTTCAGAGGAAGTTGTCCTGGTAAATACTTGGTACTGATTTTCAACCTTGAAATAAACAATAAATGACAGTGCATGAGTTGACCTTTGGTCCCATTAACAAAACTAAGTCATGCTACTGAGTACCAAATAAGTCCAGACAGTCTTGAAAGAAGACAGAGAAAGGGAAAAAAGATAAAGAGCTGTGGGGTAAAAATGAAAGGGAGAGAGTTATCAGAAGGAAATGGTGGCAAATGATAGGTGCCTCTGATAGTAGTAAACAATCATTTCCAGAGTAAAAATTGAGCTAGGAAAAAAAAATTGTTGAGTATAATCAGAAAAATATTTACTGATTTTTTTCCTTAAGAAAATGGTCTCAAAGTTACTAGGTTAAATGCCTACTCTAAATTTGTCAGATTAAACGTACTTACTTTTGCAGGGTCTTGGATCAATTAAATTCCATTAATTGTGATTAGGTACTCACATTGTTCATAAAATTATCTTCTCAATAAATGTTTGCCAACAGGGTTGTGACCTGTTTGATAGTTAGCTACTATGTGTAATGTATTTTTTGTGTTAATTAGTCAGAACCTTGTCACCAAGAATGAACCTGCATGCTGCAGGAAAGTGCATTCAGTAAGCTGTCTCATTTTTCCTCTGCCTCATATTCATGATTCACCCATCTGCAATAAAGCATATTGTATTATGAGCAGGAATCAAAAAATCTATTTTAAAATCTAAGAAGAGATGTAGAGAACAAATATATGGACACCAAGGGGGAAAGGGGCATGGGATAAATTGGGAGATTGGGATTGACATATATATATTATTGATACTATGTATAAAATAGATAACTAATGAGAACCTACTGTGTAGCTCAAGAAACTCTGCTCAGTGCTCTGTAGTGACCTAAATGGGAAGGAGATCCAAAAAAGAGGGGATATATGTATACATATGGCTGATTGACTTTGCTGTACAGTAGAAACTAACACAACATTGTAAAGCAACTATACTCCAATAAAAATTAATTTAAAAAGTAAAATCTAAGAAGAATATGAAATTCTAGTCTGAAGAGGGGTAATGACTGCTTTTTTGTTTTATTATTTATCACCTTTAATATTGTCATTTTTATCTTTTTCTCCTTTAAAATTGTTAACATTGCAGCTCATATTGCCCAAAGAAAGATTTACAATTCAAAATGAAAAATTTTAATCTATTTGTGCTTATTTTAAGACCAAAATATGCATTGCTGGATGAATGCACCAGCGCTGTCAGCATTGATGTTGAAGGAAAGATATTTCAGGCTGCAAAAGGGGCTGGAATTTCCTTACTTTCTATAACACACAGGCCTTCTCTTTGGTAAGTGTTTCCAATGCTCATTTATGATAGATGATTTTTTTATATTTCTGAAAGAATAACTTTGCCAAACTTTTTACTATAGAGCATAAGACATTTCAGTTATTTTCTGCCTGTATTTCTGTTAACGTTAAACTATGTCTAAAAGAGTAAAATCACTCTCAAGCTAAAGGATGAAGTTCATGTATTTGATAACATATGACAGAGATTAGTGATCTTTTCTGTATACTTCTGAGTAACTATGTTTAGGGTTTTAAGGTTTCCAAAAATTTGACCACCCAATGGGTGGGACCTTACCAAAATTAAATTGAAAACAATGTATTTCCATGTCAAGGGAAAAATTGAAATGTGAAAATACTGCTATTAAAATATGAGAGCTAAAATAAAAGTAATGGAAGAACAAAAGGTACCCCAAACCTAACATTTTAACAATGAATTTTTTGAAAATTATCATCACACTCCAATAATTCTGAAAGGAAGTAGAAAAATCCACTGATTTTTTTAAAACTGAAACAGTCATTATTCTATAGCATACACTGGGAAAGAACATATTTATATAATTTACATCACCTTTTTAGTTCTTTTTTAAAAATCCAGGAAAAAAAATATCACAACTTGATATCCCTCCAAATGATTAAGTTGGAGAAAGCACAGGAAAGAAAAAGTGTGGGGTTTTTTGCTTTGTTTTAAGGAAAAATGAACAAAACTGTTTTATAAATAATATTTCATAAAACCTAATGGGCCCTCCCATCAGGAAACTTGCACAAGCCTCTTAGATAGCCTCATCCACCAGAGGGCAGACAGCAGAGGCAAGAAGAACTATAGTCCTGCAGCCTGTGGAACACAAAACCACGTTCACAGACAGATAGACAAGATGAAAAAGCAGAGGGCTATGTACCAGATGAAGGAACAAGATAAAACCCCAGAAAAACAATGAAATGAAGTGGAGATAGGCAACCTTCCAGAAAAAGAATTCAGAATAATGATAGTGAAGATGATCCAGGACCTCGGAAAAACAATGGAGACAAAGATCGAGAAGATGCAAGAAATGCTTCACAAGACCTAGAAAAATTAAAGAACAAACAAACAGAGACGACCAGTACAATAACTGAAATGAAAAATACACTAGAAGGAAGCAATAGCAGAATAACTGAGGCAGAAGAAGGGATAAGTGAGCTGGAAGACAGAATGGTGGAATTCACTGCTGAGGAACAGAATAAAGAAAAAAGAATGAAAAGAAATGAAGACAGCTTAAGAGACCTCTGGGACAACATTAAACGCAACAATATTCGCATTACAGGGGTCCCAGAAGGAGAAGAGAGAGTGAAAGGACCCGAGAAAATATCTGAAGAGATTATAGTCAAAAACTTCTATAACATGGGAAAAGAAATAGCCACCCAAGTCCAGGAAGCTGAGAGAGTCCCATACAGGATAAACCTAATGATAAACACTCTGAGACACATAATAGTCAAATTGGAAAAAATTAAAGACAAAGAAAAAATATTGAAAGCAGCAAGGGAAAAACGACAAATAACATACAGGGGAACTCCCATAAGTTTAACAGCTGATTTCTCAACAGAAACTCTACAAGCCAGAAGGGAGTGGCATGACATATTTAAAGTGATGAAAGGGAATAACCTACAACCAAGATTACTCTACCTGGCAATGATCTCATTCAGATTCGATGGAGAAATCAAAAGCTTTACAGACAAGCAAAAGCTAAGAGAATTCAACACCACCAAACCAAACCAGCTCTACAACAAATGCTAAAGGAACTTCTCTAAGTGGGAAACACAAGAGAGGAAAAGGAACTGCAAAAACAACCCAAAACAATTAAGAAAATGGTAATAGGAACTTATACATCAATAATTACCTTAAACATGAATGGATTAAATGCTCCAACCAAAAGACACAGGCTCGCTGAATGGATACAAAAACAAGACCCACATATACGCTGTCTACAAGAGACCCACTTCAGACCTAGGGACATGTACAGCCTGAAAGTGAGAGGGTGTAAAAAGATATTCCATGCAAATGGAAATCAAAAGAAAGCTGGAGTAGCAATACTCAGATAAAATAGACTTTAAAATAAAGAATGTTACAAGAGACAAGGAAGGACACTACATAATGATCAAGGGATCAATCCAAGAAGAAGATATAACAATTATAACTATATATGCACCCAACATAGGAGCATCTCAATACATAAGGCAACTACTAACAGCTCTAAAAAGAGGAAATGGACAGTAACACAATAATAGTGAGGGACTTTAACACCTCACTTACACTAATGGATAGATCATCCAAAATGAAAATAAATAAGGAAACAGAAGTTTTAAATGACACAATACACCAGATAGATTTAACTGATATTTATAGGACATTCCATCCAAAAACAGCAGATTACACTTTCTTCTCACGTGTGCACGGAACATTCTCCAGAATAGATCACATCTTGGGTCACAAATCAAGCCTCAGTAAATTTAAGAAAATTGAAATCATATCAAGCATCATTTCTGACCACAATTGTATGAGATTAAAAATAAATTACAGGGAAAAAACCACAAAAAACACAAACACATAGAGGCTAAACAATACATTACTAAATAACCAAGAGATCACTGAAGAAATCAAAGAGGAAATCATAAAATACCTAAGGTGAAATGACATTGAAAATACGATGATCCAAAACCTATGGGATGCAGCAAAAGCAGTTCTAAGATGGAAGTTTATAACAATACAATACGACCTCAAGAAACAACAAACATCTCAAATAAACAATCTAACCTTACACCTAAAGAAACTAGAGACAGAAGAACAAAAAAAAACCCAAAGTTAGTAGAAGGAAAGAAATCATAAATATCACAGCAGAAATAAATGAAATAGAAACAAAGAAGACAGTAGCAAAAATCAATAAAACTAAAAACTGGTCCCTTGAGAAGATAAACAAAATTGATAAACCATTAGGCAGACTCATCAAGAAAAAGAGGGAGAGGACTCAAATCAATAAAATTAGAAATGAAAAAGGATAAGTTACAACTGACACTGCAGAAGTACAAAGCATCCCAAAAGACTAGTATAAGCAACTCTATGCCAATAAAATGGACAACCTGGAAGAAATGGACAAATTCTTAGAAAGGTATAACCTTCCAAGACTGAACCAGGAAGAAACAGAAAATATGAGCAGACTGATCACAAGCACTGAAATTAAGACTGTGATTAAAAATCTTCCAACAAACAAAAGCCCAGGACCAGATGGTGTCACAGGTGAATTCTATCAAACATTTAGAGAAGAGCTAACACCCATCCTTCTCAAACTCTTCCAAAAAATTGCAGAGGAAAGAACACTCCCAAACACTTTCTATGAGGCCACCATCACCCTGATACCAAAACCAGACAAAGATACTACAAAAAAAGAAAATTACAGACCAATATCACTGATGAACGTAGATGCAAAAATCCTCAACAGGGCTTCCCTGGTGGCGCAGTGGTTGAGAGTCCACCTGTCGATGCAGGGGACATGGGTTCATGCCCTGGTCCGGGAAGATCCCATATGCCATGGAGTGGCTGGGCCCCTGAGCCATGGCCACTGAGCCTGCACGTCCAGAGCCTGTGCTCCACAATGGGATAGGCCACAACAGGAGAGGCCCGTGTACCACAAAAAAGAAAAAAAAAATCCTCAGCAAAATACTAGCAAACAGAATCCAACAGCACATTAAAAGTATCATACACCATGAGCAAGTGGGATTTATCCCAGGGATGCAAGGATTCTTCAATATACGCAAATCAGTCAATGTGATATACCATATTAACAAATTGAAGAAGAAAAACCATATGATTATCTCAATAGATGCAGAAAAATCTTTTGACAAAATTCAACATCCATTTATGATAAAAACTCTCCAGAAAGTGGGCATAGAGGGAACCTACCTCAACATAATAAAGGCCATATATGACAAACCCACAGCCAGCATCATCCTCAATGTTGAAAAACTGAAAACATTTCCTGTAAGATCAGAAACAAGACAAGGATGTCCACTCTCACCAGTACTTTTCAACATAGTTTTGGAAGTCCTAGCCATGGCAATCAGAGAAGAAAAAGAAATAAAAGGAATACAAATTGGAAAAGAAGAAGTAAAACTGTCACTCTTTGCAGATGACATGATACTATACATAGAGAATCCTAAAGATACCACCAGAAAATTACTAGAGCTAATCAATGAATTTGGTAAAGAACCAGGATACAAAATTAATTCACAGAAATCTCTTGCATTCCTATATACTAACGATGAAAAATCTGAAAGAGAAATTAAGGAAACACTCCCATTTACCATTGCAACAAAAAGAATAAAATACCTAAGAATAAACCTACCTAGGGAGACAAAAGACCTGTATGCAGAAAACTATAAGACACAGCTGAAAGAAATTAAAAATGATACAAACAGATGGAGAGATATACCATGTTCTTAGATTGGAAAAATCAATATTGTGAACATGACTGTACTATCCAAAGCAATCTACAGATTCAATGCATTCCCTATCAAATTACCAATGGTATTTTTAATGGAACTAGAACAAAAAAAATCTTAAAATTTCTATGGAGACACAAAAGACCCGGAATAGACAAGACAGTCTTGAGGGGAAAAAACAGAGCTGTAGGAATCATACTCCTTGACTTCAGGTTATACCTCAAAGCTACAGTAATCAAGACAATATGACACTGGCAGAAAAACAGAAATATAGATCAATGGAACAAGATAGAAAGCCCAGAGGTAAATCCACCCACCCATGGTCAACAAATCTATGGCAAAAGAGGCAAGGATATACAATGGAGAAAAGACTGTCTCTTTAATAAGTGGTGCTGGGAAAACTGTACAGCTACATGTAAAAGAATGAAATTAGAAGACTCCCTAACACCATACACAAAAATAAACTCAAAATGGATTAGAGACCTAAATGTAAGACCGGACACTGTAAAACTCTTAGAGGAAAACATAGGAAGAACACTCTGACATAAATCACAGCAAGATCTTTTTTGATCCACCTCCTAGAGTAATAGAAATAAAAAGAAAAATTAACAAATGGGACCTAATGAAACTTAAAATTTTTGTAAACCAAAGGAAACTACAAACAAGACAAAAAGACAACCTTGAGAATGGGTGAAAAAATTTGCAAATGAATCAGTGGACAAAGGATTAATCTCCAAATATATAAACAGCTCATGCAGCTCAATATTAAAAAAACAAACAACCCAATCCAAAAATGGGCAGGAGAAAAAAAAAAAACCTAATGGTATTTCCCCTTTTTAAAAAATTATGATACCATTTTTATCATTCCCCTACTTTTTTATTGATTCATCATCATAATAATAGTTGCTAATGCCGATTCAGCACCTATTCTATTCCAAGCTCATTTTATTTAAGCCTAATAATAACACTATAGAGTATAGGTAGTCTAATTATTCCCATGATACAGATGAAGAAACTGAGAGCTAGAAAAATGAGAAAAATAATTTACTATGATCATACTCCCTATACTCTACTATATTGCTCTATGTATTATAAGGAGCTCAAAGTGTATCTCATGTATAAATCATAAAAACACTTTTTCATTCACCCTGCGTTCTACTCTACATTCGCATTTCTATTTCATAAATCAAAATCTTTTCCTTTGACATGTTAGTAACTATATAATGGACTCTATATGCTTTGGCTGATCACATATATGCCAAAGCTGTCATTATGTACATGACTTCAAACCTAGACTAAAATTGTGAGTAAGCTGAGCATTCCATGTAGATCAGGCTTTAACTGTTCAAACCTCTTTGACTGAATTCTACTTCTATAGAGAAGATAATAATCTATTTCACACTTTATTTAAACATTCAGATTTTTCATATTTTTCTTTCCTCAGATAGTTTACCTAAAAATAGAGGATTTCATGAAGTGACCCTTTCTATGGAATTTTGTAGTTTGTCTCTCTGTTGTTAAAGAATTAATTAGCATCTGGAGTGATAGGACCCTGATTTGCCAGTCTCCCCAGAGGCAGTCTGTATCTAGTCCAGGATGAGGTAGAGTCCATGTCAATGAGTGTGATTGCTCTGATTTCCCCTTGGATAAAACCAACAGGAACTGGTTTAAGACAGTCATGACATATGCCTGAGGAACCAGGCCAGAAGAACTCTTGAGTCCTTTCTGGCTCTTAGTCCTGGTGTTTTTATGACTTCTATCAATGGGTTATTATGCCTTCCTGTCATTTATTTCCTATTCAAGTAGCCTAAAGAGGCACTGGAAGCATATTCAGCCATTTTTTTCTTAATTTAAGAACAAAGAGGTTTTTGTTGTTGTTGTTGTTTTTAAGACCTTTTTTTAGTTTTAGGTTCACAAAAAATTGAAAGGAACAGAAATATGCCTTATACTCTCTGCCCAAACATGCATAGCCTCCCTCATTATCAACATCCCCCACCAGAGTGGTATAATTGTTACAATTGATGAACCTATACTGACATATCATTATCATCCAAAGTCCATAATTTACATTAGGGTTCACTTAGTGTTGTTCAGTCTATGGGTTTGGACAAATTTATAATTACATGTATCTATCATTATAGTATTATGTAGAATATTTTCACTGCTCTAAGAATCCTCTGTGCTCTGCTTATTTATCCCTCCTTCCCCAACTCCTAGAAACCACTCATCTTTAATGTTTCCACAGTTTTTCCTTTTCCAGAATGTCATATACCTGGAACCATACAGTATGTGGCCTTTCAAATTGGTTTCTTTAACTTGGTGATGATAGTCATTTAATTTTCCTCCATGTCTTTTCAAGGCTTGCTAGCTCATTTCTTTTTAGTGCTGAATGATATTCCACTGTTTTGATGTCACAGTTTGTTTATCCATTCACCTACTGAAGGACATTTGGTTGCCTCCAAGTTTTAGCAATTATGAATAAAGCTGTTATAAACATTCATATGCAGGTTTTTGTGCAGACATGAGTTCTCTCAAGTCCTTTGGGTAAATATCAAGGCATTCAGTTACTGGATCATACTGTTAAGAGTATGTTTAGTTTTGTAAGAAACTGCAAAACTGTCTTCCAAAGTAGCTCTACCATTTTTCATTACCACCAGCAATGAAAGAGAGTTCCTATTGGTCCACAGCTTTACATTTGGTGTTGTCAGTATTCTGGATTTTGTCCATTCAAATAGGTAGGTAGTGGACAATTTTTTAAACAAATAATAAAATCAAATTTTATACTTTCTAACAAGAAAAACATGTTTTTAATTGCAGCTACCCATAGTATATTTCCCCGTAAACTGAAAAGCGCATTAGTTCTGCTTTATGAAATAGTTTAGTCATTTTAGGTTGTAGAAATCTATTATTTCTGATTATCCTTTCTTCCTACATGAAATTCTTATTTTCCCTGAAAAGATTTCAGAAGAGGAAAATATGTATTATATTTTCCTCCATAACAACAAATGGGTAATTGTTGATTGTAAAGATGAAAATCAATACCAGTATCAGAAGAGGTCAAAAATTATAGAAGCTTATTAAATTATCTGATTCCTGAATATAATTACAATTTTATAATTATCACTATCCAGTGCTTTATCTTATTTGTGTAGAATGTCTGCAGATTATTTCCAATGAGGCTCTGTTAAAATAGTAGTTTCTTTTAAATTCCCCTGACTAAGATAAACTCTGAAATATTATTTTAGCCCATAATATAGAACACACCTTTGAATATCAGGTCATGAAACACCTATACAGTTTCTTCCCCCATGTAAAAACCAAATAATGTTATAGGACCAGAGTGATGAGCCAAACCTCCAATATAAATTGAAGATGGAAGTTGCTCAAGTTCTGAACTACTGTGTTCTAAAATTGTTCCTGGTTGTAGACCCAAGGTTAGGAAAGCCCAAGAGAAGTTGAGAATGAAATAAACAAAATGATTTTTTTACTATTATTTCTCTTATCACCATCCTTCTTTTGTTTTTCCATTACTTTTGTTTTAGCTCTCATATTTTAATAACACTTTTGTCACATTTAAATTTTTTCCCTTGATTTAGGAATACATTGTTTTCAATTTAATTTTTGTGAGGTACCACCCATTGTGAGGTCAAATTTTTGGAAAACTTAAAACCCTAGTTACTCAAAAGAATATGGAAAAGATTAATCTCAGTCATATGTTATCAAACATGTGAACTTCAGCCTTCAGCTTGAGAGTGATATTTACTCTTTTAGACATAGTTTAACTTAGTTTAGTTTCCCCATCTTACAGCATGTTAAAACCACCCAAACAAAATAGGATGAAACCCAAATTTCTATCAATTGGTGAATGGATAAAATGTGTAATACAATGGAATATTATTCAGCCATAAAAATGAATGAAGTACAACCACTACAACTAGATGAACTTTGAAATCATTTTGTTGGGTGGAAGAAGTCAGTCACAAAAAGCCACATTTTATATGAGTACATATATATGAAATGTCCAGAACAGAAAAATCCATAGAGTCATAAAGGAGATTGGTGGTTCGCAGGAGAAATTGGGAGGGACTGCTAATGTGTATGAGGTTTCTTTTTGGGGTGAAGAAAATATTCTGGAATTGGATAGTGCTGATGGTTGCATGAGCTTGTAAATATACCAAAAATCATTGAATTATACATTTTAAAAGGATGAATTTATGGTATATGAATCATATCTCAGTTTAAAAATGGAGGTAGGGGCCTCCCTGGTGGCGCAAGTGGTTGAGAGTCCGCCTGCCGATGCAGGGGATACGGGTTCGTGCCCCGGTCTGGGAGGATCCCATATGCCGTGGAGCGGCTGGGCCCGTGAGCCATGGCCGCTGAGCCTGCGCGTCCGGAGCCTGCGCGTCCGGAGCCTGTGCTCCGCAACGGGGGAGGCCACAACAGTGAGAGGCCCGCATACCGCAAAAAAAAAAAAAAAAAAAAAAAAATGGAGGTAAAAGCTACTTGATATACCCCCACTGATCATAGTAAATAATGACTGATGAGAGCTTAAAAGAGAGCAAGAAGTGAGAAAAACTGTAAGAGAAAAAACTGAGGACACATAAGAACATGTGCCTCTTCAGCATAGTGACAAAATGCAGTGGCTCAGCCATGCAAGGACAGCTCTGTCAGAGATTGGTGACCTTAGCCTTCATTTAGGAGAAGGTGAACTGCCTTCTGTCTCATCAATAAAGTCATCTCTATACCTCTCTGAAGTTCCTAATTATGAACTTGAGCCATGAGAAAAGAGATTAAATTATATGAAAGCATGGAAGTATTGATAGCTGAAGATTTCTATCAGTTCATTTTTTAAAATGTTTTAAAACTTTAATTTTTGAGAAATTTTTACTTATGTTGACTAACTCATTCCCAAAGGATAGTGTACTAATGAATTGGTATTTTATTTCCTTTATTTTTCTTAGTTATTTTTTAATAGCCTTTAAATTTTTTACTTTCTTCCCTCTGCTTCCTTTCCTTATTCCCATTCTAAGTATGCTTTGATATTTATTCATACTGGGCTATGAATATAAGTAGATGCAACAGTATGTCTTCCTTTGCAATTCACGTATATTCACAATATAAAATTAATTTAATACAAGCAATAGAATTTCCTAGAGGCTAGACTAATGACTTTTGGAGTAAAAAAATCACAATATTTTACCTCTTGAGGGATTCTTGAAAATCAAATGTAAAATAGGCACCTTACTTAAAATTTGCCTTTGGATATCAATTAGAATGATAAATTTATAACTAAAATGGCTTTTTGTAATTATTGCTAATAATATTATTTCATTTTGATTATGCAGGAAATACCACACTCATTTATTACAGTTTGATGGTGAAGGAGGTTGGCGCTTTGAACAATTGGACACTGCTATTCGTTTAACACTAAGTGAAGAAAAACAAAAGCTAGAATCTCAGCTAGCTGGAATTCCCAAAATGCAGCAGAGACTCAATGAGCTATGTAAAATTTTGGGAGAAGACTCGGTGCTGAAAACAATAAAAAATGAAGATGAGACATCCTAATTTATTTTTTCATGTTTTAAAAGTTAATTTTTAGTTAAAGGCTCAGAGACACTGTTATAGGGCATGCATTGTGTTAAGCTAAGCACAGAGGAAAAAAAGACAGCAAGAAATGTTTTATAAGGTTTTAGCATCAAGGAAATATAAGATCTGACTTTTCAGAAGAAAATAAACAAATGCATTATGTAAGATTAGTCATTATGGCTTATACTAATTTCTAGTGAAAGCCTGATTCATATGTAAAACAGGATTTTCTAGGCAACTTCATGATGAATACTAGATTTGCTAATGTGTATGTGTTGTGTCTGAAATTCTTAACAAACATGGGACATATCTTGAGAATGGACAACTTAAGAGCAGTGTTTGGGTTGAAACAAGGTACATAAAATTAGAAGTTTGAGTAACATTTCTATCCATTTATGGTTTTTAGATTTAACAGCTAGAATTCATGTTCCTTTATTGCTAGTGGTCAACTAAACCTGTGTACAAAACCTCTAACAGTTTGACAAATAATTTCAATATGAAAGAAAGTCTTTTAATGGCAGTGGTTGAAAGAAAGAAGCATGGCTCTACTTCTTTTATATGTACAAAATATCCTATTTTTAATTTTAGATTTTGAGCATCTCATGGGCACATATATTCATTTTAATGAGAATCTTACATATTTGTTAATAAACTTTCATTTTAAAAAGAGAATTGCCAATACAGAAAAGGAGTATCCAAACAATGTTTGTCTCAGCCTGTTACTTTACTTGGAAGGATTATATATCGCAAATTCTGTCCAGAAATACTTAGCTTGTTTTTGTCCCCAAAGGAGGAGTCCACCACATTTTGAAAATAGCAGTGCTATAATAGAATAGAGGGATTTTCAAAATCATAGTAGTAATAACATGCATTGGAATAGTACTTTATAATTTACAATCCTCACTTACATCAATTAATTTTAATCCTGTGGCAAACTTTTGAGGCAAATATTTTTTTTCCTAGTTTGCTTTGGAGAAAATTGACACTCAGATTTGCCCTAATCATGCAGTTTATTTAGGGGCAGATCCAGGGGTCAAATGAATTTCCCCTGTTTCCCTGGTTCAGTGCTATTTTCAGTATTATCCTTGAAATTCAACTGGGCTATAATAGCAATAAAAGTTAGATGAGATGTTGAAAAGAATAAATTTAGTCATGTTAGTGTTATTTGATTATTGTTTACAAGGTATGGAAATTTAAGTACAAAATGGAAAGGTTATTGATCTGTGGTTTAAAATAGGTCAGGAGGGCTTCCCTGGTAGCGCAGTGGTTGGGAGTCCACCTGCCGATGCAGGGGACACAGGTTCGTGCCCCGGTCTGGGAGGATCCCACATGCCACGGAGCGGCTGGGCCCATAAGCCATGGCCGCTGGGCCTGCGCATCCGGTGCCTGTGCTCCACAACGGGAGAGGCCACAACAGTGAGAGGCCTGCATACTGCAAAAAAATAATAAAATAAAATAAAATAGGCCAGGAAAGTTAGCAAATCTTTCAGCAGCTATGCACTCATATGCAATATTAATGTACCCCTACAGCCAGCATTCAGAAGGGGAATTGTGTTATAAATCAATTTAATATTTATTGACCATAATGAGAAAGAATCTGTATGGAATAGTCATATGAAATAAATCTTATATATTCGATTGCCTTGGAGTTGGAAGTATGAAAGCCAGGACTACCATTTTAATCTCCTACTGCGTATGCCACCATGTTGATAGGCCAGGGAAAATGGAAATGCTGTTATTAGTGGTTTAGGATTTTATTTGCATATTTAGACACAGCCATAATAGATGCTAAGTCAGTGATTCTCAGACTTTTTCAGTTGGTAGAGTACCTGGATATCATTCATGATGCTTGTAATAGAACATGTAATAGAATCATGACATTTTCATATTTTCAGTTCTTCCATGCTAAGACATTTTTAATTATCAATAAATGTAACCACCTTATGTGAAGGAATGTAATATAAAATCAAAACCAGTACATCTAAGTTTTTCTGTTAGTATCATTAGCTGTTCATTTATTCATTTGTCAGTTACTACTACTTCCTATTAGAAAAGTAAGGCAGACATCAAAGGTTTAAAAAAAATGCATGGAACCAAAACTTAAACTTGATAAAAATTATTCATTAATCTAAGTTCTATATTAACAGTTATTCAGTTTATATGGCTGTAGGGAAAATTCTGGAGCAAGTAGCTTAAGTTAATTTTTAAAGGTATAAGAAGAAAATGAAAAGTCCTCATTTGAAACATGTACATAATTTTTATGCCTTAATTTTCTTAATTTGAAAAATAAAGCATTTAGGAACCAACATATTGTGTTTTGAAACTTTGAAAAGAATGCCAAAACAAATATTAGATTTTTAATTAGCCCTTACTTAATATATCCTACCAACTGGCTGAAGTAAAGAACTCATGATTTATAATGTACAGGATTCAAGGGTGTTTAAAATTCTCTATTAAAAGCTATACACACTGCAGTTTAAATGTTAAAGTTCTAAGAGAAACATGTTTTGCTTGTGCTTTTTTGTGCCTGTTTTTTTTTTTTTTTTCTGAATTTTCTTCCATGACCAATATCCTTTAACTTGCAGGGGAAAAAAATCTTTAATTTGAACTTGTATTTATGTTTCATTTAACTGTTTACAAAATGGTCCAATGAGTATACCATATTTTACTATTCTTATAGTTATATTTTGTGAAAAATGTGACAAGATTGAGAAATGAAGTAGCCATCTTTGAATATAGATGAGGAAAGGAAAAAGAAAGAATATTTCAATTTTCAAACAAGTTTTACCATGTTACCTATTTGCCCCAATTATTTTGACTTCCGTTTGTTTTGTTTTGGTCAAAAAAAGCTGTAAGTTTATAGAGCTTGATTTTTAAATGTGCTTTTTTTGGTTAACTTATAAACTTGGAAAATAAGTTTCATTCTATGAAAATGTTGCGTTACATTTCTACAGCATGTAATGTTATGCCAAGCATGAGTCTAAAATAGTGTGCATTCTTGTCGACAAGATAATGTGTAAAAATCTTTCTCCGTTAATCTCAAGGTGAATGATATACCTTGAAATTCAATCCGAGTTTACATTTGTTTCCAATGGGAATAGTTTTCCCTTGATAGTAATTTAGTTTTTTGTGTCAAATTTTGTTCTTCCAGTAAAGGTATAAATGAACATGTTAGTTTTTTTTGAAACTTTGCTTCCAAATATAATTTCATATTTGGCAATAGTTTTAGCTTATTAAAACCTGTTTGGAATAGTTTTTTGATTCCATAAGCCTAGAAAAATTTGTTATACATTGGAACACTGATCCAGAGAATGTTACACACTTTTGAGATGTGCATAAAATGGTAATGGTTATTAAACCATTGATTAAAAGAGATGTCTTTGATATAACTACTTTATGGGCAAAATTATTTTCATTTAGAAGTGTAAAGTACTTTCACATAACCCAGAGTATTTACAGGTCTGATTATTTATGTTTAGGTATGATTAAGAGTTGTAATGTTTGCCACATGAGAACTTTCAGGTGGATGTATAAAATATTTTTATTAAAAGCATCCCTTCTTCATTGCTGGTGCCTTTCCTGATTACCAAGTACAAAACGGCTTTACAGTTTTTATTGTGAAATTTTCAAAACCAATTATCTATACTTATAAGCAGGGGTTGAGTAGTAGTATTAATGAAAGCAAATGAGAAAAATGCCCTTAATGGTAAAAATCACTATGTGGTTAAGCTACAATGTGGTTATGATGTGAATACATTATAATATAGTCTCCATCCAGTATGCAGTTATTTGAGCTCAGCATTACTTGTGAGTTCCTAAATCATCATGAAAAAAACTTGATTAATCAAAGAAATTACAGATTATTCCAGTGATAGAAAATATCTTATTTCTATATTTTAAATGATTCTGTTGGGTGTCTACATACACTTCAGTTACAAGTTGTATGATGCACAATTTTGTCAAGTACTGTGTACAGTAGTCACCAAATAGTTGTTTAAATATTTATTTTCTATATTAATTCAACACATTTATTTATTAAGTACCAACTTATGCCAGACACTGTGCTATGTTCTAGGAATGAATAAAATACGGTCCCTCTCCCAAGAAGCTTACGGTCCCCTGAAAATTAGGAAAATGAGTACCTTCATTCAGAGAAAAATTCATTAGCTGCTACTCATCGTTTACCAAGTAGGCACAAAGCATCGCATATACATTGACTCATTAAATCTTCACAAAACTCTAATAAAAAAGGAAAGTGAGAACAGAGAAGTTAAGCAATTCATCCAACCTAATGCAGCTACTAAGCTATAGAGCTGAAATTTGAACCTAGAAATATTTGATTACAAAGCCTTTGCAACTCCCCTTCACCTTCCTTTTAATTAGTTTAGGTCATTTTTCATTATTACAGTTTTTAACTCTAAAGTTGTAGTATATTTTTTAACTGTCTCAGGGTTTCTGGTTAACCAAAAAGAAGCTTTTTTTTTTTTTCATCTAAAAAGGAAATTTGTCACACAAATTATATTTTTCCTTGTTTTTATTATAAACGATGGATATGGTCCTATGGGAGAAGGAGAGCAGAAGGCAAATTTTCAGATATTTTGAGGAAGAAATTCCAAATCGGTTAATGTTTATTAATTCAGTAAATATTTATTGACACATTCAAGGTACCAGTTACCATGCTAGGGATTCAGAAGTGAAGGAGACAAACCTTATCTCAACCCTCATGAAACATTTTAGTACCTCAATACTCAACAAGTTTATGCCTGTTAGATATTGTTGTCCCATCTAAATGGTATATTTGTTTTATAGTGTCTTCTCAGTTCTTATATTTCTTGCCTAAGACCACTCTCTTGCAATATTTAAGCAATAAGCATTTTTTGGCAACAGAATTCCCTTGATTATACACTTAAGGGCTTCATAAGCCTCATGCCCTCCAACTTGGTCTAAATTACAAGGTCCAATAAAACCAGTCTGTAGGACTATATCATCCTTCACCAGTAGGTGCTCCCATACATTTAGCATGTTGTCTTGAAACCTGAGAAATATGAGCTTCTCAAGTTCAAACCATGTAAAGTGAGCCAGTTTTGTACAATGAAAAGCATCTCTCTCATGTTAACACAAAACGAAGATAACTATAGCAGAAAAGTTCTAAAAAGCAAAACACAAAGCAAAACAAAAACAACCAAAAAATCCCCAATAATTATAAAAGTAAATAGACAAGGGTTCCAGAGTTAAACATATTTAAAATGATATGCTTTATCTCTGTACTTGTGTACTAATGTAGGTGATATGGTGATTAAGTATTCACCTTATGTATTTTTATGAAATTTAATGCCTATAAAATAGATAAGGCATCAATGAGGCAATGAAATATTAAACACTAAATGATATTCACTTGGCTCTATCATTTAATTACAGCTTGATCTGTATAAAAGAGGAGACAACTTTATATATCAAATATTTAATTTTTACATATTGAATATATTAAATTTAATACTTAAAATGTATTGGGTCTAGACATTATGCAGATATATAAAGTTAGCCAAGTTTACACTAGAAATGTGTCAGAACTCACACAGGGTGAGGCAAAAGAAGTCCTATAATCAGATGACATTTTATTGGGAAACTAATGTAATGGGAACTTTTGCAATACAGATATTGACAATTCAAGAGTAATAAAAATGGTTGAAACAATAATCAAAGTCCCCTTGTTTAGGACAGCTTGTTGCTCAATATGGGAAAAGTTTCCAAGATCCATGTAAGTGGGGTTTAGATAAATGAGGTTAATGTAGATCCAAACAGATACATATATTTTCCTGCAACCTAACACACACACACACACACACACACACACACACACACCTTAGAAGTTTAATAGTTTAATACAAAAGCAGCATAACGATCTTGAGAACTAAAGTAACAGAATAATTTTTTTATTGTGATAAAAAACATAAAGTTTACCATCTTAACCATTTTCAAGTGTATTTTTCAGTAGAGTTAACTACATTCACATTGTTGTGAGACAGATTTCTAGGACTTTTTTATCTTATAAATCTGAAACTTTATCAATAACTCCTCTTTCCCCCTCCTCCCAGCCCCTGGTAACCATCATTCTACTTTCATGAATTTGCCAATGTTAGATACATCATCTAAGTAGAATCATACAGAATTTGTCTTTTTTTAACTGGCTCATTTCATTTAGCATAACATCCTCAAGTTTAATCCATATTGTGGCTTGTGAAAAGATTTCCTTCCTTTTGAAGGCTGAATAATATTCCATTGTATGTATTACCACCTTTCATTTATCTTTTCATCCATTGAAAGGATAGGTTGCTTATTCCTCTTGGATATTGTATATAGTGCTGCTATGAACATGGGTGTGCAAATATTTCAAGACCCTGATTTCAATTATTTTGGATATATACCCAGGAATGAGATTGTTGGTTCATATGGTAGTTCTGTTTTTAATTTTTGAGAAACCTCTATTCTATTTTCCATGGTGGCTGTACCTATTTACATTCCCTCCAACAATACACAGGGATTTCCTTTCTCCACATCCTAACCAACACTTATTGATTATCACTTGTATTTTGATGATAGTCATTCTAAAAGATGTAAGGTTATGTGTCATTGTGGTTTTGATTTGCATCTCTCTGATTATTAGTAATGTTGAACATTTTTTCACATGCTTCTTGGTCATTTGTATATCCTCTTTGGAGAAATGTCTATTCAAGTCCTTTGCCTGAAGAATTTTTTAATTAAAACTTGTTTCATGATGTTTAGGACTGCAGTCTGTTTCTTTTGCTTCCAAAAGCTGTCTCCCCTTACCCCTCATCCATCCTTCTGCACCTCATTTCTTTGGATGTACATGGCAGGTGTTCCCTTTTATTTCCTCCCTTATTCATTTTCTTTCTCAAATCAGGAATGTCTTTATTCCACCAACTTCATCTACCAAAACTCTATCTAGCTTTAAGGATGTCTTAAATTCTTTCCAGTTATACAAAACTCTTTCTTTTTTAATGCTTACATAGCACTTTATTTAAAATCCTGTCATCACATTTATCTCATGCTACATTTTATTCAATTTTATTCATTTGTCACATAATCTAAAAGAACCCCCCAACAAGTTCCTCTCTATCACATCAGTTTTATTTATGAAACATTTCTCCATTTATCTTATTCATTAATTTCTTAGTTGTTTCTCTCTGTCTACTACCTTTGCCCTCCATAGACTGTGAACTCTGTGGACCAGGAATTTGCTTGTATTATTCATGGCAATATTTATAGCACCTAGAACAATACATGGCAGTTGGAGGACATTTAAAAGTATTTGTTCAATAGGTGCATAAACGGATGAGTAAACAAATGAATAAAAATAGTGCAAAAGAACAAAAATGAAAGAATGAAAATGAATTAATGAGAATGAGTGAAATCACTGAGGAAGAGATATAAAAAGAAGTGCATTCTCTCCTTCATATCCTCATAAACTAAAGCCATACTGCTAGGTAAAACTATAATGTGTATTTTTTTTTCTTTTCTGCTGAAAAAACTTGAGCATGTTGGGATTTCATACTATTTGCTTCATCCACCTTCTTTCCTTTTCTCTAGGATAAGTTAAGAAGTAATACACTGGTCTCAGTCTTCCCAACAGGATGCTGATTATAAAAGTTCCACATAATTTGCTGATTCAGTAGAAATTAGATATCACATTAACTGTCTAATTGGATCACCTAGCTCCATGTTTTCTTTCTTTCTGTGATCCCACAAGTGTATATCCTTCCTCTTTCTACTTCTCTGGGTAGGTGTCAACACCCCTCATGTCAAGTAGAATAGGCCCAGGAATTCGTAGATCTTATACTCTCATTATTATCAATCCCAATGACCATAAAGAGGTCTTTCTCCAAATTAGAGACATGAATAGACTTTTGCTTTCTTTAATGTTTACATAAATTCAATAGCAACTGAACAACTTCACCCTAACGACCACTAGACTCCTGATGGTAAGCACAAAAGGGTGAATTCAAAGGCTAAAGCAATTCAATTCCAACCCATAACAGAGTCTATTAGAATGCAACACTTCTTCTCGCCTCA
Source organism: Mesoplodon densirostris (assembly GCF_025265405.1). NCBI lineage: Eukaryota > Metazoa > Chordata > Mammalia > Artiodactyla > Ziphiidae > Mesoplodon > Mesoplodon densirostris. The sequence continues at coordinate 59,387,756 of NC_082671.1, forward strand.
CAACAAGCCTCAGGTGTAGGCTATGTTGGGCAATGATTTGTGAAATGCAGCAGGACCCTGTGGGGTCCTCCCAGGTATACATTCTTTCTGTGTCCCCTGTTTCTTTTGTGTAGGAAATAAGCTTCGTTCAGCATCCTTGACCTTCTCTGAGTTCCAAAGGGAAGATTCAAACAGCTGCTTATCAGAGAAGGGAGGGAATGCAGAAACAAAGAGGAGCAGTCAAGAAACAGTAGTACAGCCATGGAGTAGGGTCCTGGTTCCTCCTCAAGGAATATATATAACAAAATACCTTTGAATTCTTCTGAAGGAGAAAAGGCCCCCAACCAGGTGGAGGATGGTAACTTCAGACTGAGCACAAGGGTCCTGGAACACTGTCCTGGTTACCTCACCACCAACCAATCAGAAGAAAATCTGCACACAGTGGAAGATAACAATGACTCTGACACCCCTCCTCAGATGATTCTCCCTTTAAAAACTTTCATGGCTGAGCAGAATATTCAGAGCTGGTTTTTGGACATGAGTCCACATTCTCCCCAGGTTGCTGGCCTCCTGAAAAAAAAGTAGCTTTATCCTTTTCCTTTTCATCTCTTGAGTATTGGCTTTCAAGTGGCGAGCAGCTGAACCTGAGCAGTAACATTAGGAAAACAGACTTTGGAGAAAGACTGTTTTGTTGAGTCCTGCCTCTGCCACCTTCTTGATGACCATGTTACTTAATCACTTAATCTCTCTCCATCCCTTGGGTTTCTCATTTTTAAAGTAGAGATAATAATATTACTTACCTCATAGTATGTTGGGAAGATTGAATGTATTCATACTTATAAAGTGCTCAGGAGAGAGCCTGGCATATGCTTATAGTTATTGCCATTTATGCATATACTGGTATGAGTTATCTAAATAAAAATCTAATCAGCATCCCTCAGGAAATGGTTGGTTTTGATTGAGTCATGGAAAAGAGAGGGCTAATTTAGGAGAGAGGGGTGGTCCTTTTGGATTAAGAGACCACCCCAGGTCTGACTTGTTAGAAGACAACTAGCTTAGTGTCTGATATATTACTATACATCAGTAGTTACTCAATATGTTTGTGGAATAAATGACTGAATAACTGAATAAATAAATTAGCTATTAGCAGAAGAAAAAGGGAGATAGGCACACACAAAAAAGGTAAAAATGCTTTCTTTTGCAATTTTGCCTAGAGTCCAAATGCTAGTTGGCATATCACTTAAATCATATAGACTTTGCATTGGGTCTTTGCAATGGGTCCACTGGTTACTAAAGCCTAAAATTATGTATAAACTGATGTGTCCAAAAAGTTAAAACACTAATCTTCCTCTCAATTTAGTTTCTCCAGTCCCAAGTGTGCCAGTGTCCCAACACAATTTTGGCAGATCCACTTTTTTTATTTCTTCCATACAATCCCCTAAAGGGAAGAGGACATGAGGAGGAGAAAGGGACTTGTAGAAAAAGAACAATAAAGAGAAAGATAAGAAGGAAAAATGGTAATATGTGACTGTGGTTGTAGTGACAATGGAAGGTATGTTTAGAGAGGAGAGGAATAGTAATTCTGGAGACCTATGACCTTCATCACACTGGCTTCCCTCATCTCTGTTACCTTCTCAAGTGAATTTCCAGATTCCCAGGGAACACTTGAATAGATGCTTATTGAAAATCCTTTTTCATTATGATGAGGATGGAAAGTTGGAATGTACCCCAACCTCTTACTGATCTATTTTGACCTATCATATTACCTGAAAACTATATTGATCACACCCATCCAGGAAAACTCCAATCATGTGTGATCCTAATCACTGGTTCTCTTCATGCCTGGACAGGAGCAGCTGAGTGTTGGTGGAGCAAGTCACTCTTCACAGTGAAATGTTCACTAGAAAGTTATGATGATTCAGTACCACTCTGCAATCCTATCATATTTCTTTAGTTCATTCACTCTCTCACTCTCCACAACTCTCTGCTCTCTGAACAAATGCGACCCTAGCTCCTTCTCCTTTTCACACAGCTCATTTGTTCTACACCTTGTCCCTTCTCACAGAGGACTGCTTCTTTTGTTTCCTCAATCAGTTGCTCCAAGGAATACTCCTCGTTACCTCCTCATTCCTCACAGTCCATATCTAATTCAGCACCAAATTCTGTTCATTTTGCCTCCTAAAAAATAACTCTCAAATAAGTCTGCTTTCCATCTTCACATTAGCAAAGTTCAAGGAGAAATTATTTCTCTCACTTGGATTACTGCCATTGCTTCCCAACCAATCTCATAGTATCCATTCAATAACTCTTAAAATTCAATCTATTCTTTTAAAAAGTTTAAATATGTTTTTCAGTGTGATATTGTACATATACTGAAAACTGCACAAAGTGTGAATATACAGTGAAATACATTGTCACAAATCCAACAGCTGTTTAACCACCACCTAATAAATAGGGCATTGCCAGCACTGAAGCCCACCTAATGCTCCCTTCCAATAATTATTCCCTCCTTCACCACTCGTAGTATAACTACTATCCTAACTACTAACACCACACATTAGTCTTGCCTGCTTTTAATTTTATGCAAATAGAATGAAACTGTATGTGTCTTTCTGTGTCTGGCTTTTATCTAACATTATGTGCTTGAAGTTCATCCATGTAGTAGTTTTCAGTCTTAGTTTGTTAATTCCCATTTTACGTAGAAATCCATTGTATACGTAAGTGACAATTTACTTATTCGTTCTACTCTTAATGAACATTTGGTCTGTTTCTAGTTTAGGGCCATTAAGAACAGTAAACTGCTATGAAGATTTTTCTACGTGTCTCATGCTACACATGGGCACACATTTCTCTTGGGCCTATCCACTCTAGTCACAACAGTCAGAGTGATTTTCCTAATGCAACTCTAATCCTATTGTTCTTCTCTCAATGACTTTCAATAACTCTTGGGAAAAACTAAAATCTTAATTTGGCCTATAAAACCCTGCATAATCTGGATTCTCTCCTTCCAGAGCCTCTTCTTGAACAAAGCCTTCTTTGCTCCAATTTCTTCTTTCATTCCCTGAAATGGGAAACATACCTTCTTGTCACAGGGTCTTTCACATCTTCTTTATCCATACATCAATTGATGGACACTTAGGTTGTTTCCATATCCTAACTATTTTAAACAATACTGCAATGAACAAAGGGGTTCACATATCCTTTTGGATTCGTGTTTTTGTTTTCTTTAGATATATACCCAGAAGTGAAATTGCTGGATCATGTGGTAGTTCTATTTTTAACTTTTTGAAGAAACTCCTTAATGTTTTCCATAATGGCTACACCCCAACAGGGCACAAGGATTCCCTTTCTCTACGTCCTTGCCATTACTTACTATTTCTTATCTACTTGACAATGGCAATTCTGACACGTGTGAGGTGATATTTCATTGTGGTATTGATTTGCATTTCCCTAATGATTAGTGACGTTGAGCATCTTTTCATGTGCCTGATGGCCAACTGTATGTTTTCTTTAGAAATATGTTTATTCCTCTGCCCCTTTTTAAATTGGATTGTTTTTCATTGTTGAATTGTATAAATTTAAAAATATATTTTGGATATTAACCTCCTCTCAGATATCTAATTGCAAATATATTTTTTCCCATTATGCCTTTTAATTTTGTTGATGGTTTTATTTCCTGTGAAGAAACTTTTTAGTTTGATGTAATCCTACTATTTACTTTTGCTTTTGTTGCCTTCACTTTTGGAGTCAGGTCCCCCAAAAAACATTGCCAAGATTGATGTCAAGGTGCTTACCACCCATGTATTCCTCTAGGACTTTTATGGTTTCATGTTTTATATTCAAGTCCTTAATCAATTTGGAGTAATCTTTTGTGTATGGTGTAAGACAGTAGTCTAATTTTATTCTTCGTATGTGGCTGTCCAGTTTTACCAGCACCATTTAGTAAAGAGACTATCCTTTCCCCATTACACAATCTGCACTCCTTTGTCATAAATTAATTGACTATATATGCATGGGTTTCTTTCTGGGCTCTCTGTTTTATTCCATTGGTCTATATATCTGTTTTTATATCAATACCATAGGGTTTGATGTCTATAGCTTTGTAAAGTCATGAAATCAAGAAGTGTAATGCCTCCTTCTTTGTTCTGCCTCAAGACTACTTTGGCTATTTGGAGTCTTTTGTGGTTTCATACAAATTTTAGGAATGTTTTTTAATAGTTCTGTGAAAAAGGACATTGGAATTTTGATAGGGGTTGCATTGAACCTGCAGATTTCTTTGAGAAGTATGGCTATTTTAATGATACCAATTCTTCCAATCCATAAACACAGAATAGCTTTCCATTTATTTTTGTCTTCTTCAATTTCTTTCATCAATGTCTTATAAATTTTAGTGTACAGGTCTTTTACCTCCTTTGTTAAAATTATCGGTTATTGTTTTGATGCAATTATAAATAGGATTGTTTTCTTAATTCTCTTTCTGATAGTTTGCTGTTAGTGTATAGAAGTGGAACAAATTTTTTTATATTGATTTTGCACCCTGAAACTTTACTGAGTTTGTTCATTTGTTATCAGTTTTTTTTGGTGGGGTCTTTAAGGTTTTCTATGTGTAAAATAATGTCATCTGCAAACAGTGACAGTTTTACTTCTTACTTTCTAATTTGGATGCTTTTATTTCTTTTTCTTGTTTGATTGCTGTGGCCAGGACTTCCAATATTATGTGGAGTGAAAGTGGTAAAAGTGGACATCCTTGTCTTCTTCCTAATCTTAGAGGAAATTCTTCCAGTTTTTCACTATTGCGTATGATGTTAGCTATAGACTTGTCATATATGGCCTTTATGATGTAGAGTTATGTTCACTCTGCCAACATTGTGGAGAATTTTTATCACAAATGGGTGTTGAATTTTGCCAAAAAAATTTTTCTGCATCTATTGAGCTGATAATATGATTTTTATTCTTCATTTTGTTAATATATATCACATTGATTGATTTGCAGATGTTGAATGATCACTGGAACAAATCCCACTTGATGATGATGTATGATTATTTTAATGTATTGTTGGATTCAGTGTGCTAATAGTTAGTTGAGGATTCTTGCATCCATGTTCATCAGTGATAGTGGTTTGTAATTTTCTTTTTTTTTTTGTAGTGTTCTTGCCTGGTTTTGATATTAGGGTAAAGCTGGCCTCATAAAATGAGTTCAAAAGTGTTTCCTCTTCAATTTTTTAGAAGAGTTTGAGACGTATTAAATCTTCTTTGATTGTTTGGTAGAATTCACCATTTAAAGCCATCTGGTCCTGGACTTTTGTTTTTTGGTAGGATTTTGATTACTGCTTTAATCTCCTTACAAGTAATAGCGCTATTCAGATTTTCTCTTTCTTCCTGATGAAGTATTGAAAGATTATATGTTTCTAGAAATTTATCCATTTTAGATGGTTGTCTAATCTGTTGGTGTATACTTTTTCATAGCAGTCTCTTATGATTCTTTTATTTCTGTAGTGTCAGTTATAACTTCCCATCTTTCATTTCTAATTTCTAAAAAAAAAGCCCCTGCCTTTTTTCTTAGTGAGTGTAGCTAAAGGATTGATAATTTTTTTTTTCTTTTGCGGTACGCAGGCCTCTCACTTCTGTGGCCTATCCCATTGCAGAGCACAGGCTCCAGACGCACAGGCTCAGCGGCCAAGGCTCAAGGGCTCAGCCACTCCATGGCATGTGGGATCTTCCTGGACCGGGGCACAAACCCATGTCCCCTGCATCGGCAGGCGGACTCTCAACCACTGTGCCACCAGGGAAGCCCCAGGATTGATAATTTTGTTTATCTTTTCAATGAACATGTTCTTGGTTTCACTGATTTTTCCCTATTGTCTTATTAGTCTCTCTTTTGTTTATTTATGCTTGGACCTTTATTATTTCTTTCCTTCTACTAAATTTGTGCTTCAGTTATTTTTCTTTTTCTAGGTCCTTTACATGTAAAGTTAGATTGCTTGAGATTTTTCTTGCTTCTTGAGCTAGGCCTGTATCAGTATGAACTTGCCTCTTAGAAGAGGTTTTGCTGCATCCCCACAGATTTTGGTTTGTTTTATTTTCATTTTCATTGTATTAAGGAATTTTAAAATTTCCTCTTTGACTTCTTCATTGGCCACTTGTTGTTCAGTAACATGGTGTTTATCTTAACATATTTGTTTTTGTTTTTGTTTTTGTTTTTCAGTACACGGGCCTCTCACTGTTGTGGCCTCTCCCGTTGTGGAGCACAGGATCTGGACGCGCAGGCTCAGTGGTCATGGCTCACAGGCCCAACCACTCCGCGGCATGTGGGATCTTCCCAGACTGGGGCATGAACCCGTGTCCCCTGCATCAGCAGGCGGACTCTCAACCACTGCGCCACCAGGGAAGCCCTGTTTTAACATATTTGTGATTTTTAAGTTTTTTTCTTGTAATTGATTTCTTGTTTCATACCATTATGATTGGGAAAAGTGCTTGATATTATTTCAACATTCTCAAATTTATTAAGACGTGTTTTGTGGCTTAACATATGATTTATCCTGGAGAATGCTCCATGTGCATTTGACAAGAATGTATTCTGCTGATTTTGGATAGGGTTTTCTGTATATATATATATATATATTAAGTTCCATGGTGTAAAACTCATTTAAGGCCAAAGTTTTCTTATTGATTTTCTGCCTGGATGATCTATCCATTGATGTAAGTGGGGGATTAAAGTCCCCTACTATTATTGTATTGCTGCCAATTTCTCCATTTAAATGTGCTAATATTTGCTTTATTTATATAGGTGCTCTTATATTGGGTGCGTAAATATTTACAAATGTTATATCTTCTTGTCATTACCCCTTTATCATTACATAATGCCCATCTTTGTCCCCCATTAAGCCTTTTATTTTAACGTCTATTTTGTCTGATGTAAGTAGAGCTACCCCAACTTTCTTTTGGTTTCCATTTGTATGAGACAACCTTTTCCATCCCTTCACTTTCAACGTGAGTGTGTCCTTACATCTTAAGCAAGTGTCTTGTAGACAGCATATAGATGGGTCTTTTTTTTTAAATTTACTCATCCATTTTATGTCTTTTGACAATAATTTAGTTCATTTTCATTTAAAACAATTTTTTTTTTCCAGTATGCGGGCCTCTCACTGCCGTGGCCTCCCCCGTTGCGGAGCACAGGCTCCGGACGCGCAGGCCCAGCGGCCATGGCTCACGGGCCCAGCCGCTCCGCGGCACATGGGATCCTCCCAGACCGGGGCACGAACCCGTATCCCCTGCATCGGCAGGCGGACTCTCAACCACTGAGCCACCAGGGAGGCCCTAAAACAATTATTGATAGGTATGTACTTATTGCCTTTTATAACTGTTGTTTAAAATGTTAGTTAAATATTGCCAATTATACACAGAATTATATGGACAAACATATAAGTGCCTTTTCTTAAAATATACCTTAAGCATGAGAATATATTTGAACACTTTCATCTTGATGGAATGTTAATCTTGGAGCCTCCAACTATTTGGTCCTCTCCAGTGCAGCTGTAAGGTACAGACAGGACTCTCACTGCCAGCAGCATTCCTGTGGTAAAATTATGTGGGGCCTAGATTGTCCTCAAATTATCAGAGCAACATTTTTTTAAATAAGAGAATGGTGAACAACTAACAAACAAAAATACAAAGAAGCATCCCAGAAATAAGGCTCTGCTGTATGTGGGAAAAGTAGGTGATAACTATAAAGTGTAACTCCTGGATTGGATATTTTACATGAATTTTTCATTTCTTTATTGTTTACATTTTTAGTTGATACTTTTAATCATATAGGGTATTTGGTATTATATATATATATATACACACACATATATATATATATATATATATATATATATACCCACTCTTTTTTTTTTTAGATTCTGTTCCCACTTACTCCATTACCCTTGTGCTATACAGCAGGTTCTTATTAATTATCTATTTTTTATATAGTAGTGTGTATATGTCATTTCCAATCTCCCAATTTATCCCTCTCCCCCCTTATCCCCTGATAACCATAAGTTTGTCACATCTGTGACTCTACTTCTGTTTTGTAAATAAGTTCATTTGTACCCTCTTTTCAGATTCCACATGTAAGCGATATCATGTGATATTTGTTTTTCTCTGTCTGGCTTATTTCACTTAGTATGACAATTTCTAGGTCCATCCATGTTCCTGCAAATGGTATTATTTTGTTCTTTTTATTGCTGAGTGATATTCCATTGTATATATGTACCACATCTTCTTTATCATTCCTCTGTTGATGGACACTTAGGTTGCTTCTATGTCCTGGCTATTGTAAATAGTGCTGCAATGAACATTGGGGTGCATGTATCTTTTTGAATTATGGTTTTCTCTGGGTATATGCCCAGGAGTGAGATTGCTGGGTCATACGGTAGTTCTATTTTTACTTTTTTAAGGAACCTCCATACTGTTCTCCATTGTGTCTGTATCAATTTACATTCCCACAAACAGCGTAAGAGGGTTCCCTTTTCTCCACACCCTCTCCAGCATTTATTGTTTGAGATTTTTTGATGATGGCCATTCTGACCAGTGTGAGGTGATACCTCATTGTAGTTTTGATTTGCATTTCTCTAATAATTAATGATGTTGAGCATATTTTCATGTGCTTTTTGGCCATCTGTATGTCTTCTTTGGAGAAATGTATATTTAGATCTTCCACCAATTTTTGATTGGGTTATTTGTTTTTTTGATGTTGAGCTGCATGAGCTGTTTGTATGTTTTGGAGATTAATCCCTTGTCAGTTGCTTCATTTGCAAATACTTTCTCCCATTCTGAGTGTTGTCTTTTGGTTTTTTTTATGGTTTCCTTTGCTGTGCAATAGAGATTATACATTTTTAATTGAATGTATGGATGTATTTTGGACTTTAAATTATTTGAATTGAACAATCTGCAAACTGGCTTTACTGCTAAAAGTTTTCTGCCCTCACATTTGTCTTTTGTCTTTTTTTTTTCAGAAAATGGTTTAGAGTAAAATTTCAAGGAAAAATAAAATTTATTTTTTAACTATATATATTGTAGAGGTAATGATTTGAAAAATATAACACTTACCTGTTCGTATTTGTTTAAATACCTGGTTCCTTCATTATTAATATTATGTGTTTTATTAGATGTTTTCTAATATCTCTTCAACATTCTGTAGTTATTTGATTCTTCTTTGATTCTTTGATTTTATCCTCTGATCCCAGTGTGATCAGGATGAGTGGAATTATATCTTATTATATATCCCTCTAGTGGCTAAAATTTAAAAGGAGTGCAATATTAAGGGAGAAAAAGAATCACAGTTGTTCCAGGGAAAGAATATGCATTTAGAGAAGGAAAAGGGTCAGGAGGAACAGAAAGTAAGTGAACTAGAGTGTGAGAGAAAACTTAAATAAGAAGTCAGGTATGTAAAATAGGTAGATGAGGAGATGAGTCAATATTTTCTAAGCAGACATTGCACCAGGAACTTATCATGTATTTTCTCACTTAATGTTCACAAAAGCTCTACAAAGAGGATACAATCACTATTTCATAGGCAAAGAAGTTGAAGCTTAGAGGATAAAATAACGTGTTCAAATCATACAATTAGAAGCTGTAGAGTTGGAATTTGATTCCCTTAATATCCAGTGAAGTTGGAAACATTGAAGATTAAGTGGATGTTTTCCTTTATTCCTTATAGGGTTGCAATTTCCTGTTGGCTCAACAACTGGATGAGCAAGGATATGATAGATGGACGTTACAGGGCTACCACCCTAACACACACCTATCCACCTACTTATGGTTCTTGTGGAACTGGAAATGAGGGGTGGAGTTCATTGATGACATCCAGGTTCGTAGCTCCAAACATGATGCATTAGCTTAAATAGATGAAGAAAAAAAAAACCCAACAACCCAGCAACACCATGACAATTTGGGCTAAAGAAGTAGTTTGTATATCCTAGTTCTGCAAAACATAGTATTCATATGCAGGAATTCTTCATGACCTTGGGTTAAGAGAGATAATAGCCTTCATCTCTCACATATGCCTGCTATTTCTTATTTTTCTTTATCATTTTCATGACATGTAACACTGTCATGAAAATACTGTATCTATAGCCAAAGGCTAGGGATGGGCTGTATTTAGTAAAACAATACACTGGTTCTAGGCAATATCTTGACACAGTGAATAGTTTTAAGGATATGTCTCAGGCAATGAAACATGTACCAAGGCGTGCCTGTTAAATTCTAAATACTGCTTGTCAAAATCTAGAGCTTATTGTTTTCTGAAGCATTTTTTTCTTAATGTTTGAAGGAACTCCTAACACATATAAAGAAAAAAATTTCCTGTAAGGTAGATCTCACTCGTACATTGCCTACTTGACTATTTAACTTAGAATTTTGAATATGTTTTATTTTATTTATTTGTTTGTTTGTTTGTCTATTTATTTATTGTGGCACATGGGCCTCTTACTGCTGCGGCCTCTCCCGTTGCGGAGCACAGGCTCCAGACGCACAGGCTCAGTGGCCATGGCTCATGGGCCCAGCTGCTCCATGGCATGTGGGATCTTCCCAGATTGGGGCACGAACCCATGTCCCCTGCATCGGCAGGCATACTCTCAATCACTGTACCACCAAGGAAGCCCATGTTTATTTTTTTGTTTAAAGATTATTAGGAATGAGAAAAAATTCATGAATGTCTTTCCTTAGTCTATGCCCTCAATAGATTATTTATTGATGTGTCAAGGCCCATCAGTTGTTCTGTTTCTTGATGCTATTTGTATACTTCTTTTATCCTTTTATAAGATTTTAATTTCCTTTGAAGAAAATGTTTTATTTATTATGATAATTTTATTTTTTAAAGTAAAAGTAGTACTGACAAGTCAAAAAAATCAAAGTGTATAAGGAAAGCATTCACAATTTCTATCTTTTCCATTTAATCCTATCGCATAATATATATCCCATGTGATCAAATTGGTGGGTAATCTCCAAACCTTTCTTTATTTTCATACCAATATATACAGGATTTATTTCCTTTTTATTGTTTACTCCACATGTAATTCTGTAACTGCAAAAAATTCTTACTTATTATAGACATTTGCTCTTAAATTACTTATTTCTAATGTTCATTTTAGTAGGAGCATATTATTCAATACTATCAATGCACTGTCCCACTATTGATAAATATTTTGTTACCAATTTTTTAACACTGCTATAAGAAGATTTGTACCCAACCAAAAAGCTCTTAGAACTAATAAATGAATTTGGTGAAGTTGCAAAATATAAATTTAATTTACAGAAATCTGTTGCATTTCTACACACTTATAGCAAACTATCAGAAAGAGAAATCAAGAGGAAAATATCATTTATAATGCATTAGGAAGAATACAATACCTAGAAATAAATTTAACCAAGGAGGTGAAAGACCTGTGTTCTGAAAACTATAAGAAAGAAGTTGAAGATGACACAAATAAATGGAACGATAGCTTGTGTTCTTGTGTTGGAAGAATTAATACTGTTAAAAAGCCCATACTACCCAAAGCAAGCTACAGATTCAGTGTAACTCGAAATGCCCATGGCATTTTTCACAGAACTAGAACAAACAATCCTAAAATATGTAATGGAACAACAAAAGACCTCAAATATCAAAAGCAATCTTGAGAAAGAAGAACAGAGCTGGAGGTATCACACTCCCTGACTTCAAATTATACTACAAAGCTACAATCATCAAAACAGTATGGTATTGACACAAATACAGACACATAAACCAATGGAACAGAATAGAAAGCCCAGAAATAAACTTATGCTCATATGGTCAATTAATCTACATCAAGGGAGGCAAGCATATACTTGAGGAAAAGACAGTCTGTTCAATACATGTTGTTGAAAAAACTGGACAGCTACATGCAAAGAATAAAACTGGACCACTTTCTCACATCATATAAAACATAAACTCAAAAATGGATGAGAGATTTAAATGAAACCATAAAACTAGAATAAAATATAGGCAGTAATATCTTTGACATCAATCTTGACAACATTTAAAAAATTTGTCTCCTTGGGCAAGGTCAACAAAAAGCAAAAGTAAACTAAAAGGACTACATCAAACTAAAAACCTTATGCACACCAGAGGAAACTACCAACAAAATGAAAAGGCAACCTACAGAATGGAGAAAGCTATTTGCAAATGATATATCTGATAGGAGGATGTTATCCAAAATATATAAATAAATACATATGGCTCAACATCAAAAAAAAAACCACCAATAAAAGATGGGCAGAGGATCTGAATAGTCACCAGAGAATACATATAGACGGTCAATAAGCACATGAAAATGTGCTCAACATCACTAGTCATCAGGGAAATGCAAATCAAAACCACAATAAGACACCATCCTACAACTGTCAGGATGGCTACTATCAAAAAGACATAAAACAAGTGCTGAAGAGGATGTAGAGAAAAGGAAATCCTTGTGAGTGTTAGTGGGATTGTAAATTGGTGTAACCACTATGGAAACAGTATGGAGATTCCTCAAAAAAACTAAAGATATATTATCATATGATCCAGCTATTCCACTTTGGGGAATTTACCTGAAGAAAACAAAACAAAACAAAACAAATACCCCACTAATTTGGAAACATACATACATCCCTATATTCACTGCAGCATTATTTATGATAGTCAAGATATTGAAGCAATCTAAGAATCCATCAATAGATGAATGGATAAGAAAAGATGTGATAGCTATACACACACACACACACACACACACACACACACACACACCACAGTGGAATATTATTCAGCCATAAAAAAGAACAAAATCTTGCATTTGAGGCAACATGGATGGATCTGGAGGGCATTATGCTAAGTGAAATAAGAGAAAAACATTGCATGATTTCACTTATATGTGAAGTCTAAAAACCAAAACAAATGAATAAACAGAACAAAATGGAAAAGAGACTCATAGATACAGAAAATTAACCGGTGGTTGCCAGAGGGGAAAGGGATGGGGGGATGGATGAAATAGGTAAAGAGGATTAAGGCATACAAATTTCCAGCTATAAAAATAAATAATTCATGGGGATGTAATGTACACACAGGTAATATAGTCAATAAACTATAACAACTATATATGGTGGTAGATGGTAACTGAACTTTATTGAAGTGATCATTTCATAATGCATAAATATATTGAATCATTATGTTGTACACCTGAAAATAATATATTATCTTATGTTAATTGTAACTAAAAAAACAGATTTGTAACTAAGTTCCTGCAGAATAATTTCTCAAAAATGGGCTGGGAGAATTAATAGATATTTTCAAAGGTCTAATCAAAAAGATAGTAGCACTCCCTTCAGGGATACATAAGAATATCTGTTTGACTGCTCAGCTCCCAGTACAGAACATTATCAATCTTTTAGTGTTTACCAAACTGGTGAAAAATAATACCCTATTATTTTCTAATTTGCTTCTTCCTGACTATTGGAGGTTACAAATATCTTTTCCCATGTCCTTTTTTAAACCTCTATTACCTCACATAGTTTCTTCTTTGTCCCAAGTCCTGCCATCATTCTGAATCTTTTCAATGTACTTGTGAATTAATCATCCAAAAACATGGCCACTTTTTTCCTTGGCATCTTCACCTATAATGATATTCACCTCCACCTGCATAAGCCATCCACTTCCATGGCTACAGATGAACTTGTCATCATCTGGAACTACTTGAACTTCTAAACTAAACTTAGATATCTTATTCAGAATACCGCATTCTTTCAGCTATTCTACTTCTCTTTTTCAGATACTCCCACAATAGCTGTTAATCCACATAATTCAGATTTCCAGTCCCATCTCTTTGTTTTCTGTAAAAAGATCATCTCATAAGCAAGAATGCTCTTCAAAAAATGAAGCGATCAAAGCTGTGGAAAGCAATGCTTCTTACTCTTCTTTGGGATAATATAATATCCATGATTTTCAATATGAGAAGCTGTAGGGAGTGTTTAGAAATATTGGGATTGTTTGGGGTTGTCACAAATACTAAGGGTTCACTACTGATATATGTGACAGGCTTCTAGGAGAATGGTATATGTCCTTCAAAACCAGGAACTATTCCACACAAAGAAGTATTGTTCTATCCAACATACCAACAATGGACATTGTTAGGAAACACCACCTCCCTTTTTTTTTTCTTTAATTCAGCAAATGGGCAGGATACAAGATTTTTTTTCACACACACACACTGTATTTTATTTTTACAAGAGATAAATAAACTGACACCAAGCTTTATAAAAGGATGACAACAACAAAAGCAACAATGATTGCAATTACCAAACATGAAACACACTCATACTATGTCATAATATTGACATTCAGTCCAGTAATCCTCCACTGTAACATCTCCTTTACTTTACAGTGAAAATTGATTTGTATATTTTTTCCCTCTGAGTCCTCGTGGGATTTTGTTTTTTTATTCAAACAGAAAGTCACAAAATTTCTAATCATCCTCATCAGTTCACTCAGTCCCATGTAATTAAATTTTTTTTCATCTTGATCTTTTGTTAGCACTTTTATGAATTCATCAGTTTTCCATTAGAGTTCTGAAAATGCTTATTCATTCAGTTCAGCAGTATAATCATTTACCAGAAACCTGTACTTGTCAGAGTCTTTTCCATAAATTACTTGAAGATGAAACCCTTTTATAGGAACATTTTTGCAAAAGCATCAGAGTACACACAGAACTGTCTGTAAATGACCAAAGATGTAAAAATGACCACGGTTAAGGATTTGATGAAAGTTCATAATAATGCAACTGACAAGGAAATTTAGTTATTTCTGAGATATACATTTTAAAGTAATAACTAGAATTATGACTAACAACATTATACCAGAACATATAAAAATTTTACAAATATCATGCAATGCCTGAAACATTTATATTAACATGAAACATTTATATTAACATATTTACATACAAATAACACAAAGAAAATTAAGTATTAGATTTATTTTTGTTTGCTTGGTTTTTTTATGCTGCAGGTTTTTATTAGACAACAATTTTATACACATCAGTGTATACATGTCAATCCCAATCGCCCAATTCAGCACACCACCATCCCCACCCCACTGTGGTATTCCCCCTTGGTGTCCACACATTTGTTCTCTACATCTGTGTCTCAACTTCTGCCCTGCAAACCAGTTCATCTGTACCATTTTTCAAGGTTCCACATACATGTGTTAATATACGATATTTGTTTTTCTCTTTCTGACTTATTTCACTCTGTATGACAGTCTCTAGATCCATCCATGCTCAACAAATGACTCAATTTCGTTCCTTTTTATGGCTGAGTAATATTCCATTGTATATATGTACCACATCTTCTTTATCTATTCGTCTGTCAATGGGCATTTAGGATGCTTCCATGACCTGGTTATTGTAAATAGTGCTGCAATGAACATTGGGGTGTATGTGTCTTTATGAATTATGGTTTTCTCTGGGTATATGCCCAGTAGTGGGATTGTTGGATCATATGGTAATTCTATTTTTAGTTTTTTTAAGGAACCTCCATACTGTTCTCCATAGTGGCTGTATCAATTTACATTCCCACCAACAGTGCAAGAGGGTTCCCTTTTTCCAAACCCTCTCCACCATTTGTTGTTTGTAGATTTTCTGATGATGCCCATTCTAACAGGTGTGAGGTGATACCACATTGTAGTTTTGATTTGCATTTCTCTAATAATGAGTGATGTTGAGCAGCTTTTCATGTGCTTCTTGGCCATCTGTATGTCTTCTTTGGAGAAATGTCTATTTAGGTCTTCTGCCCATTTTTGCATTGGGTTGTTTGTTCCTTTAATATTGAGCTGCATGAGCTGTTTATATATTTTGGAGATTAATCCTTTGTCTGTTGATTTGTTTGCAAATATTTTCTCCCATTCTGAGGGTTGTCTTTTGGTCTTGTTTATGGTTTCCTTTGCTGTACAAAAGCTTTGAAGTTTCATTAGGTCCCATTTGCTTATTTTTGTTTTTATTTCTATTCCTCTAGGAGGTGGATCAAAAAAGATGTTGCTGTGATTTATGTCAAAGAGTGTTCTTCCTATGTTTTCCTCTAAGAGTTTTATACTGTCGGGTCTTACATTTAGGTCTCAAATCCATTTTGAGTTTATTTTTGTGTATGGTGTTAGGAAGTGTTCTAATTTAATTCTTTTACATGTAGCTGTCCAGTTTTCCCAGCACCACTTATTGAAGAGACTGTCTTTTCTCCATTGTATATCTTTGCATCTTTGTCATAGATTAGTTGACCGTAGGTGTGTGGGTTTTTTTCTGGGTTTTCTATCTTGTTCCTTTGATCTATGTTTCTGTTTTTTTGCCAGTACCATATTGTTTTTTTTGTTTGTTTGTTTGTTTTTTTTTTTTCTTTTTACGGTATGTGGGCCTCTCACTGTTGTGGCCTCTCCCGTTGCGGAGCACAGGCTCCGGATGCGCAGGCCCAGCGGCCATGGCTCACGGGCCCAGCCGCTCCGCGGCATATGGGATCCTCCCAGACCGGGGCACGAACCCGTATCCCCTGCATCGGCAGGCGGACTCTCAACCACTGCGCCACCAGGGAGGCCCCATATTGTTTTGATTACTGTTGCTTTGTAGTATAGTCTGAAGTCAGGGATTCTGATTTCTCCAGATCTGTTTTTTGCCCTCAAGACTGCTTTGGCAATTCGGGGTCTTTTGCGTCCCCATACAAATTTTAAGAAGATTTGTTCTAGTTCCATAAAACATGCCATTGGTAATTTGATAGGGATTGCATTGAATCTGTAGATTGCTTTGGGTAGTATAGCCACTTTCACAATATTGATTCTTCCAGTCCAAGAACATGGTATATCTCTCCATCTGTTGGTATCATCTTTAATTTCTTTCATCAGTGTCATAGTTTTCTGCGTACAGGTCGTTTTTTTCCCTAGGTAGGTTTATTCCTAGGTATTTTATTCTTTTTGTTGCAATGGTAAATGGGAGTGTTTCCATAATTTCTCTTTCAGATTTTTCATCATTAGTGAATAGGAGTGCAAGAGATTTCTGTGCATTAATTTTGTATCCTGCATCTTTACCAAATTCATTGATTAGCTCTAGTAGTTTTCTCATGGCATTTTTAGGATTCTCTATGTATACTATCATGTCATCTGCAAACAGTGACAGCTTTAATTCTTCTTTTCCAATTTGTATTTCTTTTATTTCTTTTTCTTCTCTGATTGCCATGGCTAGGACTTCCAAAACTCTGTTGAATAATAGTGATGAGAGTGGACATCCTTGTCTCATTCCTGATCTTAGAGGAAATGCTTTCAGTTTTTCACCATTGAGAATGATATTTGCTGTGGGTTTGTCATATATGGCCTTTACTATGTTGAAGTAGTTTCCCTCTATGCCCACTTTCTGGAGAGTTTTTATCATAAATCGGTATTGAATTTTGTCAAAAGCTTTTTCTGCATCTATTGAGATAATCATATGGTTTTTATTCTTCAGTTTGCTAATATGGTGTATCACATTGACTGATTTGCATATATTGAAGAATCCTTACATCCCTGGGATAAATCCTACTTGATTGTGGTGAATGATCCTTTTAATGTGTTGTTGGAATCTGTTTGCTAGTATTTTGTTGAGGATTTTTGCATCTATATTCATCAGTGATATTGGTCTGTAATTTTCTTTTTTTGTAGTATCCTTGTCTGGTTTTGCTATCAGGGTTATGGTGGCCACATAGAATGAGTTTGGGAGTGTCCCTTCCTCTGCAATATTTTGGAAGAGTTTGAGAGGGTTGGGTGTTAACTCTTCTCTAAATGTTTGATAGAATTCACCAGTGAAGCCATCTGGTCCTGGACTGTTGTTTGTTGGATGATATTCAATAACAATTTTAATTTCATTACTTGTGATTGGTCTGTTCATATTTTCTCTTTCTTCCTGGTTCAGTCTTGGAAGGTTTGTGCATTTCTAAGAATTTGTCCATTTCTTCCAGGTTGTCCATTTTATTAGCATAGAGTTGCTTGTAGTAGTCTCTTAAGATGCTTTGTATTTCTGCGGTGTCTTTTGTAAATTCTCCGTTTTCATTTCTAATTTTATTGATTTGAGTCCTCTCCCTCTTTTTCTTGATGAGTCTGCCTAATGGTTTATCAATTTTGTTTATCTCCTCAAAGAACCAGCTTTTAGCTTTATTGATCTGTGCTATTGTTTTCTTTGTTTCTATTTCATTGATTTCTGCTCTGATCTTTATGATTTCTTTCCTTCTCCTAACTTTGTGTTTTGTTTGTTCTTCTTTTCTAGTTCCTTTATGTGTAGGGTTAGATTGTTTACTTGAGGTTTTTCTTGTTTCTTGAGGTAGGCTTGTATAGCTATAGACGTCCCACTTAGAACTGCTTTTGCTACATCCCATAGGTTTTGGATCGTCGTATTTTCATTGTCATTTGTCTCTAGGTATTTTTTTATTTCCTCTTTGACTTCTTCAGTGATCTCTTGGTTATTTAGTAACGTACTGTTTAGCCTCTATGTGTTTTTTTTTTATGCTTTTCCCCTTGTATTTGGTTTCTAATCTCATAGCATTGTGGTCAGAAAAGATACTTGATATGATTTAAATTTTTTAAAATTTACTGAGGCTTGATTTGTGACCCAAGATGTGATCTAACCTGGAGAATGTTCTGTGTGCACTTGAGAAGAAAGTGTAACCTGCTGTTTTTGGATGGAATGTCCTATAAATATCAATTAAATCTATCTGGTGTATTGTGCCATTTAAAGCTTCTGTTTCCTTATTTATTTTCATTTTGAATGATCTGTCCATTGGTGTAAGGGAGGTGTTAAAGTCCTTCACTGTTATTGGGTTACTGTTGATTTCCTCTTTTAGAGCTGTTAGCAGTTGCCCTATGTATTGAGGTGTTCCTATGTTGGGTGCGTATATATTTATAATTGTTATATCTTCTTCTTGGATTGATCCCTTGATCATTATGTAGTGTCCTTCCTTGTCTCTTGTAACATTCTTTATTTTAAAGTCTATTTTATATGATATGAGTATAGCTGGTCCAGCTTCTTTTGATTTCCAGTTGCATGGAATATCTTTTCCCATCCCCTCACTTTCAGTCTGTATGTGTCCCTAGGTCTGAAGTGGGTCTCTTGTAGACAGCATAAAGATGTGTCTTGTTTTTGTATCCATTCAGCAAGTCTGTGTCTTTTGGTTGGAGCATTTAATCCTTTCATGTTTAAGGTAATTATCGATATGTATGTTCCTATGACAATTTTCTAAATTGTTTTGGGTTTGTTTTTGTAGTTCCTTTTCTTCTCTTGTGTTTCCCACTTAGAGAAGTTCCTTTAGCATTTGTTGTAGAGCTGGTTTGGTGGTGTTGAATTCTCTTAGCTTTCACTTGTCTGTAAAGCTTTTGATTTCTCCATAGAATCTGAATGAGATCCTTGCTGGGTAGAGTAATCTTGGTTGTAGTTTCTTCCCTATCATCACTTTAAGTATATCATGCCACTCCCTTCTGGCTTGTAGAATTTCTGCTGAGAAACCAGCTGTTAACCTTATGAGAGTTTCCTTGTATGTTATTTGTCGTTTTTACCTTGCTGCTTTCAATACATTTTCTTTGTCTTTAATTTTTGCCACTTTGTTTACTATATGTCTCAGCGTGTTTCTCCTTGGGTTTTTCCTGTATGGGAGTTGCTGTGCTTCCTGGACTTGGGTGGCTATTTCCTTTCCCATGTTAGGGAAGTTTTTGACTATAATCTCTTCAAATATTTTCTCTGGTCCTTTCTCTCTTCTCCTTCTGAGACCCTTATAAATCGAATGTTGTTGTGTTTAATGTTGTCCCAGAGGTCTCTTAGCCTGTCTTCATTTCTTTGCATTCTTTTTTCTTTATTCTGTTCTGCAGCAGTGAATTCCACCGTTCTGTCTTCCAGGTCACTTATCCGTTTTTCTGCCTCAGTTATTCTGCTTTTGATTCCTTCTAGTGTAGTTTTCATTTCAGTTATTGTATTGTTCATCTCTGTTTGGTTTTTCTTTATTTCTTCTAGGTCTTTGTTAAAGGTTTCTTGCATCTTCTTGATCTTTGCCTCCATTCTTTTTCTGAGATCCTGGATCATCTTCACTATCATTATTCTGAATTCTTTTTCTGGAAGGTTGCCTATCTCCACTTCATTTAGTTGTTTTTCTGGGGTTTTATCTTGTTCCTTCATCTGGTATATAGCCCTCTGCCTTTTCATCTTGTCTATCTTTCTGTGAATGTGTATTGTGTTCCACAGGCTGCAAGATTGTAGTTCTTCTTGCTTCTGCTGTCTGCCTTCTAGTGAATGAGTGTTCCCACCCCCCTTAATAATCTGATTAAAAAAGAAGAATGCAGATGTAAATACATTGTTTTATGGTTTAAGGGGTTCTACTGACCCCTGATGCCCATTAATGGAGTCCAGATTTTAAAACTCCTGCATAAACTACGTAGTGTTTAAAAATACAGTTGGCAGTATTCAACTCTTTCAAAGCTTCCTCATGTTGATATTTCTGTCATGCTTGAACCCCACAAAATAAACTGCTCTTCTTTTTCTGTCTTTTAGGAAAGTCTAGTTAAGCATGAATACCATGGCCCCTTCATTTTGATTTTCCATACAATGCCCGAGATGTTATAATTTTCACAAAGAACTTCACCACTCTAAGAATAATTTTTAAGACACTATAAAATGCACATATTTTGTGTAACAATATTACTCTTAATTATAAATGCCCTCTTCTATTTCATACTCTGCCTAAAGAAGGTATTAGTAAGAAAATTTATTTTCCTTCTGTTCCTTGAAAAGGGATTATGTAGGACTCACAGTGCCCTGGACAATCTAGATCAATTATAGATTTTAAGGAGGTTCTTAATCTTCACAAGAAACATATTCACATAGAATAAAGCATCAACAATTATGCTAAATTTTCTTCTCCTCAAAATTGGGTAGAGTTGTTTCTTCTTTCCTTAATTAGATATATAAAAATTGCTGTTCATTCTAATATGGTTTAAGTTCCATTTACTATGTCACCTCTTTTTTATCTCTCCACATACCTTCACTCCCTTTGCTTCTATCATATTTAACTGGTATTTCACCCTTCTCTGCTTTTTGTCATATTGTTTTTTTTTTTACTCATTATTTTATCAGTGGAAGCATATCCATCCTTCAAAACCCAACTCAGCATTATTTTGTCCATAAATTCTTTTCCTTATTAACTACAATCAGAATTATTTAGTGATTTTTCATTTCTAAATTGCATAACATTATCTCTTTTATGGTTTTATTTGATTATGTCACATGTAGTTAATTGTATATTTAATGTATGCCTTTCACTAAATAGTAAACTCCTGGAGATCAGAGCTATCTCTTTTTCATATTTGGGTCCATGTCTCACAGGACACAGCACCATGCCTTGACTACATCTAAAATATCTGCCTTTTCATTTCTTTAACAACACACTATTCATTTCCCCTTCAGCAATTATCACAAGCTGTAATTATTTTCTTTATTTACATATATATTTACTGTCTGAATCTTTCAATAGAATGTAAAGTCCGTGAGGAAAGGGACCATGCCTATCCTAGTTACCATTGTTTCTCCAGATGAAAAAGGAGTTAATCAATAACTGCTTGTTTTTCCATAAATTTAGCCTCTAGATTGTCCACATCTTGAAGCTATGGACTAATGTACAATTTATCTTCAGATTATTCCCTAATGTGTAGTAAGTAAATGCTAGTTAAAACCATACATGGAGAGAGGAGGTGGTCAATATGTTGGAGTAGGAAGACACTGAACTCAACCCCTCCCATGGACACACCAAAATTACAACTATTTACCCCCAAAAAATCCCCAAAACAAAAACAAAAAATCCCAAGTTACAGCTACTTACAGAGCAACTAGCTATGAGAGTAACCTGAGACTAGAAGAAAAGATTTTCTACAACTAAAGATATAGACAGGAACCACAATGAGACAGGTAGGTGGGGTGGAGACACACTAAAGTCAAGACCCACACCCCTGGGTAGGCAGTGCACAAACAGAAGAAAAATAACAAATCGCAGAGCATCTCCCCAAGAAGCAAAGGGTACAAGCCAGATCTAGGAAACATAGAGAATACCAAACTAGATGAACACAAAGAGGTCCACACCAAGATACATTATAATAAAAATGGCAAAAATTAAAAAGAAAAAGAAAATCTTAAAGGGAGCAAGGGAAAAAGAATCTTTAAAGAAGCCCAAAGAATGCTCATAAGAACATCAGCTAACTTTTCAGGTGAAACTCTGCAAACCAGAAGGAAGTAGCATAATATTCAAAGTAATGAAAGGAAAAAAACCTACAATGAAGAATACTCTACCAGGCATGTTTATCATTCAGATTTGAAGAGGAAAAATTTTTTCACAGACAAGCAAAATGTAAAAGAGTTTAGCACCAGTAAACAAGTTTTAAAAGAAATGTTAAAGGAATTCCTCTAAGCAGACTAGAAAAGACCACAATTACAAACATAAAAATTATGAAAGGAAAAAAATCTCATTGGTAAAGAAAAACATATAGTTAAGGTAGCAGATCAACCACTTATAAAACTAGTGGGAGAGTTAGAAAGCAATCATCTATATTCACAATAAGTAGTTAAGGGATACACAAAACAGAAAGATGTAAAAAATGTAGAGTGGTTTGAATGTGTTCAAAATGAGATCATCAAGTTAAAATATATAACAAACATAATAATAAAGAATAATAATCAAATCACAAGAAAGCAAAAGAAAAGAAGAAGAAAGGATAAAAATATAACTACAGGGCTTCCCTGGTGGTGCAGTGATTGAGAGTTCGCCTGCCAATGCAGGGGACACAGGATCGTGCCCCAGTCTGGGAAGATTCCACATGCTGTGGAGCGGCTAGGCCCGTGAGCCATGGCCGCTGAGCCTGCGCGTCCGGAGCCTGTGCTCCACAATGGGAGAGACCACAACAGAGAGAGGCCTGCGTACTGCAGCAAAAAAAAAAAAAACAAAAAAAAACAAATACTAGATAACCAAAAAATGGCCATAGTACATACCCATCAATAATTAATTTAAATGTAAATGCTCTAATCAAAAGTTGTAGCCTGGCTGAATGGATTTTTAAAAAAAGAAAAAAAAAAGAACAGTATATATGCTGCCTACAAGAGACTGACTTAAAGACACACATAAGCTGAAAATGAGGAGACAGAAAAGTATATCAAATGCAAATGGAAATGAAGAGAAAGCTGGCATAGCAATACTTATATCAGATAAAACAAACTTTAAAAGAGACTGTACCTAGAGACAAAGACGGGCATTACATAATGATAAAGAGGCTAATATTTATAATATTTATAATAACAATTATAAATATGTATGCACCCAACATGGGCACACCTAAATACATAAAACAAATATTAACAAACATAAAGAAAAATATTTACAGTAATACAATAATAGTAGGGGACTTTAACACCTCAGTTACATCAATGGACAGATTTTTCAGACAGAAAATCATTTAGGAAACATTGGCCTTAAATGACACATTTGGCCAGATGGAATTAATAGATACATACAAAATATTTCACCCAAAACAGCAGAATACACATTCTTTTCAAATGCACATGGAATATTCTTCAGCATAGATCTCACACTAGGGCACAAAGAAGTCTCAATACATTTAAGAAGATTGAAATCATATCGGACATCTTTTCCAACCACGAAGTATGAGACTAGAAATTACCCACATGAAAACAAAATCTGTAAAAACACAAACACTTGGAGGCTACTCAACATTCTTCTACACAACCAATGGTCAATGAAGAAACAAAAGAGGAAATAAAAAAATACTTGGAGACATGAAAATGGAAACACAATGTTCCAAAATCTATGGCATACAGTAAAAGCAGTTCTAACAGGGAAGGTCATAGCAATGCAAAACTACCTCAGGAAACAATACAAAATCTTAAATAAACAATCTAAACTTTACAGCTAAATGAATTATAAAAAGAACAAACAAACCCAAAGTTAGTAGAAGGAAAGAAATAATGAATATCAAAGCAAGTATAAATAAAATAGAGACCAAAAGTAGAAAACATCAATGAAACTAAGATGTAGTTCTTTGGAAAGATAAACAAAATTGGTAAACTTTTAACCATATTCATGAAGAAAAAAGGAAAGGGTACAAATTAACAAAATCAGAAATGAAACTGACATCACTGAAATACAAAGGATCATAAAAAATTACTATGAAGAGTTATACACCAATAAAATGGACAACATGGAAGAAATAGAAAAATTCCTAGAAATGTATAATCCCCCAAGACTGAATGAGGAAGAAATAGAAAATATGAACTGGCCAATTACTAGTAATGAAATTGAGTCAGTAAAAAAAAAAAAGTCCCAACAAAGAAAAGTCCAGGGGCCTCCCTGGTGGCGCAGTGGTTGAGAGTCCGCCTGCCGATGCAGGGGATACGGGTTCGTGCCCCGGTCTGGGAGGATCCCATATGCCGCGGAGCGGCTGGGCCCGTGAGCCATGGCCGCTGGGCCTGCGCATCCGGAGCCTGTGCTCCGCAACGGGAGAGGCCACAACAGTGAGAGGCCCGCATACCGCAAAAAGAAAAAAAAAAAAAAAAAAAAAGAAAAGTCCAGGATGAGAAAACTTCACAAGTGAATTTTACTAAACATTTAAAGAAGAAGAAACATTATTCTTCTCAAACTATATCAAAAATTGAAGAGGAAATAATGCTTCTAAACTCATCCTACAAGGCAGAATCACCCTAATACCAAAACCAGACACCAGCAATTTAAAAAAAGAAAATTACAGGCCAATATCACTGATGAGTATAGATGCAAAAATCCTCAACAAAATATTAGCAAACCAATTAAACAGTAGGTTAAAAGAATCATATGCCATGGGATTTATCCTGGGGTTACAAGGATGGTTTAATATCTACAAATGAAACAGTGTGATACTCCACATTAACAACTTGATTCATAAAACTAATATGACATCGCAATAGATGCAGGGAAAGTTTTTAACAAAATTCAACATCCATTTATGAGACAACCTCTCTAAAAAGTGGGTATAGAAAGAATATACCTCATTATTATTATTATTATTTTTTTTTTTTTTGCTGTACGCGGGCCTCTCACTGCTGTGGCCTCTCCCGTTGCGGAGCACAGGCTCCGGACACACAGGCTCCGCGGCCATGGCTCGCGGGCCCAGCCGCTCCGCGGCATGTGGGATCTTCCGGGATCGGGGCACGAACCCGTGTCCCCTGCATCGGCAGGCGGACTCTCAACCACTGCGCCACCAGGGAAGCCCTATACCTCATTATTATAAAGACTATATATGACAAACCTGCAGCCAAAATCATACTTAATGGTGAAAAGCTATAAGCATTTCCTCTAAGATCAGGAACAAGGGTGCCCACTCTTGCCACTTTATTCCACATAGTATTGGAAGTCTAAGCCACAGCAATCAAACAAGAAAAAGAAATTAAAGATATCCAAATTAGAAAGGAAAAAGGAAGAGTGTCATTGTTGCAGATGACATGATACTATATATAAAAACCATAAAGTTGCTACCAAAAAGCTATTAGAACCTATAAATGAAATCAAGGAAATTTCAGGATAAAAAATTCAGAAATCTGTTGCACTTCTATATACTACTAACAATTTAAGAAATTAAGAAAACAATCCCATTTACAACTGCATCAAAAAGAATAATACCTAAGAACAAACCTAACCAAGGATGTTAAAGAGTTTAACTCTGCAAAGCATAAAACTTTGATGAAAGAAATCAAAGATGACACAAACAAATGGAAAGACATACTGTGGTCATGGATTAGGAGAATTAATATTGTTAAAATAACCATACTACCCAAAGCAATTTACAGATTCAATGAAATCTCTATCAAAATAAAAATGGTATTTTCACAGAACTAGAACAAATAATCCTAAAATTTTTATGGTACCACAAAAGACCCCAGAGCCAAAGCAATTTTGAGAAAGAAGAAAAAAGCTAGAGATATCATGCTCTCTGATTTTAAACTATATTACAAAGCTAAAATAATCATAGCAGTATGGAACTGGCATGAAAACAGACACTAGATCAATGGAACAGAAAGAATATAGAAATACAGCCATGCTTATACAGACAGTTAATCTGTGACAGAAGAGGCAAGGCTATACAATGGGGAAAAGACAGCTTCTTCAATAAATGGTTTTGGAAAAACTGGAAAGTTACATACAAAAGAATCAAACTGGACTACTTTCTCACACAATATATAAAAACAACAACAAAAGCCACCTCATAATGGACTAAAGACTTAAATGTAAGACTGGATACTATAAAACTCCTAGAAGAAAACATAAGCAGTATAGCCTTTGGCATCGGTCTTAGCAATATTTTTTTTTTGGATTGTTTTCTCAGGCAAGGTAAAAAAAGCAAAAACAAACAAATGGAACTTCATTTAAAAAAAAGCTTTTGCACAGTGAAAGAAACCACAAATGGAATGAAAAGGCTGCCTACTGAATGGGAGAAGATATTTTCAAATGATATATCTGATAAGGGGTTAAAATCCAAAATATACAAAGAACTCAACATCAAAAAAACAACCTAAAAAAAAAACCGATTTAAAAATGGGCTGAGAATCTGAATAGACATTTTTCCAAAGAATACATAGTGATGTCCAACAGACATGTGTAATGATGCTCAACATCACTAATCATCAGGGAAATGCAAATCAAAATCACAGTGAGATATTACCTCACACCTGTCAGAATGGCTATTATCAAAAATACAACAAATAAAAAAGTGTTGGTAAAAATGTAGAGAGAAAGGAACAAGTGTACTGTTGGTGGTATTATAAATTAGTACAACCATATATAATACATCTTCAGAAAATGAAAACACTAATTCGAAAAGATACATGCACCCCAATGTTCATAGCAGAATTATTTATAATAACCAAAATATATGGAAGCAACCTAAGTGTTCATTAAGAGCTGAATGGATAAAAAGATCTGGTATATATAACAATGGGATATTATTACTCAGCTATAAAAAGGAATGAAATTTTGCTATTTGCAACAATATGGATGGGCACACAGGGTATTATGCTTAGTGGAACATCAGACATAGCGTGACAAAGAGTGACAAATACTGTGTATTACCACTTAGATGTGGAATCTAAAAAATAAAACAAATGAATGAATATAACAAAACAGAAATAGACTCACAGATATAGAGAAAAAAAAAACGAGTGTTTACCATTGGGGAGAGGAAAATGGAGACAGGCAAGATAGGGGTACAAACTACTATGTATAAAACAGATAAGCAGCATGGATATATTGTATAGCACAGGGAATTATAGCCATTATCTTGTGATAACTTATGATGGAGTATAATACATAAAAAATTGGAATCACTATAAAACACCTGAAACTAATATAATATTGTAAATAATATTTAAATCAACTGTACCTAAAAAATACTAGAATTGTAAAAAAGAATTTTTAGTTAGGCTTCTATAGGCAAAGTTGTATGAGATATGGTAAATAATTTTGTGACTTCTATTGACCTAAAATAAAAGACTAATAACCAATTCACCTCAAAGTGGTTTGCATTCATTATCCAGAAAATTGTTCTATTCTTCACTGATAGTCACATTAATATTCACTATAATAGCTTCATACTTAAAAATTACTTTTGACATGAATTGATATTTAGATTAATTTGTGGAGTGTTTTCCTCACTAATTGAAACAAAAGATTTATATAACTGCATCAGGTCACACATATCCTCATAAATGCTATTGAGTAGAGCAATAGTTTAAGTCAATTTATTTGTTTACTTTTACTGTAAATCCTGTCTGTCTTATTCTGTTTGGGCTGCTATAACAAAAATATCATAGACTGAGTGGCTTATAAACAATGGAAATTTATTTCTGACAATTCTCTAGGCTGAGAAGTCCAAAGTCAAGTTCCCCCCAGATTCAGTGTCTGGTGAGAACCCACATTTCATTTCATAGACAGCTGTCTTCTTGCTGTGCTCTCACATGGCATAAGGGACAAGAGAGTTCTCTGAGAACTCTTTTATAATGGTACTGTTCCCTTTCCCTTATGACCTAATCACCTCCCAGAGGTCTCACTTCCTAATACCATCACACTGGGGGGTGGGGGGTGGGTTGTAATTTCAACATATGAATTTTAGATGAGACTAAAACATTCAGTTCATTAGAGTGTCCCAAAGCACTGGCTTATATTATCATTCTTTATTTCAGCATGCATTACATTTAGTATAAAATAATCATATTTACTCACATTGCTGTATAAGTGTGTACTGTGGCTAGACTGAACAACCCATTTTAAAATGAGCATCTTTGTCAGTCTCACATTTGATATAAAATACTAATTTGACAGTAGTAATTATACAAGAATCTTTCTATAAAATATCTTAATTATTCTAAGACCTCAAGAAAGGATTATATAAGTAGAAGGTCTTTTATTTTGTTTTTATTTCATATCAAAATATATAGAAATTAGATTGCTTTCTTAAGATAACAGGACATCTGTTTTAAAATATTAAAGACCTGATATGGAGCTTTAATAGTGTTTGATAAATTTATCTGACTTCATTACCTTTTTGTTGGATCCTTAAATGAAGCATTTTTCATGAGAGAAAAACTGATTTATAACAGATTAAAGAGTACTAATGGCTCAGGCAAGCACATCCTTTGTATTCAAATGCCATTTCATGAGCACACTCTCCTAAACAAGGTCAGTAGCTTCATTTTAATGTATGAAAATCATCCATTTTTATGGACACTTAAGACAGAGATGACAAATCCAATAAAATACAAAATCTCCCACTAGAATGGAATGCCTGGAACTGGAGCTTGATAGATGTTTGTTAAATGACTTAAATATGTGCTTTAAATGGAGCTTGAATATATCTTGTCAAAAAGGGAAATCTTTAGCTCACATTCAGAAATCACTGGATTGTAGATATTACACTAACCATTAAATAGCCAGATAAAGCTTTGCTTTCACTTTTCAAAGTGCTAAAAATACATTGCTAAGACTTTTAAAAGCACTAAGAAAAATGGACAATTAGACCTCAACAAATCATAAAAATCCTATTCTAAAGGAGGAGCTGGGCAGTAAGAAAAACATGAAGTTTTCCTAATGTAGGGAAAACAGTTTGCTATATAAAAATATGAGATATTAAATTCTCTTTGTGTATTTTATTATGTTTTATTTATTTTTTTGAAGTATAGTTGATTTACAATAGTATATTAGTTTTAGGTGTACAATATAGTGACTCAGTATATTATCAGATTATACTCCATCACAAGTTATTACAAGATAATAGCTATAATTCCCTGTGCTATACAATATATCCTTATTACTTATCTATACTACTTATACAGAGTAGTTTGTATCTGTTGATCTCATACCCCAAATTTGTCCCTCCCCCCTTCCTTATCCCCTTATCCCCTTTGGTAACCAAAAGTTTGTTTTCTATATCTGTGTGTCTGTTTCTGTTTTGCATAACATTTATTTGTATTATTTTTTAGATTCCACATATAAGTGAAAACATACAGTATTTGTCTTTCTCTGTCTGTCTTATCTGACTAAGCATAATATTCTCTACATCCATCGACATTGTTTCAAAAGGTAGTATTTCATTCTTTTTTATGACTGAGTAGTATTCCATTGTATATAAATACCACATTTTCTTTATCCATTCCTCTGTTGATGAGCACTTGGTTTGTTCCCATGTCTTGGTTATTGTAAACAGTGCTGCTATGAACATTGTGGTGTATGTATCTTTTTGAATTAGTGTTTTTGTCTTCTTCAGATATATATCCATGAGAGGAATTGCTGAATCATATGATAATTCTATCTTTAGCTTTTGGAGGAATCTCCATACTGTTTTCCATAGTGGCTGCACAAATTTACACTCTCACAAACAGTGTACAAGTGCTCCCTTTTCTCTACATCTTCTCCAGCATTTGTTATTGTGGTCTTTTGGATGATAGTCATTCTGACAGGTGTGAGGTGACATTTCATTGTGGTTTTGATTTGTATTTCTCTAAAAATTAGCAATGAGCATCATTTCGTGTTGGCCATCTGTATGCCTTCTTTGCAAAAATGTTTAGTCAAATCTTCTGCCCATTTTTTTATTGTATTGTTTCTTCTTTGATACTGAATTGTATGAGCTATTTGTATATTTTGGATATTAACCCTTGTCAATCGCATCATTTGCAAATCTTTTCCCCCATTCTGTAGGTTATCTTTTTCATTTTGTCCTTTGCTACTATTTGTTTCAAATATAGTTCTCCCTGTGTTCTCTTCTAGTAGTTTAATATTTTCATGTCTTACATTTGGTCTTTAAACCATTTTGAGTTTATTTTTGTATTTAGTGTGAGGGAATGTTCAAATCTCATTGTTTTACAAGTGGCTTTCCAGTTTTCCCAGCACCACTTATTGAAGAGACTCTCTTTTCTCCACTGTATATTCTTCCCTTCTCTGTCATAGATTAATTCACCACAGGAGCATAGGTTTATTTCTGGGCTCTCTATTTTGTTCTATTGATTTATATGTCTGTTATTGTGCCAGTACCTTGCTGTTCTGTTTACTGTTGCTATGTAGTATAAAGTCTGGGAGAGTGATAATCTCTAATTTTGTTCTTTTTTCACAAGATCACTTGGAAAATCAACAGGGGTCTTGGAATGAATTTTAGGATTGTTTGTTCTAATTCTGTGAAAAATATCATGGGTATTTCGATAGGAGTCTTGTTAAATTTGTAGATTGCTTTGGGTAGTATTGCCATTTTAACAATATTAATCCTTTCAATACCAGAGCACAGGTTATCTTTCTATTTCTTTGTATTATCTTCAATTTCCTTCATTGATGTTTTATAGTTTTCAGAGTATAGGTCTTTAATTTTCTTGGTTCAGTTAATTCCTAGGTTTCTTTCTTTCCTTCTTTCTTTCTTTCTTTCTTTCTTCTGATGAAACTGGATTGGGTTTTTTTTTTTTTACTTTCTCTTTCTGATATCTCATTATTAATGTATAGAAACACAACTGATTTCTGTATATTACTTGTATCCTGCTACCTTGTTGAAATCATTTATTAGTTCTAGTAGTCTTTGTGTGGAGACTTTAGGGTCCTCTATGTAGTGTATCATGTCATCTGCAAATAGTGACAGTTTTGATACTTCTCTTCCTATTTGGATACATTTTATTTCTTTTTCTTGTCTGACTGCTGTGGCTAGTACTTCCAATACTTTGCCAAATAGAAGCAGTGAGAGTGGGCATCCTTGTCTTGTTCCTGAATTTAGCAGGAAAGATTTCAGCTTTTCATTGCCCGAAGTCTGGGGTGCTTCTAGGGTACCACTTGAGTAAATGCCAACAATGACCACTGCTGCCCCACCTGGGCTCTGCCTGAGAACCAGGTTACCTCTGTGTCCCAAGGTTGTCATGTCTTTTCCTAGGTCCCAGTCACCCTAGATCCAGTGTTGCACTGTGGCACAGAGCAAGTGGGGTCTGGGCATTCACTCACCTTGGGCTGGGGAGCATGGTGAAGCAGTTTCTTGGGAAACCTAGCAGCTGCTAAGGCAGATCCCTCTCTGCCTTGTTTGAGGGCATCCAACACCTGCACAGTCCTCTCTAGTGGAGTCCCTGATTCTCCAGCATTTCTATCTGTTCCAGAAGTTCTCCAGCCAGCCAAAGGGGCTTGTCTACTATGCATAGGGCCTCAAGACTGGGATGCCCAGTCTGTGGCTCAACCCTTTCACTCCCCAGAGCAGGTGTTCACTCATGCAATCTACCTATTCCTCTGAGCCTCCTCCCAGGGGCACAGGTCTTCTCATTCCAATTACATGTGTATCTTTCTTTCAGCCTTTGTTGTACAAGAGTCCTTCTGCCAGTTTCCAGTTAGTTTTCAATGAGAATTCTTCCACATGTAGATGTATTTTTGGTGTGTTCATGGGAAGAGGTGACCTCCATATCCTTTTAGCCCACCATCTTAATCTCTCCCTGTGGAAATTCTTAAATCTTAACTCTTAAATTCATATCTAAATTATGCAAAAACATTGATAATAAAAGTCTTGCTATTGAGTACCACAGTAAAACCCATAAAGAATGCACACTTTGGAAAGAAGAATGTTGTATAAGGAGTTTATTATAATGACTGAATTGTGATAAAATCAGGCTCAATTGGTTCTGAATTTTATACAGTTCTTTCTGTTTTCTTCTAGTATAATGGAAAGTAAATGTTTCTAGTGAAGAACAGAGTGTCCACCAAAAATTGCAAAACACCTTAATGATTTTTTTAACATCTAACTAGTAATTAAACTTTTTAAACCAAATTTTCTAATATACTTATGGCATTTTCAGGCTTAAATTTTCAAAGACACACTGTGCCACTGATGAAGAAACTACTAGTTTCCTGACTAATGTTGCCTCTGTGGAAATGCTCTGTGGAGGACATTGAATTTGGAAAGGGGCACAAGATGGGGGTCAACTACCTCTGTTCTGTTTATCATCTTCTTACTGCCACCCAAAGAAGAAAGTAATCTGGAGAAAACATGGCAAAATTTAACATTTATCATATTTTGAGGCTTACTTTCTCTTTTTACAAAGTAGATAGTATTGTGACATGGTTAAGACCCAGACTGCAGAGTCAAGTGATCTGCATTCACATCCCAGTTCTGCTGTTTATTAGCTACCTTACATCAAACCTCACTTTTTTCACTGTAAAATGAGGAGAATTGATGTGTTTGCCTCAAAGTGTTACTGTGAAAATCTAATGACTCAATACATGTAAAATGCTTGAGAACAAAACCTGGTGCCTAGCCACTGATATGAGTACTTGCTACTATGATTACTTTTTGTAAATTTGAAATTTCTCATAATTTGAAAAATAAAAGGAAAGGAAATGTCATATAAAGTTAAATTTTCTCCATTCATTCTGAAAATTGAAGACAGAAGTTAAATTCTTTGAGAGGAAATTCTGTGGGAACAGACAAGCACTCAAGAGTGTGTTTTGCACTGTATTGTTGGAGATTTTAAACAAGGCATACTTTTTTTAATTAAGGAAAATAATTTGTGTCCTGAATCTAGAAAATGCACATTTCTACTATAGGCTTAAACAATATTACAGTTAAATTACATTCAAGTTTAGTTGAAATATATGCTCCATCTAAAAAGCCAAGGGAATTGCAGTGATTGCTTACTATTTTCTAATCAGCTGTTATAAGAATGATTTTGCATCCCTTTCAGTTTTGATTTACTTCATACCATTTCACCTAACACTCTATAATCACTAATTAGATAATTAGTTTCATTTTACATATGAGGAAAATGATGGTCAAGGTGTTTCCCTAACGTTACATGGTAGAACTGGGCCTTAAATACCAGGTCTTTGAACTCCAAAACCAGTGCTCTTAAAATATATACTGCCTTCTTTGGTTAGGTATCATTATCAGAAAAGTTTGCGGGAGCTAAAGGAGTATGCCAACAATAGAACAAAACCAAAAATAATTTGCTGTTGTATCTAGTTCAGGTTAAGAAAGTTGCTACCTCTTTAGTTCATTTCTACAAATATTTTTTCATGCCTCCCTTTCAGCTCCCAATGATTTCCATTTAAAATGGTTAGTAGTACATTCTGAGAGACTTTATGAATTACCCAGGGTGTGTATATATGTGTATATGTGTGTTTTCACAATCTAGCATAGGTGCACACACACAAATTTGTATATGTATACATATCCTATAGTGTAAATCTATGCCTCTCCTTTATTCCCCTCCATACCTATCAGAAAATTAACACATGGCTACAGAATCATGACAAATGACTTAATTAATGTCTAAGTTAAGTTCTTTAAATTAGTGAGAAGAAACAATCTATAAATACAATGAAGTGGCATGATTTTTATAAAAACATTTAATCAAAAATGATAATTCTAAACCATAAAGATAATATTCACACTACTTTGTAGGGAAGATGTTTGAATTATCTAGTTAGTGATTATAGAGTGTTATTAAAACACTATGTAATTATTATTGGATCTGAGTCTCATTCTATGTAATTAATTCAATGAGAATTTTATTATTACCCTTTTAATTTTAGAATTTTATTCCTCATACAAGAATCTCTGCAATATATCTGTGTGCTTAATATGGTAGTTTTCTTTTTCTAACTACCTGTTGAGAAAGAATTGCTGAAACCAATGAAATTTCTATGTGGACACAGAGGATATTATGAAACACTATGGATTGTGATACAAAGTTATCTCCTAGTTGAGGATTCAATAAGTTAGTTCCTTGACCCAATTAGTAAAACCTCTGAAAAGGAACTATCATACTTAATTTTAGAATCAACACCAAAAGTTGATAAGCTAGTATTTCTTTACTACATACAAACTGTGATCATATAAACTTTTTACAATGCAAATATTGGACTTGAAGTCATGAACATCATTTAGTCAATAGAGCATTGAAACTAAAGATCCAACTCCAGCAGTTAATACCTGTATATTTGGGCAGGTAATTCCTTAATGTTGCTCTCTTTTCCTTTTCTTTTTGACTACAGAAATCAAACTAAATAAAATAAGGGTTCTCAAAACTCAAAATGTAAAACAGCATTTGCAAAGCCTTTTCTAAATTGTAAAGTGTTATACAAATGTTACATTATTAATGTTATTTTCTTGCCTTTGATGCTCACCAAAAAGTGCTGCTAAAGGGTCATTGTCTAGTTCCCTCTCAATCTTCCAGAAGTCAGGTTTATCCTTTTAAAATTATGTTTTAAAAGGACTTTTTCCCTGAGTGGTAAACTTGAATATATCACGGTAGGTAATGCTCCTATGTAGAATATATCTCAGAACATGTGACTGACTTGAGTTCAGAGAAAACAAATTATTCCAAAAGTACCTAAAATAAATGCATTGCATGGACTCAAGATTGGGAGCAAATGCATGGACTTCAGTAAAGCTTCACAGTCATTTTAAATAAATGAAGCAATTTCATTTGCTTTCTTCATTTTACAGTCCAGTAAACATTCATTGATATCTCAGAGTTTAGTCCTTTCTTCCCAGCTTTATTGAGAAATAGATATATAACATTGTGTAAGGTTAAAGTGTACAATGTGTTGATTTGATACATTTATATATTGCAAAATCTGTACTACTGTATCATTAGCTAACACCTCGGTCCTGTCACATATTTACTGTTTCTTTTTTGTGGTGAGAATTTTTAAGATGTTTCTTAGCAACTTCCAAGTATATAATACAGCATTATTAACTATAAGCATAGATTATAGATAAACATTTTTCTGTGCATATAAAATCTTATATGCACAGAAAATCTTATATATTCTGAGGATTAAATATACAGCATAATATAAATATAATCCTATATATTTAATATACAGGAGTTAATACATTTAATTATGTAATTAAATATAATCCTGCATATTTAATCCTGTGCTAATCTTATAATTGGAAGTTTGTACCCTTTAACCAACATCTCCCCATTTTCCCCACCCCCAGCCATGGTAACCACTACTTTACTCTCTCTTTCTATGAATTTGGCTTTTTGAGATTCCACATATAATGGATATTATACAGTGTTTGTCTTTCTCTGTCTGACTTATTTCACTTAGCATAATGCCCTCAAGGTGCATACAAGTTGTTGCAAATGGCAGGATTTCCTTCTTTCTCACAGTTGAATAATATTTCATTGTATATATTTCAATGTATATACTACATATTCTTTATCCATCCATCTTTTGATGGACACTTATGTTGTTTCCATATATTGGCTATTGTGAATAATGTTGCAATAAATATGGGAGTACAGATATTGTTTTGAAATCCTAATTTTAATAACTTTGGATATATACCCAGAAGTGTGATTGCTGGAGTCTATCATAGTTCTATTTTTAATTTTTGGAGGAACTCCATACTGTTTTCCATAGTGGCTGCCCAAATTTACATTCTCATCAACAGTGCACAAGGGTTCCTTTTTCTCCACATCCTCACCAACACTTTTTACCCCCAGAGCTTGGCCTTATCCACTTAAGGATGCAGAGAAGTGGCCATGGGTCCACCTTATCTGCCAGAGAAGAAAACTATGGGGTCAGAATTAGGATTGCAGCTCCATGGTGACACTGAGCTTTCTAGAATAGGATTAGAGGACAACTATTAGGAATATGAAGGAAAATAGTGTTTGTAAACTCTGCCTCAGGTCTCACTTGAGTTCCAAACCACCTACAGTTGATAACTTCACTGGTCAGAGATATTATTTATGAATCAACATAGGCTTAGCTATTTACTTTTTCAGTGTGTTTATTGGTCTTAAGAATGTTAAGAACTGTTTATTTACTTATTTTTTAATTGAAGAGATTATTTAAGCTAACACACAAGTTTTGTGTGTTGCTGTAAGGTAGTTTCATATCACATCTAGAGATTCACATAGGTGTAAAGAAGTATGAGTTCTTTTCTTGGTTGCAGTTTTCTTCACCCCACAAAAGTCAATAAGATGCCAACAACCTTTACTAAATTCCAGTGGTCGTGAAAGTTAACCTATTAATACAGTCACCAGGGGATTTTTTAAAATATATATTTTTAGGTCCCAAGCCCTGAAGTTCTGCTTTAGTAGGTCTATGTGCAGCATGAGAATTGACAAGCACATATAGAAAACACTGCCCTCCTCTTGCCTGCTTCCCTCAAAATAGCATTATCATTACCTTTATTATTACCACATCATCACCATTTATTACGGAGTTTATTACATTCCATGTACTATGCAAAGTACTTTTAGTTTAACACTTAAAATCCTGAAGGATAAGTGCATTTAATAATATGGAAACTGAAAAATAGAGATATTAAATAACACAGAGAACAAATCTGTCCAGCTCCAGAGTTTTGCTCTTTTTTTTTTTAATTTTTGGTTTGATTTTTTTTTAAATTTTTTGCTTTATAACAAATTTAATCAGTTATACATATACATATGTTTCCATATCCCCTCCCTTTTGCGTCTCCCTCCCACCCTCCCTATCCCACCCCTCCAGGTGGTCACAAAGCACCGAGCTGATCTCCCTGTGCTATGCGGCTGCTTCCCACTAGCTATCTACCTTACGTTTGGTAGTGTATATATGTCCATGCCGCTCTTTCACTTTGTCACAGCTTACCCTTCCCCCTCCCCATATCCTCAAGTCCATTCTCTAGTAGGTCTGTGTCTTTATTCCTGTCTTACCCCTATGTTCTTCATGACATTTTTTTCCTTAAATTCCATATATATGTGTTAGCATACAGTATTTGTCTTTCTCTTTCTGACTTACTTCACTCTGTATGACAGACTCTAGGTCTATCCACCTCATTACAAATAGCTCAATTTCATTTCTTTTTATGGCTGAGTAATATTCCATTGTATATACGTGCCACATCTTCTTTATCCATTCATCCGATGATGGACACTTAGGTTGTTTCCATCTCCGGGCTATTGTAAATAGGGCTGCTATGAACATTTTGGTACATGTCTCTTTTTGAATTATGGTTTTCTCAGGGTATATGCCCAGTAGTGGGATTGCTGGGTCATATGGTAGTTCTATTTGTAGTTTTTTAAGGAACCTCCATACCGTTCTCCATAGTGGCTGTACCAATTCACATTCCCACCAGCAGTGCAAGAGGGTTCCCTTGTTTCCACACCCTCTCCAGCATTTATTGTTTCTAGATTGTTTGATGATGGCCATTCTGACTGGTGTGAGATGATATCTCATTGTAGTTTTGATTTGCATTTCTCTAATGAGTAAAGATGTTGAGCATCGTTTCATGTGTTTGTTGGCAGTCTGTATATCTTCTGTGGAGAAATGTCTATTTAGGTCTTCTGCCCATTTTTGGATTGGGTTGTTTGTTTTTTTGTTATTGAGCTGCATGAGCTGCTTATAAATTTTGGAGATTAATCCTTTGTCAGTTGCTTCATTTGCAAATATTTTCTCCCATTCTGAGGGTTGTCTTTTGGTCTTGTTTATGGTTTCCTTTGCTGTGCAAAAGCTTTTAAGTTTCATTAGGTCCCATGTGTTTATTTTTGTCTTTATTTCCATTTCTCTAGGAGGTGGGTCAAAAAGGATCTTGCTGTGATTTATGTCATAGAGTGTTCTGCCCATGTTTTCCTCTAAGAGTTTGAAAGTGTCTGGCCTTACATTTAGGTCTTTAATCCATTTTGAGCTTATTTTTTTGTATGGTGTTAGGGAGTGATCTAATCTCATACTTTTACATATCCCTGTCCAGTTTTCCCAGCACCACTTATTGAAGAGACTGTCCTTTCTCCACTGTACATTCCTGCCTCCTTTATCAAAGATAAGGTGACCATATGTCGGTGGGTTTAACTCTGGGCTTTCTATCCTGTTCCATTGATCTATCTTTCTGTTTTTGTGCCAGTACCACACTGTCTGGATTACTGTAGCTTTGTAGTATAGTCTGAAGTCAGGGAGCCTGATTTCTCCAGCTCCATTTTTTGTTCTCAATATTGCTTTGGCTATTCGGGGTCTTTTGTGTTTCCATACAAATTGTGAAATTTTTTGTTCTACTTCTGTGAAAAATGCCAGTGGTAGTTTGATAGGGATTGCATTGAATCTGTAGATTGCTTTGGGTAGTAGAGTCATTTTCACAATGTTGATTCTTCCAATCCAAGAACATGGTACATCTCTCCATCTATTTGTATCATCTTTAATTTCTTTCATCAGAGTCTTATAATTTTCTGCATACAGGTCTTTTGTCTCCTTAGGTAGGTTTATTCCTAGATATTTTATTCTTTTTGTTGCAATGGTAAATGGGAGTGTTTCCTTGATTTCACTTTCAGATTTTTCATCATTAGTATATAGGAATGCCAGAGATTTCTGTGCATTAATTTTGTATCCTGCTACTTTACCTAATTCATTGATTAACTCTAGTAGTTTTCTGGTAGCATCTTTAGGATTCTCTATGTATAGTATCGTGTCATCTGCAAATAGTGACAGCTTTACTTCTTCTTTTCCAATTTGGATTCCTTTTATTTCCTTTTCTTCTCTGATTGCTGTGGCTAAAACTTCCAAAACTAGGTTGAATAAGAGTGGTGAGAGTGGGCAACCTTGTCTTGTTCATGATCTTAGTGGAAATGGTTTCAGTTTTTCACCATTGAGGACGATGCTGGCTGTGGGTTTGTCATATATGGCCTTTATTATGTTGAGGAAAGTTCCCTCTATGCCTACTTTCTGCAGGGTTTTTATCATAAATGGGTGTTGAATTTTGTCAAAAGCTTTCTCTGCATCTATTGAGATGATCATATGGTTTTTCTCCTTCAATTTGTTAATATGGTGTATCACGTTGATTGATTTGTGTATATTGAAGAATCCTCGCATTCCTGGAATAAACTCCACTTGATCATGGTGTATGATCCTTTTAATGTGCTGTTGGATTCTGTTTGCTAGTATTTTGTTGAGGATTTTTGCATCTATGTTCATCAGTGATATTGGCCTGTAGTTTTCTTTCTTTGTGACATCCTTGTCTGGTTTTGGTATCAAGGTGATGGTGGCCTCGTAGAATGAGTTTGGGAGTGTTCCTCCCTCTGCTATATTTTGGAAGAGTTTCAGAAGGATAGGTGTTAGCTCTTCTCTAAATGCTTGATAGAATTCGCCTGTGAAGCCATCTGGTCCTCGGCTTTTGTTTGTTGGAAGATTTTTTATCACAGTTTCAATTTCAGTGCTTGTGATTGGTCTGTTCATATTTTCTATTTCTTCTTGATTCAGTCTTGGCAGCTTGTGCATTTCTAAGAATTTGTCCATTTCTTCCAGGTTGTCCATTTTATTGGCATAGAGTTGCTTATAGTAATCTCTCATGATCTTTTGTATTTCTGCAGTGTCAGTTGTTACTTCTCCTTTTTCATTTCTAATTCTATTGATTTGAGTCTTCTCCCTTATTTTCTTGATGAGTCTGGCTAATGGTTTATCAATTTTGTTTATCTTCTCTAAGAACCAGCTTTTAGTTTTATTGATCTTTGCTATTGTTTCCTTCATTTCTTTTTCATTTATTTCTGATCTGATTTTTATGATTTCTTTCCTTCTGCTAACTTTGGGATGTTTTTGTTCTTCTTTCTCTAATTGCTTTAGGTGCAAGGTTAGGTTGTTTATTCGAGATGTTTCCTGTTTCTTAAGGTGGGATTGTATTGCTATAAACTTCCCTCTTAGAACTGCTTTTGCTGCATCCCATAGGTTTTGGGTCGTCGTGTCTCCATTGTCATTTGTTTCTAGGTATTTTTTAATTTCCTCTTTGATTTCTTCAGTGATCACTTCGTTATTAAGTAGTGTATTATTTAGCCTCCATGTGTTTGTATTTTTTACAGCTCTTTTCCTGTAATTGATATCTAGTCTCATAGCATTGTGGTCGGAAAAGATACTTGATACAATTTCAATTTTCTTAAATTTACCGAGGCTTGATTTGTGACCCAAGATATGATCTATCCTGGAGAATGTTCCATGAGCACTTGAGAAAAATGTGTATTCTGTTGTTTTTGGATGGAATGTCCTATAAATATCAATTAAGTCCATCTTGTTTAATGTATCATTTAAAGCTTGTGTTTCCTTATTTATTTTTATTTTGGATGATCTGTCCATTCGTGAAAGTGGGGTGTTAAAGTCCCCTACTATGAGTGTGTTACTGTCGATTTCTCCTTTTATGGCTGTTAGTATTTGCCTTATGTATTGAGGTGCTCCTATGTTGGGTGCATAAATATTTACAATTGTTATATCTTCTTCTTGGATCGATCCCTTGATCATTATGTAGTGTCCTTCTTTGTCTCTTCTAGTAGTCTTTATTTTAAAGTCTATTTTGTCTGATATGAGAATTGCTACTCCAGCTTTCTTTTGGTTTCCATTTGCATGGAATATCTTTTTCCATCCCCTTACTTTCAGTCTGTATGTGTCTCTAGGTCTGAAATGGGTCTCTTGTAGACAGCATATATATGGGTCTTATTTTTGTATCCATTCAGCCAATCTGTATCTTTTGGTGGGAGCATTTAGTCCATTTACATTTAAGGTAATTATCGATATGTATGTTCCTGTTCCCATTTTCTTAATTGTTTTGGGTTCGTTATTGTACGTCTTTTACTTCTGTTGTGTTTCTTGCCTAGAGAAGTTCCTTTAGCTTTTGTTGTAAAGCTGGTTTGGTGGTGCTGAACTCTCTCAGCTTTTGCTTGTCTGTGAAGGTTTTAATTTCTCCATGAAATCTGAATGAGATCCTTGCTGGGTAGAGCAATCTTGGTTGCAGGTTTTTCTCCTTCATCACTTTAAGTATGTCCTGCCACTCCCTTCTGGCTTGTAGAGTTTCTGCTGAGAGATCAGCTGTTATCCTGATGGGGATTCCCTTGTGTGTTATTTGTTGTTTTTGCCTTGCTGCTTTTAATATGATTTCTTTGTGTTTAATTTTTGACAGTTTGATTAATATATGTCTTGGCGTATTTCTCCTTGGATTTATTCTGTATGGGACTCTCTGTGCCTCCTGGACTTGATTAACTATTTCCTTTCCCATATTAGGGAAGTTTTCAACTATAATCTCTTCAAATATTTTCTCAGTCCCTTTCTTTTTCTCTTCTTCTTCTGGAACCCCTATAATTCGAATGTTGGTGCGTTTAATGTTGTCCCAGAGGTCTCTGAGACTGTCCTCTGTTCTTTTCATTTTTTTTTCTTTATTTTGCTCTACAGCAGTTATTTCCACTATTTTATCTTCCACCTCACTTATCCATTCTTCTGCCTCAGTTGTTCTGCTATTGATCCCATCTAGAGTATTTTTTATTTCATGTATTGTGTTTTTAATTGATGCTTGATTCATCTTTAGTTCTTCTAGGTCCTTGTTAACTGTTTCTTGCATTTTGTCTATTCTATTTCCAAGATTTTGGGTCTGGGAAATAGAATCTTGGATCATCTTTACCATCATTATTCTGAATTCTTTTTCAGGTAGACTGCCTATTACCTCTTCATTTGTTAGGTCTGGTGGGTTTTTATCTTGCTCCTTCTCCTGCTGTTTGTTTTTCTGTCTTCTCATTTTGCTTATGTTACTGTGTTTGGGGTCTCCTTTTTGCAGCCTGCAGGTTCGTAGTTCCCGTTGTTTTTGGTGTCTGTCCCCAGTGGCTAAGGTTGGTTTAGTGGGTTGTGTAGGCTTCCTGGTGGAGGGGACTAGTGCCTGTGTTCTGGTGGATGAGGCTGGATCTTGTCTTTCTGTTGGGCAGGTCCACGTCTGGTGGTGTGTTTTGGGGTGTCTGCGGACTTTTTATGATTTTAGGCCACCTCTCTGCTCATGGGTGGCGTTGTGTTCCTGTCTTGCTAGTTCTTTGGCTTAGGGTGTCCAGCACTGTAGCTTGCTGGTCGTTGAGTGAACCTGGGTGCTGGTGTTGAGATGGAGATCTCTGGAAGATTTTCGCCGTTTGATATTATGTGGAGCTGGGAGGTCTCTTGTGGACCAGTGTCCTGAAGTTGGCTCTCCCACCTCAGAGGCACAGCACTGACTCCTGGCTCCTCAGTTTGGGATGATGTGTTGTCTATTCATGTATTCCACAGATGCAGGGTACATCAAGTTGATTGTGGAGCTTTAATCCGCTCCTTCTGAGGCTGCTGGGAGAGGTTTCCCTTTCTCTTTGTTCTCACAGCTCCTGGGTCTCAGCTTTGGATTTGGCCCCGCCTCTGCGTGTCGGTCGCCGGAGGGCGTCTGTTCTTCGCTCAGACAGGACAGGGTTAAAGGAGCAGCTTCTTCGGGGACTC
The DNA here is from genome assembly GCF_025265405.1 of Mesoplodon densirostris. Lineage (NCBI taxonomy): Eukaryota > Metazoa > Chordata > Mammalia > Artiodactyla > Ziphiidae > Mesoplodon > Mesoplodon densirostris. Next base: position 59,430,539 of record NC_082671.1, read on the forward strand.
TGGCTCACTCAGGCCGGGCGGGAGGGAGAGGCACGGAGTGCGGGGCGAGTCTGCAGCGGCAGAGGTCGGCGTGACGTTGCACCAGCCCGAGGCGCGCCGTGCGTTCTCCCAGGGAAGCCGCCCCTGGATCCCGGGACCCCGGCAGTGGTGGGCTGCACAGGCTCCTGGAAGGGCGGTGTGGGCAGTGACCTGCGCTCGCACACAGTCTTCTTGGCAGCAGCAGCCCCAGCGTCCCACACCCGTCACTGGGCTCCGCGCTTTCAGTCGCGACTCGCGCCCGTCTGTGGAGCCCCTTTAAGCAGCACTCTTAATCCCCTCTCCTCGCGCACCAGGAAACCAAGAGGGAAGAAAAAGTCTTTTGCCTCTTCGGCAGCTCCAGAGTTTTCCCGGACTCCCTCCCAGCTAGCTGTGGCACATTAGCCCCCTTCAGGCTGAGTTCTCGCTGCCAGCCCCAGTCCTCTCCCTGCGCTCTGACCGAAGCCCGAGCCTCAGCTTCCAGTGCTGCGCGCCCCGGCGGGCGAGCAAACAAGCCTCTCGGGCTGGTGAGTGCCGCTCGGCACCGATCCTCTGTGTGGGGATCTCTCCGCTTTGCCCTACCCAGGTATGTGGGGGGGTTTCTTGCCTTTTGGGAGGTCTGGGGTCTTCTGCCAGCGTTCAGTAGGTGTTCTGTAGGAGTTGTTCCACGTGTAGCTGTATTTCTGGTGTATCCATGGGGAGGAAGGTGATCTCCGCGTCTCACTCTTCCACCATCTTACCCGGAAGTCCTCCAGAGTTTTGCTCTTTAAGGCAACCATAAACTTTACTCTGTGCAGAAGTGTTTTACTTCAGCAGCCTGCTACCACCCTTCTTTTCCTTCCAGCTCCTTGCTTAAGAAACATTAGCTCAGCTTCTCCAAGTAGTTTTGCAAACATTTCAAAGACATTTGTTGAAAGCAATTTTAAAAATGCCATCTAAACCAGAAAACCTTGAAAATAAATAGTTTTTGAGTTGACAAGATGTATTTTACTTTATTTAATTATTTTCACTGTCAGAATTCACAGGTCAGAATTTTCAATCTATACTTTCCTCCCATTTTTCCAAATGTAATTAACAGTTACACTAATTTGACATGTACCTAAAAAGTCTCATGGTACACACAATGCTTTCATTCTGTGTATTGCAATGTTGAAGCCAAAAAAAGCCATTTTTCTTCATAAATGGCACCAAAACTCAGATTCTTTGCTGATGAGAGTTATAGTAGAAGTGGCTAATAAGAAATTAAACCATCATAATCATGATTAAAGTTCAAATGTTAGTCACTGATATTTACTCATCTGCTTATTGGGCCTTAGAAGACTTAAGCCTAATCTCAAAAACTCTTCCACTTAGCAAATTATAAGAAAAAGGTAATACGACAATTCCTAAATGATTAGCTTCATCTTTCAGAATTAAAAGTAAAAATACTTTTAAAAAAGAAAACACACACACTAATGCATATTGAATAAAAACTTTAAAATTGTCTTTTCTGTGTAACATTTTAATGACCTGAACGTTTGGTTTTCATTATGCTGCTCCCAATATGTGAATCCAACAGAATTCTTGAAACAATGGTGCAGCAAGTTTGGCTGTTGTGATTGTAAAGCCCATTGAATTAATGAAAATTGCATGACCTTCAGTTCTCCTTACTAAGCCATTTATTCTTTTAGTTAAAAGTATTTGTTGATCTCTATGTGCCAAGCATTACATTAAATTATACTTTTGTATTATTTATCAGATAGACTGGATCAATACAAAAGTGAAAACAACTTGGAAATTTTTATTTTGCTTTTAATGTTTTATAGTTTAAAAACTATAATGAATGAATAAAAGGATATCATATTTTAATTTTTTATCTACTTATCTACTTTATAACTCTTTTACTTTATTTCTTGAACACATGAACAGAATGGATTAATTAGTCTAAATCCAATAATACAATTTCTTCCTAGAAAAACAAAACATGAAAAAAAGTAGTAATTCCAGCAAATGTCAAAAGGAAGAGTTGACTTATATCTCAAGGCCTTCATCCTAGTCTTCAGTAATTCACCTTTAAGAACTCTAACGAAACATCACTTATACAAATAACTAAAAGTTAAATAATAGATTTCCATCAGTTGTTCTCTGTCCTTCCTAAAAAGAAAATATACATAGGTAAGTATTAGATAACGTACATGGAACAACCATCTGATATCACCGGCGGAATTTCCCATGGTTTGCCCACCTTTGTTTACATAATATGATTTGAAGGAAGACAGTAACCAATTGAAGTTTTTAGTCACAAACAACAAAACTCATTCTAACTAATTTAAACAGCAAGAAATATGTTAACAGATACTAGAAATGGCACAGATTTCTACGACGGCCAGAGAGTCAGGTTTGTAAACAATGTAGCCAGAAACAAAGCCCAAATCACATTGTAGAACCACTACAGCCAAGATCCCATTGCTCTCCAACTGGGCACAGACAACCCAACTCACACCACTGAACTTGGGCACTAGATACCAAGGACTCTACGACTGCTCCCCTGAAAACTGTATGCCGCTGCAACCACCTTCACTAGAAAAATGTATTTAATACAATGCCTGCCTCCTCACATTACTCTCTTCCAACTGAAAATCTCATCTGAATACATTTGTGATTAGCAGAGCTAAGGTCACCTGTCTGTGGCTTAGATGTCTACCTTGGGGGAGGATGTCAAAAGATTACAAAGGTCAAAGCATGAGAAATATCCACTACAGATCTATTCCTGGCCTGTCACAGATTGGACTCATTTTTCTGTGCTAAAGATCTTTCTCAACAGTACTAGGTCCTCTTTTGAATGCAAATATCCATTGAAGAGGCAACACATAAAATCATGACAATTTACTGTATTTTTCCCCAGATTCCTTTGCTCAGATGAGAAGTTCTGGGCTGTATAGCAACAAAGAATATCCAAGAAAGGATGCAAATCCATGAACTGGTGCAGAATAAGAAGTCAGGATAAATTTTGACTTCCCAAACTGTTTAGAACCTTGGATTCTAGAAGGTCAAAGAAGGCACTACAGTCTCTTCTTTATGTTATTTGGAAGTATATTAATATATTTGATCGGGGCTTCCCTGGTGGCGCAGTTGTTGAGACTCCACCTGCCGATGCATGGGACACGGGTTCGTGCCCCGGTTAGGGGAGATCCCACATGCTGCGGAGCGGCTGGGCCCGTGAGCCATGGCCGCTGAGCCTGCGCGTCCGGAGCCTGTGCTCTGCAACAGGGGAGGCCACAACAGTGAGAGGCCCGCAAACCGCAAAATATATATATATATATATATATATATATATATATATATGTATATGTATATATATATATTTGATCATTCAGTTACCATAAATATGGTTTATACAGATTAGTACCACTTTTGATAGGGATAGAGTAGGATAGTTACACAGGTAGTTTTAGAAATCCCTTTAGGGGATTATACATAGAGGGGAAACCTTAGGGAACTTTGGGAAACCACTGTACATTAATGATCGCTCAAGAAAACTATCAGAACGTTGTGGAACAAAGCAGGCTTGCTTAACTATAAAGCCATCAATAAAAGCATGAGATAGGCCCCAGGCCATTAAGTGAAAAAAATGAGGCCTGCATTCTGCTAGTTCAGTCCAGCAAGACAATGATCCTTAGAACCAAGGATAGGAATAACCAAGGGAAAGGTGACATTCCAAAGTAGAAGGAAGACTCTCATTATACTGAAACCTGAGATGACTTAACATATTTTGGTATATAGTACCACCCTTCTGCTGATTTGAATAAGTGCCATGACAATCCTAGTTTGACCTTATAGGGTCAAACACTCTCCTGCCCGATGCTAAGGAGGAGCTAATAATGTAAGCCTGACATCTACTCAAAGAATGAGGAAGAATTTGGTCTTCTTCCCCTCCCCACTTTTTTTTGATTATAAAAATGTAGCCTACTTAATTCTTGGGGCAGAGCCCCCTTGCCTGCTCAGTTGCATCTCTCACAAGCATCCTATATTAATAAATCTATTTCTTGCCGATCACTTTGCTTCTTGCTGAATTCCTTCTGCAGTGAAACACAAAGAACCTGAGCTTCAGTAAGCCCTGACACCAGGTGAACAATTCTAATTAAAAGACCATGGGTTCAAGTTCCAATATGGATTTTGGCTGGGTTTGAGTCCCAGCCCTTGGGTTCAAATTCTAACCTGAGGTGTATGGTTTCACTTTCACACCACAGAACGAGTACAAACAGATAGTAAGATCTTAAAGAGCTCAATGAGTTACACTGATCCTATACTCCTAAACGTTAGTAACTATAAAAGTTCTATCCACTACAACTGCTGAATGGGGCTCTGTGCTATATTTTAGTTTCCCCAGGGGAGCCAAAGGGAGCTAAAGACAGCCACAGAATGAAGTGTGTCCTTTGATACTCTCATCTCCCTTTCTGCATTCTTAAAACCTAGGAATTTCCCTTTTAACTACTTGAAACATCCAGTGCCCTTTCACAAATATCTTCTGCCACAATCAAAAACACATTTCAGAAGATCTAGTCTATGTGTTCACACTTTCACAGTGAATTTCAAACTGATCAACCATGTCCTTCCATAAAGAATACATTTTACCTCATGTCCCAATACACACATATATAACTGAAGTTAAAGTATCCTGAAATAATACCTTCTTTTATTAGGAAGGATAAACTCAGATATTTTCTATTCTACTCCATTTAATTTATTTTGTATTCAAGCTAAGATCTAATAAATTGATTTCACAGACATAGCTTAAAAAGCATTGGCCTCCTATCTGTATAAATACTTAGTGGAATGAATGTTTTGCCTTTTAGATATATTTCCACTATAGATATTGAAAGATATCAAAAGATAGTAAGAACAAAGAAATGAGTCTCTAAATTTAAATTTTAGACATCAATAAGCTTATTGCAGAGATAATTTTGAAGACAAGTGAGAAATTTCATTGCTCTTGAATTCCCAACAAATAGTTAATCTCCTCTTTTGCCTGTTCTATTTTTTTAAATTAATGCTTTAGTTACAAAATAATATATTTTCAAATCAGAAACCTAGGAAAATGCCCAAAAACTAAAAAGTTATTAATGTTTACTATAATCTTACCACCCAAAGATAACCACTGTTAACATTTTACTTTTATCCTTCTAGGATTTTTTCATGTGAGTATTTACATATGTAATAAAATAACTCAATAGTATGCATTTTAAAAGAATATATGATAATCAGGTTTTCATGATAATAAAAATGTTAATATGGCATCACGACTTGATTTTTAGTTGAAAGTATTTGATTGTATGGATGTATCATAATTTACTAAACCAATTTCTAGTGTATAACTTTATTTAAGATCGTTTCCAGTTTTTTGACATTATAAATAATGAGAAATCAGTGTGAGCACATTTCTGAATATTTCTTTAGATTAAATTTCTAGAAGTGGAACTCAGCAGTGAAGGATTTGTACATTTAAAATACTCTGCCATAGCTATTGTCCTTAATCTGTGTGGTCAGTGACACAGAAGTCTCTGTAACAGATGGACCATCTTGAGTAGGGTTCAGATTTCAGAACAAACTGTACATTTGCTGATATCTGAAATGTGAGTAATAAATGAATATCAAAGGCAGTTCTAAAAGGGAAAAAAGTGAGAAGTCACTGAGATGGGTATGTGAAAAGAGTGTGGTTGCTGAGTAACCATCAACAATCCAATCTCCTTGCAGGGGGTGGGGAAGATATGAGTTGTCTCTGTGGTTGCATTTAGAAGTTCCCATCTATTTTCGCACCAGTTGGTATTATAACTCCGTCTTATTCTGCTTCCAATTCCTTTCCTAACTGAGTTCCAGTCTAGCTTCCCTAACTTTGAAATGGTGTGCCTCCTTTCAATGTTCAGGTCCCAGATAATCTGTTAATGAAGAATGTTAGTTTTGTTTACAGATTGGAATTCTGATTATTGTCCCTAATTAATATCCAATAATTTATTGGGCCATGCCAAATTATTATTTTGATATATGAGACCAACTTCTTCTACAAGCCTTGCAGTTCCCTACAGTGTTGGGCCATAGCAGAAAAGGGATAGTTCCTTTTGAGGCGGAGATGAAGAAAGGGAACTGCGGTAGGGAAAGGGCAAAGAAACAATTATCACAGAAGAGAAAATTGGCCTTAATTAATGTATAGTATCAATAGCATTATCTTTGTATGGGTGGGATTTGAAGCACATTCATTCATTTCTTATTTATTCATTCATTTATTGATTCATCATTTATTAAATACCCTTAAAACATTAGGCTTTTCGTCACTGGGAAGTCAAAGTTAAATACTTTATAGTCATTGTCCTTAAGGAACTCACAGTCTGAAAGATAAGCATGCAATGTTTTAGTTATATCTAAATTTAAAAGTAGGGAAAACGATATCTATAGTTTCTAGTGTAAAGGTCTGGTTGGGATTGAAGAAGTATCATAATCCAGAGCACAGGCTGCAGCTAAGTAATATTTTGTAGCACCTGTTGGGTGTCCTGGATACTGGAGAATCTGGAATTGTATATTGGAATTGTGTCTGGGAAGCACTCATCACATGTGCTTACAGAGCTAGCACTTAACATAGATACATCATAGATATGTCATTGAACTAAATGCTTCAAAGTAAGAACAATTATGCCTGGACTTCATGAAGTCTACATCTAAATCAGCTGGTCATTGGAGACCTAAGGAAGAGGAGAAGGGATCTATTTGATGTTTGGCAAATGAATGTGACCAAAGCTGATATAAGACCTCTTAAGACAGGTTTTCAGAATGGGTTTGGTCCAGTTGGTTTATTCCAGAAGCCACCTACCTGGGTCAAGAAGAAAAGCTACAAAAAACAGAAAGTTAAGAGGCAATTGCCTTAGATAAGCAGGTAATCTTCCTCAAGTTTCTCAGTAGTTTCTCTGAAGAAGCTGTACCAACTTGTTTGAAAACAGGGTGTGTGGGCTTCCCTGGTGGCACAGTGGTTAAGAATCCTCCTGCCAGGGCTTCCCTGGTGGCGCAGTGGTTGAGAGACCGCCTACCGATACAGGGGACATGGGTTCGTGCCCCGGTCCAGGAGGATCCCACATGCTGCGGAGCGGCTGGGCCCGTGAGCCATGGCCGCTGAGCCTGCGCGTCCGGAGCCTGTGCTCCGCAACAAGAGAGGCCACAGCAGTGAGAGGCCTGCGTACCGCAAAAAAAAAAAGAAAAAAAAGAAAAAGAATCCTCCTGCCAATGCAGGGGACATGGGTTCGATCCCTGGTCCAGGAAGATCCTACATGCTGTGGAGCAACTAAGCCTGTGCACCACAACTACTGAGCCCGTGGGTCACAACAACTGAAGCCCCCTTGCCTAGAAACCATGCTCCATAACAAGAGAAGCCACCGCAGTGAGAAGCCCGTGTACTGCAACGAAGAGTAGCTCCCACTCGCCACAACTAGAGAAAGCCCACCTGCAGCAACGAAGACCCAAAGAAGCCAAAAATAAATAAATAAATAAATAAGAAAACGGTGTGCAACGGTTAGTCAATACTTGAAAGGATGACAATGACAAATCAAAGGAAAATGCAACAGTTGAAATTGCATTGCAAATTTATGAAAAGAAACAGATTACCCAGAGGAGTAATTTTTTGTGCCAACAAAGCCCAGACACTGAAGGAAAAAAAATCTGGCATCAGTGAAGCTTGTGAATAAGCACAGCACAAACTGAATTTTTTTAAAATTTCAATTAAATCCTATGCTTCTCTTTGGCAGTGATCCCACCCCGAGTTTTGTGATGACACAGGTGTCTCCAACTTATATTAAAAGATGTCATAAAATTTTGTAAACAAAATTAGTTTACTGAGATAACTAGTTAGGAAATATACTCAACTGGAACTCTAAATCCTATTCTAGTTAGCCAGTAACTAGTGTGAATTTGAGCAAATGAATTCTCTCACCCACAATTTCTTCACTTTTGAGTTAGGGAATCTGACTAGTTTACACAGTACTATCTAACAGTATAATTTTGTCCTTTTGCACATCTTGGGCCCCATATATGTGTGGGGATGGAGGAGGGTGCGGAGTAGTACTAGTGATTTGGAAATTAGAGTTTTCTACCTCTTCAAAACTGGGAATTCATTATTACATGTTAAAGAAACTCACACTTTCTTTGGGAAGAATGGGGATGAAAAATTGTCGTGCAGCTGGGAAGACCCACAGAATACTCAATAGAGCACAAGGAGAGGAAATAGTAACGCCAGAATCTTGAGTCTGGCAGTGAAGTCAGGGAATGAGCAAAGAAACAAATAAGGGATTTTCCTGCATATTTTATTATTTACTGGGAACCTCTGTTATTTTTTATCTATCACATTAATAACTGGCTCAAGAAAGTGTTAGATTGTTCCCTTCCTGGAATCTTGTAATCCCTGAAGTCATGGCCTTACTTTAGCCTTGGCAAAGTAGAAGGTACCATAGCCCTGGTTTTACTTGGTTTACAGCTAAACAAACTCTCTGTTTTCCCCTGCTCAGTTCTTAATAGGGAAGAACAATTTTGGTTTCTTGTGTTTTGTTTTTAATTAGAAGGAATCATTCTGAGCTGTAGCTAATGCCCCTTCCAGGCATGTAGAGTCAAGTGTTTGGGCCAGTCAACACTTCAATGGATAGGGAAAGGTGGCTTTTGGGTCATGTATTAACCATGGAGAGACATACAGATATTTTACCCACTGGAGTTTAAAAGAATTACTTGTAAGGGATGTGGGAACAGATGTATATGTATGACTGATTCACTTTGTTATAAAGCAGAAACTAATAAAAAAAAAGAAATAAAAAAATAAAAGAATTACTTGTGATGAAATACTTAAATATGAGACATTGTGAGAAGAAGAGTGCAAATGTTTAGACTGCCACCAGTTGAAGTGGTTGCTGACAACACAACCAAGGTGTGCCATTTGTACCACACTGGTTTTATATTGCTGATTATTTATGGTAATTATACAGGAGGTAAGCACACAGAGCAAGCTGGAAAAAATAAAGAGAGATTATGAGAGTTAAGGGGAGGGCAGAAGAGGAGAGGAGAGAGGAAGTGGTAGTGAATAAAAAGGGTGACGTATATGTTCTGGTTCTGAAACCTTAATGTCTGTTAACCATGCAGTAGATACAAAGGTCTCTGAAGCATTAAAACTGCTAAAAATCTTGTTTTAAGCTTTTATTCCTAACTGTTGTTTTTACAAGGCTCCCCATTAAGTATACGTTAGAACTGTAAAGGAACTGTTTCCTAATTTAAAGCAAAATAAACTAAGTTGACATTTCCCTTATCTGAATCTTGTGCTTATCAGACACACTGGTGTATGTCGTAAAATCATTAGCTGATATTTAGGCATTTTTATTATTCTTCTGCTATGCCGCTGAGTAGTTTTTTCCATAAGCATCTAACATTTAAAAAACATACATTTCAAAAAAGTTTTTTGTTTAAAGGATTTCAAAGCTTTTTATTCACAGTACTGTGATTTTTTTATAGCACTCAAACCAACAGAAAGACATAATTTATTTTCAAATGACATACAGTTTATCTCAATAATGCATCAACTTCATTACCAGGAGTTTTATAAAAAAGGGTTGTTCAGGAAAAAAACAGGTAATTTGATCAACAGATTATATTTTGTAAAATATGTAACAACTAACTGTGTCTGATTAATTTTATACTATAATGAAAATTGACTTATTCTGTGGCATTTAAATTTTTAGAAAAGTTGAAACTCAAAATACATATCTGCAAATTATGTTTTTGCTACCACACAGTACTTTGATTTTTTTAAAAAAATTAGACTGGGGAATATTTTATATTCTGCTTTTTTTGTGACTTGTATTGGTATCTAGACTTTAGCTTTAGTGTTTATTTGGGAAATGTATTAAATTGTCCAAGCTTCAGTTTTCTCAGCAATAAATTGGGATTTGAATACTTCCTTAAGATTGTTGAAAATAATAAATAAATCTCATTTATTATTAAATGAGATAATGTAGACAAATCATCTAGCACAAACTCTGACAGTTAGTAATAAATTAAGGAATGTATATTGTTGGCCTGATAAACACAGTTAAATCTGCAAAATATTTATTACATAGATATCAAATGGTCCAAAGGATAATTTATAGATATGAATTTAGAGATCTTGAGAGTTTTATTGTTCAGAATTCTGCATCTATTCACATAATTTATTCCTTGTGGTTAAGAAAGGTTTCCCGGTACACCCATGTTATAAGCTAAAATCTATAGGATGAGTAGGAGCTAGGCAGCCTGGGGAGAGGGAGAGAGAATAAACAAAGTAGGGATAGGGATTGGGTCAGGTAGAGGAAGAAAACATAAGCAAGATGCAGAGGCTCACAAACTTGAATGCACGCTGTAATCATCTGGGAAGCTTTAAAAACGTATTGATCCCTGGGTCCCTCCCCCAGAGGTTCTGATTTACTTGGCTTGGGATGACCAGGGTGATAGGATTTTTTAAAGTTCTCCAGGTGAGTTTTCTAATGTGCAGTCAAGGCTCAGAATCATTGCTCCAAAGGCAAGAAATCAGGGAGCTAAAAGAAAATAGAGGAAAAGGGTAATAAGGAAGGAAGATAGAGGCTAAGATGGAAGAAGATGGCAATTTGTGGAATGCCTAGATGACTGAGCAATGCTATCCTGTGTCAGGCTATGCTAGGGACTCCAGGTTGTATTCTAAATAGAGAATAGTTGCAAGAAAAATTTTGTTGTCACTTGCTGCGGGGTTGAGAACTGATTGTAGGGAGCATGACTGGAAGCAATAGATAAGTTAGATGAATTAGAGATTGCAGTTGTCCAGACTAGAGAATATGGTAGCCGAAACTAGGGCAGTGCCAATGGACTGGAGAAAAGTGGAGTGATTTGAGAGGCCGTAAAGGAAGAACTGACAGGAGTTGGTAACTGATTGGAAAGCAGAGTGAGGAAGGAGTTGTCTGGAGATGCTATTAATTGAGGTAAGCCAGAACAAGTAGAAGTCTGTGAAAATAAGGTTAATTCAGTGTTGGAAATGCTGATTTGAAGTATCCGTTGTATGTCTAGATGAAGGTATTGGTAAGCAGTTGGACATGTAGGTTGGGAGCTAGACAAAGCAAGTGGGGGAGGGTGTATAGGATATGGAAAGCAAGGATCTATGACTCAGGTCTCATTCAGGCTTCCTTTCCCTCCTCTTAATAGCTGCTCACAGGGCTGGCCTACTCTGAACCTGAATTTCAGGGCCTGTCACACAAATAATCTTTTAATTTTGCACATGATATCAGTAAAACACTGAAGTAAAGGGAAAATATTAGGGGAGGACAACTTATTACAGAGAGATACTTTGTCACAACTCTTTCTATGGAGATGGTAAGACACTGGATAAACACCAGAAAGACAAAATCAAGTCTGCATCCCACCTCAGGTATTGGTTGTTGGCAGCCACGTTATTTTCTATGTGATCCTGACCCCTTGGTCGAACCTCATTGGACAAAGTGTAGCACCTGACTTCAGCTAGACCAGCCCAATACTCTTCGAGGAATTTTACCTGAGAGACATAATAATCACATAGCTCTAGAAGGAATGTCAAAGGATTCCAGCTGCAGAGTTTCCTGTTTCATCTATTCTCCCTGATGGTTGTTTGACTTTACCTTGAATTTTGCATGAGATAGTCCCAGTATAATGTCCATAAATTCTTGTTTAAAACTGTAAATATGTTATATGTCAAACTACACAATGCAGCCATTACAAAATGAGGAATTCATCTAATTTACTCTTTAATAATATCTTGGAATGTTGTTCATTAAATGAAAAAAACCATTGGAAGAGCAATATAAATGGTATCATCTCATGTGAAGAAAAAATTACCCATGGAGTATATATAAAATTTGTGAATATCCAAAGCCAAATTTTTTTCTTTATATTGAAGTATAGTTGACCTGCAATATTATCTTAATTTTAGGTATACAGCAAAGTGATTTGACATTAAAACACATTACATAATGATGACCATAATAAGTCTAGCAACCATCTATTACCATAAAAAGTTATTAATCCTTGTGACATTATAACTGGAAGTTTGTACCACTTAATTCCTTTCACCCATTTCTCCCAAACCCCTAACCCCTTCCCTCTGGCAATCACCAGTTTGCTCTCTGTCTCCATGAGTTTGTTTCTGTTTCAGTTTTGTTTGTTTTGTTTTCTACGTTCCACAAATAAGTGGAATGATATGGTATTTGTCTTTGATTAATTTAACTTGGGATAATACTCTCTAGGTCCATCCATGTTGCTGAAAATGACAAGATTTCAAATTTTTATGGCTGAGTAATATTCCATTGTGTGTATATATATATATATATATATATATATATATATATATATATATATACCACATCTTCTTTATCCATTCATGTATCAATAGACACTTAGGTTGATTCCATATCCTGGCTATTGTAAATAGTGCTGCAATGAACACAGAGGGGCATATATCCTTTCTAATTAGTGTTTTTGTTTTCTTTGGGTAAATACTCAGAAGTGGATTTGCTGAATCACGTGATAGTTATATTTTTCTACTTTTTGAGGAACCTCCATACTGATTTCCATAATGGTGATACCAATTTACATTCCCACTAATGGTGCACAATGGTTCCCTTTTCTCTACATCTACATCACTCTTGTTATTTGTTGTCTTTTTTTTTTTAACATCTTTATTTGAGTATAATTTCTTTACAATGGTGTGTTAGTTTCTGCTTTATAACAAAGTGAATCAGTTATACATATACATATGTCCTCATATCTCTTCCCTCTTGCAACTCCCTCCCTCCCACCCTCCCTATCCCACCCCTCTAGGTGGTCACAAAGCACCGAGCTGATCTCCCTGTGCTATGTGACTGCTTCCCACTAGCTATTTATTTTACATTTGGTAGTGTATATATGTCCATGCCACTCTCTCACTTTGTCCCAGCTTACCCTTCCCCCTCCCCGTATTCTCAAGTCCATTCTCTAGTAGGTCTGCTTCTTTATTCCCGTCTTGCCCCTAGGTTCTTCTGACCACTTTTTTTTTCTTTTTTTGATGATAGCCATTCTGACAGGTGTGAGGTGGTATCTCATTGTGGTTTTCACTTGCACTTCCCTGAAAATTGATTAATTATGTTGAACTTCTTTTCATGTGTCTGTTGGCCAACTGTATGTCTTCTGGAAAAATGACTATTCAGGTCCTCTGCCCATTTTTTAATTGAATTGTTTGCTTGATTTTGAGTTGTATAAATTTTTAAAACAAATTTTAGATATTATTCCCTTATCAGATATATCATTTGTAAATATCTTCTCCCATTCAGTAGGTTGCTTTTTTGCTATGTTCATGGTTTCCTACATTGTGCAAAAGCTTTTTCGTTTAAGGAGTCCCATTTATATATTTTTGCTTTTTGTTTCCCTTGCCTGAGGAGAGAGATTAAAATATATATATATATATATACTACTAAGAATAACGTCAAAGGGTTTTCTATGTTTTATTCTACGATAAATATTTTATGGTTTAATGTCTTATATTTTTAAGGTTTTAATCCACTTTGAGTTTATTTTTGTTATGGTGTAAGAAAGTGGTCTAGTTTGATTCTTTTGCATGTAGTTGTCCAGTTTTCCCAACAATATTTATTTAAGAGAGGTTGTCTTTTCCCCATCATATATTCTTGCCTCCTTTGTCATAGTTTAAATGATCATATAAGCATGAGTTTATTTCTGTGATCTCTATTTTGCTCCATTGATCTGTGTCTGTTTTTGTGCCCATACCATACTAATTTGATTATTATAGCTTTAAAGTATGGTTTGAAATCAGGGATTGTGGTATTTCTAGCTTTGTTCTTCTTTCTCAAGATTGTTTTGGCTATTTGGGGTCTTTTGTGTTTCCATACACATTTTAGAATTATTTTCTCTATTTCTTTAAAAAATGCCATGGGTATTTCTATAAGGGTTGCATTGAATCTGTAGGTTGCTTTGGGTAGCATGGGCATTTCAGCAATATTAAGTCTTCCAATCTATGAGCACAATATATCTTTCAACTTATTTGCATTATCTTTAATTTAATTCATCAGTCTTAGAGTTTTCAGGTCTTCATATACCTTGGTTAAATTTATTCCTAGGTATTTTATTCTTTTGATGCAATTTATTTAAAAATGTATCTTGTTACAGATCATTGACAGTGTATAGAAAGGCAACATATTTTTATATAATAATTTTGCATTCTGTAACTTACTGAATTCATTTATTAGTTTTAATGGGGGCATCTTTGTGGTGTTCTATATATAGTTTTATGTTATCTGCAGACAGTGACAGTTTTACTTCTCCCTTTCCAATTTTGAATTCTTTTATTTCTTTTTCTTGTCTCATTATTATAGCTAGGACTTCCAATACTATATTGAATAAAAGTGGCAAGAGTAGGCATCCTTGTCCTCTCCCTGATCTTAGAGAAAATGCCTTCAGCTTTTCATGTTGAATATGCTGTTTGTTGTGTGTTTAGCTTATATGGCTTATATTATGTTGCAGCATGTTTCCTGTATACTCACTTTGCTGAGAGTTTTTATCATAAATTGATGTGAATTTTATCAAATGCTTTTTTCTGTATCTTGAGTTGATCTTAAGGTTTGTTATCTTTCACTTTAATGTGGTATATCACGATCAATTTGCAGATATTGAATGATCCTTGAGCCACTGGGATAAATCCCACTTGACTGTGGTGTATGATATTTCTAAAGTATTGTTGAATTTGGTTTGCTAGTATTTTGTTCAGAACTTTTACATCTATGTTCATCAGTGATATTGGCCTGTAAATTTCTTTTACTTTTTCTTTTTCTTTTTTTTTTGTACTGTCTTTGTCTGGTTTAGGTAACAGGGTGATATTGGCCTCAGAGAATGAGGCTGAGAGCATTCCCTTATCGTTAATTTTTTGAAATAGTTGGAGAAGATAGATATGAGCTCTTTTTTAAATGTACAGTTCACCAGTGAAGCTGTCTGGTCCATGACTCTTTTTTTGTTGATAATTTTTGATTAATAATTCAATTTCATTATTAATGACTGGTCTGTTCAGATTTTTTATTTCTTCCTGATTCAGTCCTCAAAGACTGTATGTTTCTAGGAATTTACCCATTTCTTCCAGGTTGTCCAATTTGTTGACATATAATTGTTCATAGCAATCTCTTATGATCCTTTGCATTTCTGTGATGTCAGTTGCAATCTCTCTTTCATTTCTGAATTTATTTATTTGGACCCTCTCTTTTTTCTTGATGAATGTAGCTAAAGGTTTGTCAATCTAGTTAATATTTTCAAAGAACCAGATCTTAGTTTTATTGATGTTTTCTGTTGTTTTGTAGTCTTTATTTCATTTATTTCTCTCTGATCTTTAATATTTTCTTTCTTCTACAAACATTTAGTTTTGTTCTTCTTCTTTTTCTAGTTCTGTTAGATGTAAGGTTATATTGTTATTTGAGATTTTTCTTATTTCCTGTGGTAATCCTGTATTACATGAACTTTCCTCCTAGAACTGCTTTTGCTACCTCCCATAGATTTTGTACCATTGTGTTTCCATATTTATTTGTCACAAGATATTGTTTTATTTCCTCAATGATATCTTTAGCAACCTATTCGTTGTTTAGTAGCAAGTTGTTTATACTCCAAATGATTGTGTGTTTTATCCTATTTTTTTCCTGTATTTGATTTCTAGTCTTATACTGTAGTAGCTGGATAAGATGCTTTATATGATTTCAGTCTTTTTAAATGTATTGAGACTTGTTTTTTGACCTAACATGATGTATTCTGGAGAATGTTCCATGTGCACTTGAAAAGAATGTGTATTCTTCTGCTTTGGGATGGAATGTTCTATACATATATATTAAGTCATATGCTCTAATGTGTCATTAATGCCAATGTTTCTTTATTGATTTTCTGTCTATATAACCTACCCATTGATGTAAGTGGGATGTTAAAGTCTCCTACTACTATTTTATTATTGTCCATTTCATCTTTTAAGTCTGTTAATATTTGCTTTATGTATTTAGGTGCTCCTATGATGCATATACTTATAAGTAGTATATCTTTCTGTTGGTTGATTCATCATTATGTAATACCCTTCTTTGTCTTTTGTTACAGTCTTTGTATCAAAGTCTATTTTGTCTGAAATAAGTATTGCCACCCAGGTTTCTTTCTGTTTCCATTTAAATGAAATATCTTTTTCCATCCACCCACTTTCAGTCTGTGTGTGTCTTTAGCTCTGATGTGAATCCCCTGTAAGCAGCATATAGATGGGTGTTGATTTTTATCCAATCAGCCACCCTATGTCTTTTGATTGGAGCATTTAGTCCATAGACATTTAAAGTGATTATTAAGAGGTATGTATTTATTGCCATTTTGTTACTTGTTTTCTGGTAGTTTTTGTAGTTCCCTATTCCTTTCTTTTTTTCTTGCTCTCTACACTTTCAATTTGATTACTTTCTTCAGTGCTATATTTGGATTCCTTTCTCTTTCATTTTTGTTTACCTATTATTGGTTCTTGGTTTGTGGTTACCATGAGGTTTTTAGATAACAACCTATGTATATGTCAGTCTATTTTAAGTTGATGGTTGCTTAAGCTTGAGTGAATCCTAAAAGCACTACATTTTTACTCCTCCCACTATGTTTTATGTTTTTCATGCTATATTTTACATCTTTTTGTTTGTGTATCCCTTAACTAATTATTGTGTATGTAGATAATTGTATTACTTTTTTCTTTTAGCCTTGTAGCTATATAGGTATTTGATCAATACCTTTATTATATGTTTGAGATTTTTTCTTTCATACTTTTTGTATATCTAGTTTTTGTTCTTCTTTTCAGTTTGAACAAGTACATTTAACATTTCTTGTAAGGAGGTTGGTTTGTGGTGATAAACTTTTTTTAGCTTTTGTTTGTCTGGGAAACACTTTTATCTCTCCTTCAGTTCTGAATGATAACCTTGCTGGATAGAGTATTCTCCTTTGTGAGTTTTTTTTCTTTCAGCACTTTGAATATGTTGTGTCACTCCCATCTGGCTTATAAATTTTCTGCTGAAAATTCAGCTGATAGTGTTTTGGTGTTTCCCCTTTATATAACTATGTTTTTCTCTTGCTCCTTTTAAGATTCTCTGTCTCTAACTTTTGACATTTTAAGTATCATGTATCTTAGTGTGAATCTCCTTGAGTTCATCTTGTTTGGGACTTCTTTGTTTCCTGATCTTGGATGTCTACTTCTTTCATCAGGTTAGGAAAGCTTTAAACCATTATGTCTTCAAATAGGTTTTCTGTCCCTTTCTCTCTCTCTTCTCCTTGTGGGACCACTATAATATGAATGTTAGTACACTTGATGTTGTACTATAAATCCCTTAAGCTAGTCTCACTTTTCAAAAACCTATTTTCTTTGTGCTATTCTACTTGGGTGATTTCTACTACCCTGTCTTCCAGATTACTAATGTTTTTCTGCATCATCTAATCTGCTGTTGATTCCCTCTAGCATATTTTTTTAAATTTCAGTTATTGTATCCTTCAACTGTCATTGATTCTTTCTTACATTTTCTATCTCTTTGTTGAAGTTCTCACTGTATTCCTCCATTCTTCTCCTGAGTTCAGCTACTATCCTTATAACCATTTTTAACTCTTTTTCTGGTAGCTTGTTTATCTTTGTCTTGTTTAGTTTTTTTTCTGAGGTTTTGGCTTGTCCTTTCTCTTGGAAATTATCCTTTGTATCCTCATTTTAGCTAGCTCTTTTTTGTGTTTGTTTCTATATATTAGGTAGATTAGCTACATCTCCCAGTCTTGAAAGAGTGGCTTTATGTGGGACCCAGTAGCATGGTTTCCCTGGCCACCAGAACCAGGTACTCCAGAAGTGTCCCATGTTTGGGTTGTATGTACCCTCTTGTTGTGGCTGGGCTATGAATACTACATGTATGCTTGTGTGCTAGGCTGGCCCCCTAGTATGACTGGCTGTAAGGCCCAACCACACCTGTTGCAGGTGTTTTTGTGTGGGGTCAGTCCATGGGTGGTAACCACATCATCAAATTTTAATAATATTTACTACTTCTGATTTGGAATTGTACAGTAAGTATTTAATATCTTTTTCAAACTTTTTTTTTTGATTTACTTTCTCCTAACCTAGCTTGAATTGACTTTTCTAACATGTAACCAAAGGAATCTTCACACAACAGTTGAAAGCATGGAGATACAAAACATCAAGTAGCTTAATATTCATCAGCTCATAGTGGGAAGTGTAGAGGAGCAAGGAATTAAGTTGGAAGGGTAGTTAGGCTCCAAATCATGGGTTCTCATATATATTCAGGTTTATCTCCTTATATAAATAACCACCTCAGGTTATAGGAATAATTGAGTGCAAATCATCCTTCTTGCTGTACAATTATCTGAGGATGAAGCCTCCAAAGCCTTACATTTTATAGCACAAGAGATTATTTTGAATATGTGAAACATTTTCAACTGAAAATTTTGAGTCTAATCTGGATTTAGTGATAGTAGGAGAATTTTTTGTGCTAACTTGTTCTTAATTAATGCTTCCAACTGAATCAGTATCAACTTTTAAATCCATAAACACATCAATTAATCTTTTATTTGACATGACATGTAGAAGAAAATGACAGCAAACTTAGTAAAGATATTTATAGCATCTAGACACTTATAGAATAAAAATATGCCATCCAATTTATGTAAACCACCAGGGAACAAGAAATAACATCTTATTTCTATTTAAGTATGTGTACCATAATCTACTGCCAACATTTTTTAAATGAAGGATTTCCTCTCATCACTAAAATGTAACACTGTAGCTTGCATACTAAAAATCTGTACACTTCATGCAGTTATAAATAATCCCTCAGTGTATCAGTTTAAAAATTATTTTATATCTTCAAAAAAGTAGGCAGTTGCAACTAACAGTGATTTTTAGCTTATTTTTTACTGCAAAATATAACACATTCAAGAGAGTTTATAGAAAAACGCAGATGTTACTGCCACACAAGGTAGGAAATAGAACATTGCTGGCAACCTACAAGCCCACCCATGTACGCTTTCTAGAGTATATCCTCCTCCCTCTGCCTTCTGTCCATAACCATTATTATGATTTTATAATACTCCCTTCCTTGATTTTGTTATAGTTGTTTTTACCAACTGTGTATACATACCTCTTTCTGAACTTTATGTAAAGGGATATATACTAATAGTTTTCTTTTTTATCTTAAATCTTTTACTCAATGTTACAATTATAAGGTTTATCCAGGGACTTCCCTGGTGGTCCAGTGGCTAAGACTCCATGCTCCCAATATAGGGGGCCTGGATTCGATCCCTGGTCAGGAAACTATATCCCACATGCCACAGCTAAGAGTTCACATGCCACAACTAAAGATCCTGCATGATGCTGCAACTAAAAAACAAAAATTCCATATGCCACAATGAAGGTCCTGCACGCGGCAATGAAGATACCGTGTGCCTCAACTAAGACCTAGTGCAACCAAAAAAATAAATAAATAATTTTAAGAAAAAGATAAGATTTATCCATATCTGTGTGTACCTATAATTTGTTCATTTTCATTGCTCAGTAATAGTCCAGTGTAAAAACATATCATGATTTTTGGGTTTTGTTCTATTTTTGATAGGCAAATCTTAAGATCTAAGAGAAAATAAAACTGGGAATGAATCTAATAATTTTATCCAAAGCTCTATTTGAAACTGTATTTTTATAAAAAAGGAATCTCTCCAGAGCTATATTGTTCAATAGAACTTTCCAAGATGATGGAAGTGGCTCAAAAATCACTTTCTCTCTCTGTTTTTCTCTCATTTTTCCCTTAAAATTTTTTCATTCTATGAGCTCTTTTATGAAGTTATCCTATGAATACCTTTGGAAATCAGCTACACTTTATTACTTTCCACAAATTAAAGATGAAAGGCAGAATAGACTCTCTCACAGAAAAATTCATTGAGGATATTGTTAGCCTCATGGTTTTTTTTTTTTTTTTTTTTTTTTTTTTTTTTTTTGCGGTATGCGGGCCTCTCACTGTTGTGGCCTCCCCCGTTGCGGAGCACAGGCT
The DNA here is from genome assembly GCF_025265405.1 of Mesoplodon densirostris. Taxonomy (NCBI): domain Eukaryota; kingdom Metazoa; phylum Chordata; class Mammalia; order Artiodactyla; family Ziphiidae; genus Mesoplodon; species Mesoplodon densirostris. The sequence goes on from NC_082671.1 coordinate 59,450,647, forward strand.
CCGGACGCGCAGGCTCCTGACGCGCAGGCTCAGCGGCCATGGCTCACGGGCCCAGCCGCTCCGCGGCATATGGGATCCTCCCAGACCGGGGCACGAACCCGTATCCCCTGCATCGGCAGGCGGACTCTCAACCACTTGCGCCACCAGGGAGGCCCTAGCCTCATGTTTTGCATGTGAATTCTTAAAACAGCAAAGCATTTGCACCTCATGTGAGAGATATAACTACTGAGCACACTCCCTGCATGCTTTGTCCCTGTTAGGCTGTCACTACAGCTGTGCAACAGGTGCATAAAAATTTTTTCTTTTTAAAAGCAATTGCAAATAGCCTTTCTAACTTCACTCACTCAGTAGGTGGTCCTGAGCCTTAAACAAAGCAAGGAAGTGAGGAATTAGTCTCTTTGTCACTGAATTCTGCTTATTAGATAGGAATTATTACTTTCCAGAATTAACTCAGCAAAATAATTGTCATTTTCTATCATTGCAGAGTTGAAGCACATGATCTACTACTTGGCAAAAGTAAGTGAACAAATGCTCAAAACTTGGAAAGTGTTAGTGTAATGTATTATTGAGAGCATTAATCAAACACTGTAGCAGGAAAACTTTACAAACTTAGTGGCAATAAAATAAAACACGTTTGGTTACCTAAAAATGTTAAGTTCCATATTAATATAAGATGCAAATATAACAATATGTTTCTTTCTAGTTTTGTTATGTAAGGAGGAAACTTGTTATCAATTTATAAAAACACTAAATAATAAATGATCACAGAAATTTCCCAAATTAGTTAATGCATCTAGTAAACAAATATCTCCTTACACATGTCCCTTCCCTGATTAAATTAGAAAAATCTTGGGGAATGCTTGCTATTAGCCTGGCTTGGTCCAATCACTATAACTAGTGGTGACTGGGTAGTAATTGGCAGCTCTTACTAGAAAAAGGTGGTCAGAGGAAAATTTCTACAAAATATATATATATAATGCATTTACCAAAGGAAAGAAGGTAGTGTTGGGTAGTGTTGGTACAAAGCAAATTATATTGTAAAAGTAGGGAGTAATATAAAATTTACATCAATTAATTTGCTTATTAATAACAGATTATATAGAAAACATGATTGGGAAAATGGGTTACTGACTAAAATGTGACCTCCAAAACTTTGAGTCTCTATCAATGTGAGTAGCCAAGAATTTCTTGTAACTATAAAATTACATTTCATCTTACTAGAAGAGATTTCATAAGATTGATAGCATAAATTAAAATTTAAATTCAAAGTCAAAATTCTTTTGGTATGAAGATACTAAGTATGAAAGAAGTAAAAAATCACAGAATATGAAAATGCAGATTTTCAATTTATAGGAAAAGAGCAAAATGGTTTTATATTTAGGTATCTAGTGAGTCTTACACCCTAAGCTTCAATTCCACTGAAATATTTGGAAGTCATTCTCACTGAGCTAGCCAATTCCCCTTTTAGAGGGCAAATAGAATCATCTTAGCTCTGAATGACTGGGCACAGCGATTTCCAAAACAGGAAACAATCTGCCTGGGACCTAACAACACCTGACACAGCAATTTCCTTTTCTGAATGCATGTATTTGTATTAAACTGGAAAAGATTTCTGAACATAGCTTACTAGCTAGAAAAACATGCTCTTGGTAATATCTTAACAGTTTGATAGTGTTAAATGAGAGCAAACATAAGTTTTTAAAAACTCTATTTCAGCTTAATACTTTCTTTCTCACCCTTGATTATTTATGAATAATCAAGAAAAAAATTTATAGTATAGTCTATCTTGAATTTTATCACAAAGAATAAACAACCACAGGAATTCTGCATATTTGTTATTAAATATGTACCAATATTATGAACTAAAATTTTATATTAGGATAAGTAATTCAGAACCTCCAAATTGTTGTGGATGAACTGGGTTATTTTTTTTTTTTTTTTTTTTTGCGGTATGCGGGCCTCTCACTGTTGTGGCCTCCCCCGTTGCGGAGCACAGGCTCCGGACGCGCAGGCTCCGGACGCGCAGGCTCAGCGGCCATGGCTCATGGGCCCAGCCGCTCCGCGGCATATGGGATCCTCCCAGACCGGGGCACGAACCCGTATCCCCTGCATCGGCAGGCGGACTCTCAACCACTTGCGCCACCAGGGAGGCCCCGAACTGGGTTATTTTCAGATTAAATTCTCCTTATTCCAAACCTGCAGATAAACACTTTAGAGTGATTGACAGATTTTATAAAGCAAAAGTGCTCATCAAGCTGAAGATCTGAGGTAATAAATAATGACGGTTGAACAGGACTGTATTTGGTTTATTTTTCTATTTATCCTCTGTTTAAAAAATACACATTTAAAAATAACTGAGCTTATACCGGGGGGGGGGGGAATATTTTTAATTATTGAGGAGCCCAAATTCAAAATGCCAAGAAAATGATATGTAAACCCTCATAGGTATAGTATCTCCATAAGCAGTCTGTATCATAGGATTAAATTTTGCTTCAATTCAAAATTTATCTCAACAATGTATTTTACATACACACACACATATACACACACACATACACACACCTAGGTAATAGTTATATATATTATAAGTTACATAAATATTGCATTTGATAATTTTGATAATTTTTCTCTATTCAAATCCCTCTTCATCACTCATTAATAACATTCAACTATTAAAACATTAAATTCATAGTTTTAGAGATTGTTTATAAAGGATAATTCATTTGGGCTTTGGCACAAAACTGAATTATTAAAAATAAATCACATAAGCATTTATTAATTTAGGGTATATTTTCTCTTCCTTTCAGCCTCCATGAGGAAACAAACAAACAAACAAAAATCACTAAGTGCTGAAGAATATGGAGACATTTCCATTTATGTGCCAAGGGGAAATATATTGAAATTAGAGCCAGATTATTTATTATGCTAATGATCTGGAAAATTAGACAAAATTAAGTTACCTAACAAAACTTAATTGGATTTGATAAATATTAGCCAGTTATTTCTAAGCAGAAAAACCCACACCATAAATATTCAGTGGTTAAGTAATATAGACGAAGTACTATTGCTGTAGGAAAGCTAGAAGTAAGTGCAATTATTAATTAGGTTGACTTGCCATTCTTAAGTAGAGTGCCTGGCTTCCCATTTCTTCAGTTAAGGCCAATCCAGAATTGTCTGTGAGTGTGCGGATGCATCATATCGAAGTACAGGAAGGTGCTCCTGTCTCTAGGCAGATTTTCACTAAGGTATTGTTGAAACCCCACAGAAGAAGAAATCAGTCAATGGAAGTGTTCTTTCAGTGTCACAAAGAGCTGGTAATCTAGCTTGTTGGCTTCCACATCCAGATTTGCCATTGATTTGCTGATAAAACAGCCCTCAGTTCAGCAGTCTAAAATAAAGGCAGCTTTGGTGCAGAAATGGTATCAGGTTTTGTTTGTTTGTTTTGTTTTTGTTTTTATTGAAGTATAGTTGCAGGTGTACAACAGTGATTTGATATTTTAATACATTACACACCATGCAGTTATTACAATATTATTGACTATTTCTCCTGTGCTGTACATTACATTCCAGTATGACATTTATTTTATAACTGGTATCTTTTAATCCCCTTCACCTATTTCACCTAAAGTAAATATAAAGAAATCAGTTGCATTTTTATACAAGAATAACTATCAGAAAGAAAAATTAAGAAAAAAATTAACTTACAATTGCATTAAAAAGAATAAAATACCTAAGAGTAAATTTAACCAAGGAGGTGAAAGACCCATATTCTGAAAACTATAAGACACTGATGAAAGAAATTGAAGATGACCCAAATAAATAGAAAGATATCCTGTGTTCTTGGATTGGAAGAATTAATATTGTTAAAATGCCCATACTACCCAAAGCAATCTACAGATTCAGTGCAGCTCCTATTAAAATACCCATGGCATTTTTCACAGAACTAGAACAAGGAATTCTAAAAATTGTAGTGGAACCACAAAAGACCTCAAATATACAAAGCAATCTTGAGAAAGAAGAACAAAGCTGGAGGTATCACATTCCCTGACTTCAAACTATACTGTAAAGGTATAGTCATCAAAACAGTATGGTATTGGTACAAACACAGACACATAGACCAATGGAAAAAATAGACAGCCCAGAAATAAACCCATGCGCATAATGTCAATTAATTTATGACAAAGGTAGCAAGTTGAATTAATCTTCTTAAGGAGCTCCAAAATTCCTGGCTATGTGGCTAAGGGGAAGTACATAGTTAAGGATTCTTGTCTTCCACAGAGGGAAAACACTAGACTAAAAAGTCTTACCATAATGAGCACATGCCAGAAATGTGATAGCTAAGTGTTAAAAAAGAAGATAAAATAGCCTAGAAAGAAATATTCAGAAAATATGGCCACCTAATGATCAGCATTAGTTTTGGTCATTTGAAATGTGAGGATCTTTCAGTACCTGAAGACTTAGAAGGCAGGGATTACTTGTTGTATAAAGGGTAATAAGTCATAAAACTTATTCAGAACCAACTACGTTTTAGGCATTATCTGGCGGCAGAATATACGTATTACTTTATATACATACACCTTGAAAGGTAGGAATTATTGTCTTCTAAACACATTAGTAAACTGTGGCACTGCAAGATTCCTTAATTTTCCCACAGTGACACAAATATTAAGGGGTAGGGCCAGCATTTAAACGCAGGTCTGTTCTGACTCCAAACCCTAGACATGTCACTCTAGGTTACAGGGGGTTGATGTAGTCTGGGTTTGATGCTATTCTAAGAGGAGAACTTATTTGATGATGGTAATAAAGAAGACAAATAATTCCCTGGATGTTTTAGCCAGTGAGATTTTTGTCCCTTGGGTTGAGGAGTCAGATGCTGTTCATAAGGGAAAAGCCTTATAGAATTCTAAGAGAAACAGAGTCATCTCAGGGGCTGTGCTCCCTAAAGCAGTTAAGGGCATGTGACCCTCATGAATTTTATGCCATAAGTGTCACATGGAAAATATTTGACTCTATATGGACAACCTTAAGAATTTTAATACCTAAGTTTTCACAGACTTCTTAAGAGAAATGAAATTATAACTTCAAATTATATTTGCATTGCTAGTATAGTCACTGGAAAAGAATGGGATTGTTAGTTTACTACACAATGAAACAGTTACCTGCAATGTTGTTAAAACATAGATATTCATTAGTGTCCATATGTTTATACCTAAGTCTTACTTTAAAATATGGGTCCTAGGCTACATTCCCCAAATCAGTAACTGACATTTCACTGAGTAGCACTAATTTCACTTAGTTTTAGTATTTTAAAGAACTTAAATGTAATAAATTTTTATCAAATGCCAATTTATCTGAAAGAGAAAAATTCTAACTTTTTTACATATTTTAAAAACTGAAGAGATACTATATCATCAAAAACATAAATATGAAATTGAAGAACTTTCTCATGTGAAAACAATTGCTTGGAAAATACATCCTTAATTATATTACAGAAGGAACAGAAGTGATATAAATAAACTCACTTATTTTTACATTAAATAAATAGGAATCAGTGTCAGGGAGTGAAAAGAACAGAAAACCTGGGCTTTAGTTCCAGTTCTTCCACCAACTAGATCCTGGATAAGCTTCAAAAACAAGAGGGTTGGACTTGGTGATTACAAATGTTTTGTGTAGATTGAAGAGTCAATGTGTCTCAATTTACTAAGACCAAGATAAGTAGCTTACAAAATATTTTCTCAAGCAAGAGTAGAATCATTACTGCTTGAGTCATTGAAATATTCACTGGACAAGCTACTCATGGAGGTACAATATGAGAAGATCCTTTCTTGGTTCAGTGTGTACAACATGATGTAATGTTTTAATGGGCTCCACTTTAGTCTGGTGGAGTCACTTTATCAGTTGAGGTCTGGGCTGAGAGCTCTAAGAGGGTACTCAAAGTGGACTATATATGAGATTTAAAATTCTTTTATTATGCTGCATAAGGAATTCAGAAAAATCAGTATTCCAATTGTATTGAGAATTTTAAAATATCACTATCCCCACTTATGGCACTTAGTATGTGCTGTTTAAAATATGCATTTGTGCAAATAAAGGTTGATTTGGCAAGGAATTCACAATTCGTGAGTAGGGAAGAAGTTCTAATGAACTTACAACTCATTATTATCATGCATTTATACAGTGAGTTTCTTTAAGGAAACTTTCTTGAAACTTCTTCCAAGTAATGTGGAAAGATTGGCATCTAGCCATGGTGGAAGAATCACCTTGTGATAGTTTTCTATGTGGGTGGGGGAAATTGCTTTGCTACAAAGACACTTAGAATATTCCCTCAATGTAATAACAGGGTGAAATAAAGTAAATAAACACATTTCTCTGGCACTTCATCCTCTCTCTTCCTGATCATCTCTTACTTCACCTGTATTGCTTTTAAAACTAAGAAGTATATGCAAGGAAAAGCAGATCATAGGCATGCAAGTATCCTTGCTTGGCTTTTGCTCAAATTTAAGTTTTCTCACTTTGATGTTATAAGACAATTTCCACAGCTTTAAATATTGGGGAATTTAACTTTTAATTTAGAAATATAGATCAGGCAATCAGCACTTATGGTTCAATAGGCCAAACTTATTGTTTCCTCCCTACACTTCCCCATGCAAGAGATCAGGAAAAATGAAGAATATTTATTCTTCACATTTCTCTCTGTAGATCATAAACATAGTTCAGTTCAACAAACATGTACCAAATACTATGCTAGGTATGAAGCTTAAAAAATATTGGTTATTGCTATCATGGAACTTACAGTTAAATAGACATATAATTGTAGTACTAGTAATAACAAGAATAATACCTAATATTTATTGAGTGATTCCTTTGGGGCCAAACAGCACTAAATGTTTTAGATGAATTATCTTATTTATCACCCTCTATAGCCTTCTGGGATAGGAATTATTACTATGCACATTTTACAGGAAATCGAACATTGGGAGAGGTTTAGTAACATGCCCAATGTCACACTTAAAATGAGCAAAAAAGCTGCCTGCAAAGTTTCTTCTATAAACTCTGGAACTTCATCCCCTGATCAGTAACTTAAAGCCCTCTAGGAGCACAACTAAGAAGAAAGGCAAGGGATGCAAAGACATTTCACAGAGGGATCCTGCAGTAATCCATGGCTCTGGAGATATCCTGTTAATTCTATAGGAGAGGCAGGGGTTTCCCTGGTGGCGCAGTGGTTGAGAGTCTGCCTGCTGATGCAGGGGACACGGGTTTGTGCCCCAGTCCGGGAAGATCCCACATGCGGTGGAGCGGCTAGGCCTGTGAGCCATGGCTGCTGAGCCTGCATGTCCAGAGCCTGTGCTCTGCAACGGGAGAGGCCACAACAGTGAGTGGCCCACGTACCACAAAAAAAAAAAAAAAAAAAGAAGAAGAAGAAGAGGCAGTAAAAGAAAGAAAGATAAAGGCAGTTTATGAATTCTAAGCCTTCATATATAATCAGACCAAGCTTTGAACAAAAAAATAATATATTTCTTCCCTTTACTTCATTCTTCAATTTAGATATTTACAGAGCTCAGGATGAAATGCTGAAAGTTCAGCAGGGAAGAACATAACCCACATAGTCATAAATCTTAATTCTGGCAGTTCATACATAATCCAGAAACTTCAGATTTCCAGAAATTTGTAAAAGCAAAAACAAAGCAAAAACAAGCCAGCAAAACCCTGCAAATATCCAGGGAAAATTATTCTTTTTTTAATGTATACTTTATTATTTTTAAACAAAGTATAATTGATTTACAACATTGTGTTAGTTTCAGGTGTATAGCACAGTGATTTTATATATATATATATATATATATATATATATTCTTCTTCAGAATTTTCCATTACAAGTAATTACAAAATATTGAGTCTAGTTCCCTGTGCTATACTGTAGGTTCTTGTTGGTTATCTATTTGATATACAGTAATGTGTATATATTAATCCCAATCTCCTAATTTATCCCTCTCCCCCCTTCCTTTTCGGTAACCATAAATTTGTTTTCTATGTTTGTGGGTCTATTACATTTTGAAAATACGTCCATTTGTATTTTTTTTATATTCCACATATAAGCGATAACATATGATATTTGTCATTCTCTGGCTTGCTTCACTGAGTATAATAATCTTTAGGTCCATCCATGTTGCTGTAAATGGCATTATTTCATTCTTTATTATGGCTGAGTAATATTCCATTAAATATATATGGACTATTACCCTCATATATATATATGCCACATCTTCTTTATCCCTTCATCTGTTAATGGACATTTAGGTTGCTTCTATGACTTGGCTATTGTAAATAGTGCAGCAATAAATATTGGGGTGCATGCATCTTTTTGAATTATGGTTTTCTCTCGGTGTATGTCCAGCAGTGGGATGGCGGGGTCATATGGTAGTTCTATTCTTAGATTTTAAGGAACCCCCATACTATTCTGCATTGTCGCTGTGCCAATTTACATTCCCACCAACAGTGTAGGAGGGTTCTTTTTTCTCCACAACTTCTCCAGCATTCAGTATTTGTAGACTTTTTGATGGCCATTCTGAATGGTGTGAAGTAAAACCTCAGTGTAGGTTTGATTTACATTTCTCTAATAATTAGAAATGTTGAGCTTTTTTTTTTTCATGGAGACATAATAATTCTTCTTGCTATCCTTAGAATATATTTTTTATTGGAGTGTTTGAGCACTTTGGAGAAAAGATACAGAGAATGTGGCTACATAGCAAAATGAAGAGGTGAACTGAGGTATATCACAAAACATCTTAACAGTTTTTATAACCCTTAAAAATAACATGTAGATAGCCACATCCACCAGAGGGCAGAGAGCAGAAGCAAGAAGAACTACATTCCTGCAACCTGTAGAACAAAAACCACATTCACAGAAAGATAGACAAGATGAAAAGCAGAGGGCTATATACAAGATGAAGGAACAAGATAAAACCCCAGAAAAACAGTTAAATGAAGTGGAGATAGGCAACCTTCCAGAAAAAGAATTCAGAATAATGATAGTGAAGATGGTCCAGGACCTCGGAAAAACAATGGAGGCAAAGATCGAGAAGATGCAACAAATGTTTAACAAAGAACTAGAAGAATTAAAGAACAAACAAACATAGATGAACAATACAATAACTGAAATGAAAACTACACTAGAAGGAATCAAAAGCAGAATAACTGAGGCAGAAAAACGGATAAGTGACCTGGAAGACAGAACGGTGGAATTCACTGCTGAGGAATAGAATAAAGAAAAAAGAATGAAAAGAAATGAAGACAGACTAAGAGACTTCTGGGACAACATTAAATGCAGCAACGTTCACATTATAGGGGTCCCAGAAGGAGAAGAGAGAGTGAAAGGACAAGAGAAAATATTTGAAGAGATTATAATCGAAAACTTCCTTAACATGGGAAAGGAAATAACCATCCAACTCCAGGAAGCACAGTGAGTCCCATACAGGGTAAACCCAAGGACAAACATGACGAGACACATAGTAATCAAATTGGCAAAAATCAAAGACAAAGAAAAAGTATTGAGAGCAGCAAGGGAAAAATAACAAATAACATACAAGGGAACTCCCATAAGGTTAACATATGATTTCTCAGCAGAAACTCTACAAGTCAGACAAGAGAGGCATGATATACTTAAAGTGATGAAAGGGAATAACCTACAACCAAGATTACTCTACCCAGCAAGGATCTCATTCAGATTCAATGGAGAAATCAAAAGCTTTACAAGCAAGCAAAAGCTAAGAGAATTCAGCATCACCAAACCAGCTCTACAACAAATGCTAGAGGAACTTCTCTAAGTTCCTTTAACTTCTCTAACAAGAGAGAAGAAAAGGAGCTACAAAAACAAACCCAAAAACATTAAGAAAATGGTCATAGGAACATACATATCGAAAATTACCTCAAACGTGAATGTATTAAATGCTCCAAGCAAAAGACACAGCCTGGCTGAATAGATACAAAAACAAGACCCATCTATATGCTGTCTACAAGAGGCCCATTTCAGACCTAGGAACACATACAGAATGAAAGGGAAGGGATGGAAAAAGATATTCCATGCAAATGGAAATCAAAAGAAAGCTGGAGTAGCAATTCTCATATCAGACAAAATAGACTTTAAAATAAAGACTATTAGAAGAGACAAAGAAGGACACTACATAATGATAAAGGGATCGATGCAAGAAGAAGATATAACAATTGTAAATATTTATGAACCCAACATAGGAGCACCTCAATACATAAGGCAAATATTAACAGCCATAAAAGAGGAAATCGACAGTAACACACTCATAGTAGGGGACTTTAACACCCCACTTTCACCAATGGACAGATCATCCAAAATGAAAATAAATAAGGAAACACAAGCTTTAAATGATACATTAAACAAGATGGACTTAATTGATATTTATAAGACATTCCATCCAAAAGCAACAGAATACACATTTTTCACAAGTGCTCATGGAACATTCTCCAGGATAGATCATATCTTGGGTCACAAGTCAAGTCTTGGTAAATTTAAGAAAATTGAAATTGTATCAAGTATCTTTTCTGACCACAATGCTATGAGACTAGATATCAATTACAGGAAAAGATCTGCAAAAAATACAAACACATGGAGGCTAAACAATACACTACTTAATAACCAAGTGATCACTGAAGAAATCAAAGAGGAAATAAAAAAACAATTCCTAGGGCCTCCCTGGTGGCGCAAGTGGTTGAGAGTCCGCCTGCCGATGCAGGGGATACGGGTTCGTGCCCCGGTCTGGGAGGATCCCATATGCCGCGGAGCGGCTGGGCCCGTGAGCCATGGCCGCTGAGCCTGCGCGTCCGGAGCCTGCGCGTCCGGAGCCTGTGCTCCGCAACGGGGGAGGCCACAACAGTGAGAGGCCCGCATACCGCAAAAAAAAAAAAAAAAAAAAAAAACAATTCCTAGAGGGCTTCCCTGGTGGCACAGTGGTTAAGAGTCCACCTGCTGATGCAGGGGACGCAGGTTCATGCCCCGGTCTGGGAAGATCCCACATGCCGCGGAGCAGCTGGGCCCATAAGCCCTGGCCGCTGAGCCTGCGCATCCAGAGCCTGTGCTCTGCAGCGGGAGAGGCTGCAACAGTGAGAAGCCCGCGTAGAGCAAAAAAAAAAAAAAAATCCTAGAAACAAATGACAATGGAGACACGAAGACCCAAAACCTATGGGATGCAGCAAAAGCAGTTCTAAGAAGGAAGTTTATAGCAATACAATCCCACCTTAAGAAACAGGAAACATCTCGAGTAAACAACCTGACCTTGCACCCAAAGCAATTAGAGAAAGAAGAACAAAAAAAAACCCCAAAGTTAGCAGAAGGAAACAAATCATAAAAATCAGATCAGAAATAAATGAAAAAGAAATGAAGGAAATGATAGCAAAATCAATAAAACTAAAAGCTGGTTCTTTGAGAAGATAAAAAAATTGATAAACCATTAGCCAGACTCATCAAGAAAAAAAGGGAGAAGACTCAAATCAATAGAATTAGAAATGAAAAAGGAGAAGTAACAACTGACACTGCAGAAATACAAAAGTTCATGAGAGATTACTACAAGCAACTTTATACCAATAAAATGGACAACCTGGAAGTAATGTACAAATTCTTAGAAATGCACAACCTGCCAATACTGAACCAGGAAGAAATAGAAAATATGAACAGACCAATCACAAGCACTGAAATTGAGACTGTGATAAAAATCTTCCAACAAACAAAAGCCCAGGACCACTTGGCTTCACAGGTGAATTCTATCAATCATTTAGAGAAGAGCTAACACCTATCCTTCTCAAACTATTCCAAAATATAGCAGAGGGAGGAACACTCCCAAACTCATTCTACGAGGACACCATCACCCTGATATCAAAACCAAACAAAGATGTCACACAAAAAGAAAACTACAGGCCAATATCAATGATGAATGTAGATGCAAAAATCCTCAACAAAATATTAGCAAACAGATTCCAGCAGCACATTAAAAGGATCATACACCATGATCAAGTGGGGTTTATTCCAGGAATGCAAGGATACTTCAATATACATAAATCAATCAATGTGATACACCATATTAACAAATTGAAGGAGAAAAACCATATGATCATCTCAATAGATGCAGAGAAACCTTTTGACAAAATTCAACACCCATTTACGATAAAAACCCTGCAGAAAGTACACATACAGGAAACTTTCCTCAACATAATAAAGGCTATGTATGACAAACCCACAGCCAACATCATTCTCAATGGTGAAAAACTGAAAGCATTTCCACTAAGATCAGGAACAAGATAAGGTTGCCCACTCTCACCACTCTTATTCAACATAGTTTTGGAAGTTTTAGCCACAGCAATCAGAGAAGAAAAGGAAATAAAAGGAATCCAAATTGGAAAATTAGAAGTGAAGCTGTCACTCTTTGCAGATGACATGATACTATACATAGAAAATCCTAAAGATGCTACCAGAAAACTCCTAGAGCTAATCAATGAATTTGGTAAAGTAGCAGGATACAAAATTAATGCACAGAAGTCTCTGGCATTCCTGTACACTAATGATGAAAAATCTGAAAATGAAATTAAGAAAACACTCCCATTTACCATTGCAAAAAAAAGAATAAAATATCTAGGAATAAACCTGCCTAAGGAGACAAAAGACATGTATGCAGAAAATTATAAGACACTGATGAAAGAAATTAAAGGTGATACAAATAGATGGAGAGATATACCATTTTCTTGGGTTGGAAGAATCAACATTGTGAAAATGACTCAACTACCCAAAGCAATGTACAGATTCAATGCAATCCCTATCAAACTACCACTGGCATTTTTCACAGAACTAGAACAAAAAGTTTCACAATTTGTATGGAAACACAAAAGAACCCGAATAGCCAAAATAATCTTGAGAACAAGAAACGGAGCTGGAGGAATCAGGCTCCCTGACTTCAGACTATACTACAAAGCTACAGTAATCAAGACAGTATGGTACTGGCACAAAAACAGAAATATAGATCAATGGAACATGATAAAAAGCCTAGAGATAAACCCACGCACATATGGTCACCTTATCTTTGATAAAGGAGGCAAGAATATACAGTGGAGAAAAGACAGCCTCTTCAGTAGGTGCTGCTGGGAGAACTGGACAGGTACATGTAAAAGTATGAGATTAGAACACTCCCTAACACCATACACAGAAATAAGCTCAAAATGGATTAAAGATCTAAATGTAAGGCCAGAAACTATGAAACTCCTAGAGGAAAACATAGGCAGAACACTCTATGACATAAATCACAGCAAGATCCTTTTTGACCCACCTCCTAGAGAAATGGAAATAAAAACAAAAATTTGGGACCTAAACAAATGGGACCTAATGAAACTTAAAAGCTTTTGCACAGGAAAGGAAATCATAAACAAGACCAAAAGACAACCCTCAGAATGGGAGAACATATTTGCAAATGAAGCAACTGATACAAGATTAATCTCCAAAATTTACAAGCAGCTCATGCAGCTCAATAGCAAAAAAACAAACAACCCAATCCAAAAATGTGCAGAGGACCTAAACAGACATTTGTCCAGAGAAGATATACAGATTGCCAACAAGCACATGAAAGAATGCTCAACATCATTAATCATTAGAGAAATGCATATCAAAACTACAATGAGATATCATCTCACACCGGTCAGAATGGCCATCATCAAAAAATCTAGAAACAATAAATGCTGGAGGGGGTGTGGAGAAAAGGGAACACTCTTGCACTGTTGGTGGGAATGTGAATTGGTACAGCCACTATGGAGAACAGTATGGAGGTTCCTTAAAAATCTACAAATAGAACTACCATACGACCCAGCAATCCCACTATTGAGCATATACCCTGAGAAAATCAGAATTCAAAAAGAGTCATGTACCAAAATGTTCATTGCAGCTCTATTTACTATAGCCAGGAGATGGAGGCAACCTAAGTGTCCATCATCAGATGAATGGATAAAGAAGATGTGGCACATATATACAATGGAATATTACTCAGCCATAAAAAAAACGAAATTGAGTTATTTGTAGTGAGGTGGATGGACCTAGAGTCTGTCATACAGAGTGAAGTAAGTCAGAAAGAGAAAAACAAATACCATATGCTAACACATACATATGGAATCTAAGAAAACAAACAAACAAAAAAAGGTCATGAAGAACCTAAGGGGTAAGACAGGAATAAAGACACAGACCTACTAGAGAATGGACTTGAGGACATGGGGAGGGGGAAGGGTAAGCTGGGACAAAGTGAGAGAGTTGCATGGACATATATACACTACCAAACGTAAAATAGTTAGATAGTGGGAAGTAGCCGCATGGCACAGGGAGATCACCTCGGTGGTTTGTGACCACTTAGAGGCGTGGGATAGGGAGAGTGGGAGGTAGGGAGACCCAAGAGGGAAGAGATATGGGAGCATATGTATATGTATAACTGATTCCCTTTGTTATAAAACAGAAACTAACACACCATTGTAAAGCAATTATACTCCAATAAAGATGTTTAAAAAAAAGAATTATTTAGATAATCTAGAATGGAAAAGTGTAAGATGAATTTGAATTTGAAAATGTTATTCAGTAATATTTATTCGGTGGGCTTATGTACATGGCACTATTCTAGGCAATATTTATATAAGTTTTCAATGAATTTTGTGCAATGGTTTTCATAATTCAATCAAGGGGGGAAAAGAGTCAATAACATTAGAGTCTTCAGAGTTTGAAGTATAGGAAAAAACACCTAGAGAAAAATTAAGAAAAAAGGGGAAAAAAAAGGATTTGCTGAAATTCATTTTTAAGAAGTGATAAATTCAACTACAAAAGCAGCTGAAGGGCTTCCCTGGTGGCACAGTGGTTGGGAGTCCGCCTGCCGATGCAGGGGACACGGGTTCGTGCCCTGGTCTGGGAGGATCCCACATGCCGCGGAGCGTCTGGGCCCGTGAGCCCATGGCCTGCACGTCCGGAGCCTGTGATCCCTGGCGGGAGAGGCCACAACAGTGAGAGGCCCGCATACCGCAAAAAAATAATAATAATAAAGGGCTTCCCTGCTGGCGCAGTGGTTGAGAGTCCGCCTGCCGATTCAGGGGACACAGGTTCGTGCCCCGGTCTGGGAAGATCCCACATGCCGCGGAGCAGCTGGGCCCATTAGCCATGGCCGCTGGGCCTGCGTGTCCGGAGCCTGTGCTCCACAACGGGAGAGGCCATGACAGTGAGAGGCCCACGTACCACAAGAAAAAACAAAAAGAAGCTCCTGAAACTTCTGTGCAACAAAAAGTCTATAAGGAAACTAAAAAATAAATAACAAAATAAAAATATTTACAGCATACGTAACTGAGAAAAAGCAAATTTTATTGCCATACAAAAGGCTCTTAAAATTCAACAAAAGGACAAATAATGCACTAGAACAATGGACAAAGATTATGAAGAAACACTTTATACTACAGGAAATACAAATTCTCAATAAACATATAAAAGATTGTCAACCTCAAACACATTAAAGAAGGCAAAACCAAACAAGATTTTTTTACTTATCAGATTCACAAAGATTAAAAAATGTGATCATACCATATGTGCACAAGACAGCTTCAAACACTAATAGAGGATAGTATATTAAAATATATATATACAACATCACTGGAGATAATTCGGTAGTACCTGTCAAAATTTTAAATGCAAACACTCTTTAAGCCAACACTCCTACAATTAGAAACATACTGTGTGTACACACATATATATAAAGATATATACATTTTCAGGAATGTTTGCTGTGGCACTATAATAGCAATAAGTTGTAAAAACCTAAAAGTCTATCAGTGGAGAACTTGTTATTTACTGTCATAAAGTAAGATAATTTGCAGCCATTAAAAATATATATTATAGACAGATAGATAGAGATGACAGAGAGATAGAGAGATGTGGAAAGATGCCCAAGAATTATTATTAAGACAAAACAGGTTGAGAATTATGGGTATAGTATGGTTGCACTTGTATTTTTTTTAAAAAAGGTATAGACAAGAGCACAAGCAACAAAAGAAAAAAATAGAGACACAGAACTTCATCAAACTCAAGAAATTTTTTGTTTCAAAGGACATCATAAAGAAAGTAAAAGACAACCCACAGAATGGGAGAAAATATGTGCAAACCATCTATATAATAAGGGATTTGTAACCAGAATATATAAAGAACTCTTATAATTCAATGATAAAGACAACCTAATTAAAAATGGGCAAAGGCTCTAAACAGACATTTCTCCAAAGAAGATACACAAATGGCTAATTAGCACATGAAAAGATGTTCAACGTCATTAGTCATCAGAGAAATGCAAATCAAAACCATAATGAGATACTATTTTTACCCCCATTCGAATGGGTAAAATAAAAGATGGGCAACAAGTGTTTGTGAGGATGTGGAAAATTGGAACTCCCAAACACTGCCGATGAGGTTGTAAGATTATGCAGTCACATGGAAAACAGTTTGTTTCTCAAAATGTTAAACATAGAGTTTACCATCTGCTACAGCAATTCCACTCCTAGGTATATACGCAAGAGAATTGAAAGTAGCTGTTCACACAAAACCTGTACATGCTTGTTCATAGCAGCATTATTCATAATAGCTAAAAGTGGAAACTGAAATGTCTATCAACAAAAAAATATGGTATAGCCATACAATGGAATACTTATATAACCATAAAAAGGATGGAACATGATGTATCTTCTACAACATAGATGAACCTTGAAAATACCTCGCTAAGTAAAAGAAGCCAGACACAAAAGGCCACATATTGTATGATTGCATTTATATGAAATGTCCAGAATAGATAAATCCATAGAGATGGAAAGTAGATTAGTGGTTGCCATGGGTGGGGATAGTGGGAGTGGGAATGATGTATAATTTGTATAGTGTCTTTTCTGGGAGTAATAAAATATTCTGGAATTAGTGATTATGGCTTTACAACCTTGTAGATATATTAAAAATCACTGATTTGTAAACTTTAAAAAATTGAATATTAAATTATTCAAATCATATCTCAGTAAACCTATTTTTAAAAGGTAATGGGATAGAGATTTATGTATAATCTGAATTTGTTATATTATTGAACTTGGTAAAGTGCAAGCAGGAAATTTTACTTATTCTTCCCCCTAGACCTCAAACAAGTTCTGTAAAGTCTTCCATTTTAGACACTATCTCAGGCCGAGCTCCTTAACTTTTCCCTGTCATTAACATGAATTACCAAAAAGCCTCATTTGTAAGTGTCATAAAGTCCAGTCCAATCTAATATTAAGAATTTAACCTTATCCAGTTCAAAGCTTCCCTCCTCCCCCTTCATTCTTTACTCTTCTAACTTATGTTTCTACCCTTTCATCCCTTCTCTCTCTACTACCTCTAGCTCCTGCTTCTGGATGCCATTATCATCTGGCAGAAGTTCAGATGCTGGCTTTTCTTTCTTGGACTGCTTTTGTGAGCTCCCTGGACAGCTCTCCCCATTCCCACTGCCCAGCACCCTCATTTATACTATGTTCCCTCAGACAAACCTCAGCTTCTCAGATCCTACCTACTCATCCTCTTTCTGTTGGGGTTCCCTCACCTTCCATGGCTGTCCTCTTGGGTAGGATTCTTTGAGGATTCAGCCTTCTTCGGCACAGGCTTAACTCACAGAAAAGTTCTGAAAGTACAGGTTTCTCTTCCACTACAAGGACTCTCTGTTCAGGGTCAACCCCTTTCTTTCTTTCTTTCTTTCTTTTTTTTTTTTTTTTTTTTTTTTTGAGGTATGCGGGCCTCTCACTGTTGTGGCCTCTCCCGTTGCGGAGCACAGGCTCCGGACGTGCAGGCTCAGCGGCCATGGCTCACGGGCCCAGCCGCTCCGCTGCATGTGGGATGTTCCCGGACCGGGGCACGAACCCGTGTCCCCTGCATCGGCAGGCGGACTCTCAACCACTGCGCCACCAGGGAAGCCCCCTTCTCTTTTAACCTTTTTAAAAATTGAGAAATATAACATACCAAGAAATACCATGTATAATGTGTATGTACACTTCAGAGAAAAGTAATAGTGATAATAAAATTGACAGCCATATACACACCTCCTAGATGCTCTCCCAAGAAAGAAAATGTTGCTAGGAGTTCTCATCACAAGGAAAAAATATTTGTGTTCTTTTCTTTTTTTCTTTTATATATGTAAGAGATGATGGGTGTTAACCAAACTTATTGTGGTAATCATTTAATAATACATGTAAGTCAAGTCATTATGCTGTACATATTAAACAGTGCTGTAAGTCAATTGTATCTCAATAAAACAAGGGGGGGAAAGGAAGAGAACATTGACAATTTCTTTGAATCCCTCTGTATTTTGTGTTTTTTGTTCATCTATTTTTAACATTTTAAAATAGTTATACACACACACACACATACTATATGCTGTATAGCTGTACCTGCTTTTGAATTTTATATGAATGGAATCATACTCTAGACCCTGGAACCAGATTGCCCATTCCTATTACTAGATGTGTGCTATTGGGCAGTTACTTAACCTTGCTATGCCTCAGTTTCTGCATCTTTAAACTGAAGCCAATAATAGTGTTAACATTGTTGAATTGTTTAGAGAATTAAGTGAATCAATAATCATCAAATACCTGGTCCAACACTGGTAATTATATTTTTAGAATGTTTGTTAAATAAAATAAAACCTGTATGTATTCTACTATATCTTTTTTTTTTTTTTTCTTTTTGCGGTATGTGGGCCTCTCACTGTTGTGGCCTCTCCCGTTGTGGAGCACAGGCTCCGGACGCGCAGGCCCAGCGGCCATGGCTCACGGGCCCAGCCGCTCCGTGGCATATGGGATCCTCCCAGACCGGGGCACGAACCCGTATCCCCTGCATCGGCAGGCGGACTCTTAACCACTGCGCCACCAGGGAGGCCCTGTTTTTTTATTTGACATCATTTTTTAAAAAACATTTACATGTTATACCGAAGGCAGGGGTTCATTTTTAAATTTCTCTGTTTAACATTCTAGTGTACCACAATTTATCTATTCTACTCTCCATTGATATTTGAGATATTTCCAAATTGATACTATTTAAGACATTAATATCTTTTGATCATCTTTATATTTACCATTTTCTGGCTTTTGCTACATAAATAATGATACCTTATGCATTCCTATTATTGGAATGTGGCATCCTAATTAACTGTCAATTTTATGTAAGCAAGTAACTTTTCCCAGGTTTTTGCTTACCTTTACTTTTTTATAATGTGTTTGAATTTAACTAAACTAAATTTTTAATATTTTATTTTGAGATAGTTGTTGATTCACCGATTCTGTATTTTGATACAGAGGTTCTTAATTATAATGTAGTCAAATTTATCAATATTTACCATTATGCTTAGTGTATTTTTCTTTTTTTTAGTCTTATTTAAGAAATCCTTCCCTATCTCAGATCATGAATACTGTCTCCTATATTATCTTCCAAAATGTTTATAATTTTGCCTTTTATATTTACATCTTTAATGTGCCTGAATTTATTATATTTTTTAGTATATTGTGAAGTTAGTGTCCACTTTCATATTTTTTCTTATTCACAATCTATCTAATGCCATTTATGGGAAAGTTCGTCCTTTCTCCACTTATCTCCAGTGCCATCTCTGTCATTGATTAAATGTCTACAAATTGTAGGTCTTTCTCTGAGGTTTGTAATCAAATCATTCTTTCTCCTTAATAAAATTTTATGTGTTACTAGTATTTAGAGATGTGACTGACTTCTCAATGATGATTTCTAGCTGCCAGTCTTGTTAATACTAATAATTTGTCTATAGATTATTTTATGTTCTCAATATTGATAGTCAGCTACAAATAATGACAGTTTTATTTCTTTCTTGCCAACCTTGATATATTTTATTTCTTTTTGTGGCCAAATTGCAGCTGCTAAGATCTTCAGGACAGTGTTGAAAAGAAGAGCCATTAGGGGGAGTGGCCAAGATGGTGGAGAGTGAAGACCCCTCCCATGGGCACACTAAAATTTCAACTACTTATAGAGCAACTACTGATGAGAAAAACTGGAACACCAGCAGAAAAGACCTTCTACAACTAAAGATATATAAAAGGAACCACAACGAGATGGGTAGGAGGTATGGAGATATGGTGTAGTCAAGAACAATACACCCAAGTGGGCAACTCACAAACAGTAGGATAATTATAATTGCAGATGTTGTTCCCAAAGAGCAAGGAGTCCAAGCCCCAAAGTGGGCTCCCCAGCCCTGGAGTCCTGCACCGGGAAGATGAATACCCAGAACATTTTGCTTTGAAGGTCAGTGGGGCTTATTTTCAGGAGAGCCAGAGGGCGGTGGGAAATAAGAGGCTTGACTCTTAAAGGACACACATAAAATCTCACACACTCCAGGACCCAGGGCAGAAGCAGTAATTTGAAAGGAGTCTGGGTCAGATCCACCTGTTGATCTTGGAAAGCCTCCTGGAGAAGCAGGAGGCAAAAATGATACAGGCAGCAGCTATTTTGGGAAGCTTGTTCTATCATGTGGACACTGGTGCTGGCAAGTGCCATTGTGGAATCATCCCTCCAGTTTATTAGTGACAGCCTCTTTCACTAGCCTGTGGGCACGAGTGCTGGGACACCTCAGCCCCACCCACCAGACCTGGTGCTTTAAGAAACCCTGAGCCCAGAGCTCCTGAGACCCAGCCCTGCACACCAGTGGCCTGGCACTAGCTCCAAGACAATACTCATCCACCAGTGACCTGGCACTAGCCCTCAGAACCCCTGGGCCTCAGCCCTGCCTACCAGTGGGCTGACACCAGCTCCAGGACCCACCAGCTCTGGGACACCTTGGGACCCTCAGTCAGCCATGGAAGAATCCAGCCTCATCCACCTGCTGACTGACACCAGCTCCAGAACCCCTAGAGCCCTGCAGCAAGAGACCTTGGAACAGGGTTCCAACCACCAATGAGCCTACTCTAGCTATGGGACCTGCCAGGATTCAGCTTCACCAAGAGGAGGCCAACACAAGGCTCATGACCCTCTGGAGCCCCAGGCCAACCCACCATCAGTCCAATCCCAGCTCTGAGACACTCTGGCTTCTCAGCCAGCCATTCCAGTATTCAGCCCCACTCACCAGCTGGCCAACACCAGCTTTGGAACACAACGGACACCATAGTCATTGGGCTCAGGAACCAGCCCTATGCACCAGCAGGAAAACAATATATCTGGGACCCCCAGCAATGCAATCACCCACACCAGATTCTGGGTCTGCCCACCAGTGGGCCAGCAATAACCCTGGGACCCCTGAAACTTCTCAGCCAGCAGTCTTGTGGCCCAGCCCAGCCCATAAGCATATATGCCGATTAAGTGGACAATCTAAAATGGACAAATTCCTGGAAATATACAGTGTTCCAAGACTGAACCAGGAAGAAATAGAAAATATGAACAGACAAATTACCATTAATGAAATTAAATTAGTAATAAAACAAATCCTCCAAAAGTCCAAGAAGAAACAGCTTCATAGGTGAATTTTAGCAAATTAAATAAAAAATAGACACCTATTCCTCTCAAACTATTCAAAAAAATTGCAGAGCAGGGAATGCTTTCAAACTCATTCTATAAGGCCAGCATCACCTTGATGCCAAAACCAGAGAAAGATATCACAAAAAAAGAAAATTACAGGCCAGTATCACTGAAGAATATAGATGCAAAAGTCTTCAACAAAATATTAGCAAACCAAATTCAACAATACTTAAAAGGATCATACACCATGATCAAGTGGGGTTTATCTCAGGGTTGCAAATATGGTTCAATATCCACAAATCAATCAATGTAATACACTACATTAACAAATTGAAATATAAAAAACATATGATCATCTCAATAGATGTGGAAAAGCCTTTAACAAAATTCAACATCTATTTGTTAAAAATACTCAACAAATTGGGTATAGATGGAACACACCTTAACATTATAAAGGCCATACATTCTAAAGGCCATACATGATAAGTCCACAACTGACATTATGTTAAATGAATGAATTTCCCCTCAGATCAGGAAAAAGACAAGGATGCCCACCCTTGCCACTTTTACTCAGCATAGTATTGGAAGTCCTAGCCACAGCAATCAGACAAGAAAAAGAAATAAAAGGAATCCAATTGGAAAGGAAGAAGTAATACTGTCACTGTTTGCAGATGACATGATATTATACATAGAAAATCCTCAAGATGCCACCAAAAAAAAAAAAAACTAGAGCTGATCAATGAATTCAGTAAACTTGCAGGATCTAAAATTAATATACAGAAATCTGTTGCATTTTGATACACTAAGAACGAACTATCAGAATGATAAATTAAGAAAACAAGCCCATTTATAATTTTTTAAAAAATAATAAAATACCTCAGAATAAATCTAACTAAGGAAGTAAAAGACCTATACTCAGAAAACTATGAGATGTTGTTGAAAGAAATTGAAGAGGACACAAACAGATGGAAAGATATACTTTGTTCATGGGTTGGAAGAATTAATATTGTTAAAATGACCACACTACTCAAGGCAATCTACAGAGTCAGTGCAATCCCTATCAAAATACTAATGGTATTTTTCACAGAACTAGAACAAGTAATTCTAAAATTTGTATGGAAACACAAAAAACCCCAAATAGCCAAAACAATCTTGAGAAAGCAGAACAAAGGTGGAGGTGCCATGCTCACTGATTTTAAACTATACTACACAACTACAATAATCAAAACAGTATATTACTTGCACAAACACAAGACACATAGATCAATGGAACAAAATAGAGATCCCAGAAATGAACCCACATTTATATACAAAGGAGGCAAGAATATACAATGGGATAAAGACAGCCTCTTCAATAAACAGAGTTGGGACAATTGGAGAGCTACATCCAAAATAATCAAATGGGACTACTCTCTCACACCATGCACAAAAACAAATTCAAAATGGATTAAAGACTTAAATGGAAGATCTGAAACTGTAAAACTCCTAGAAGAAAACATAGGCAGTATTCTCTTTGACATCAGTCTTAGTAATATATTTTTGGATATGTCTCTTCAGGCAAGGAAATCAAAAGCAAAAAAACAAAAACAAACAAACAAAAAAATGGAACTACAACAAACTAAAAAGCTTTTGCACAGCAAAGGAAATCACCAACAAAATGAAAAGGTTGCCTACAGAATGGGAGGAGATATTTGCAAATGACATATCTGATAAGGGGTTAATACCCTAAATATACAAAGAACTCATACAACTAAACATAAAAAAAAAAAAAACCTCATTAGAAAATGGACAGAGGATCTGAGCAGAAATTTTCCTAAAGAAGACATACAGATGGGGACTTCCCTGGTGGTCCAGCAGTTAAGATTCCTTGCTCCCAATGCAGGGGGCCCGGGTTCAATCCCTGGTCTGGGAACTATATTCCGCATGCTGCAACGAAGATCCCACATGCCACAATGAAGACCCCAAGTGATGGGCTTCCCTGGTGGCGCAGTGGTTGAGAGTCCGCCTGCCGATGCAGGGGACACGGGTTCATGCCCCTATCCCGGAAGATCCCACATGCCGCAGAGCGGCTGGGCCCGCAAGCCATGGCCGCGGAGCCTGTGTGTCCGGAGCCTGTGCTCCGCAACGGGAGAGGCCACAGCAGTGAGAGGCCCGCGTACAGCAAAAAAAAAAAAAAAAAAAAAAAGACTCCAAGTGTTGCAACTAAGACCAGCACAGCCAAATATATAAAAAAAAAAATTTTTTTTAAGACACACAGATGGCCAACAGGCACAAAGAAAGATGCTCAACGTCACTAATCATCAGGGAAATGCAAGTCAAAACCATGATGAGATACTACCTCACACCTGTCAGAATAGCTATAATCAAAAAGACACCAAGTAAGAACTGTTGATGAAGATGTAGATAAAAGGGAACACTTCTGCACTGTTGGTTGTAATGTAAATTGGTGCAGCCATTATGGAAAACATTGTGGATATTCCTCAAAAAATTAAGAATAGAACTATCACATGATCCAGCAATTCCATTCCTGCGTATTTGTCCAAAGAAAACAAAAACACTAGTTCTAAAAGATATATGCACCATTGTGTTCATTGCAGCACCATTTAGAATAGCCAATATGAAATCAACCTATGTGTTTACTGATAGATGAATGGACATAGAAGAGGTGATATACATATATACAATGGAATATTACTGAGCCATACAAAGAATGAATTTTTGCCATTTGTGATAACATGAATGAACATAGAGGGCATTACACTAAATGAAATAAATCAGACAGAAAGACAAATTCTGTATGATTGCACTTATATGTGAAATCTAAAAAATAAAACAAATGAACAAACATAACAAAGCAGAAACAGAATTATAGACACAGAGAAAAAAACAGGTGGTTGCCGGAGGAGAGAGGGATGGGGGGAGGAAAGAAATAGGTGAGGGAGATTAAGAGGTACAAACTTCTAGTTGCAAAAGAAATGAGTCACAGCTATGAAATGTATAGTGTGAGGAATATAGTCAATAACTATGTAATGTGTTTGTATGCTGACATATCCTAACTAGACTTATCATGGTGATTATTTTGAAATGTACGGAAGTTCCAAATCACTATGCTGCGTACCAGGAACTAACACAGTGTTGTAGGTCAATTCTACTTCAAAAATAAACAAACAAACAAACTTATGGGAAAAGAGATCAGATTTGTGGTTACCAGTCATGAGAGGTGAGAGGAGGGTGAACTGATTGGATGAAATCAGTAAAAAAGTACAAACTTCCAATTGTGAGATAAATAAGTATTAGGGATGTAATTTACAAAAAGATAAATATAATTAACACTGATATATGTTAGATATGAAAGTTTTTAAGAGAGTAAGTCCTAAGTGTTCTAATCAAAAGAAAACATTTTTTCTTTTTCTTTAATTTTGTATCTATAAGAGATGTTCACTAAACTTATTGAATGTGATAATCATTTTATGGTGTAAGTCAAATCATTATATTTTAAACGTATACAGTACTGTATATCAATTATATCTCAATAAAACTGGAAGAAAAAAAGAACCATTAATGGACACCTTTTCTTGCTTCTGATATTAAGTAGAATACTTGCTATGTTTTGTGTGTTTGTGTGTATGTGTGGATATATCTTTTGTAAAATTAAGAAACTTTCGGGCTTCCCTGGTGGCGCAGTGATTGAGAGTCCGCCTGCCGATGCAGGGGACACGGCTCCGTGCCCCGGTTCGGGAAGATCCTACATGCCGCGGAGCGGCTGGGCCCGTGAGCCATGGCCGCTGAGCCTGCGGGTCCGGAGCCTGTGCTCCACAACGGGAGAGGCCACAACAGTGAGAGGCTCGCGTACCACAAAAAAAGAAAAAAGAAAAAAAAAGTTTCTATTTCTATTTTGCTAAGAGCTTTTATCAAGAATTGTTAAATGTTATACAATTTTTTTCTGCATCTATTGCAATAATAGTAAGTTTTTCTACATTAAAATTTTAATACAGACACTTAAATATTCTACTACTGAACAAACTTTCTATTCCTCTAATTAAACCAAATTTAGGTTCATATATCACCTTAACAGTACGTTTGAGAGCTTAATTCAAGTGCATTTAGAATTGATTCTTTAGTCAGGAGGGAGATTCAGGCTACAATTACCTTGCTTTGTATTCTTGTCTGAATTTGGTATCAAGCTCATACCATTTTTATTAAAGAAGTTGGGGAATGTTCCCCTTTTTATATTTTCTGAAAATACATTAAGGTTAAAATTATGTTTCTTAAATTATTGGTGGGATTCATAAAATCATCTGGACCTAGGGTTTTCTTTATAATACTATTTTTATCTAGTGATTCCATTTCTTTTATTGCTACATGAGCATATAAATGTATTTCTTGCTTTATAACAACACAGATTTCTATTTTAGATTGGTAATTTCTATTTTCTAAAGCATTGTCTATTTTACATATATTTCAAGTTTTTTGCCATAAGGTTTTTAGAATACTTAAAATACCTCCTGTGTTTTTATTTTGTTCATTTATTCATTCCTAATCTTTTTGTTGTGATGTTTAATGTTTTTGATTAGAGTCTGTCAATTACATTAACCATTCCAATTTTTTTGTTTATATTCTCTATCTTCTTTTCTATTTTCATTTGTGTCTGCTCTTTCCTTTATTATATCCTTTCTTTCACTTTGAGTTCATTATGTTGTTCTTTTTCTAATTTGTTAAGAAATGCTTAACAAACTAAAAATTTGTTGAAATGCTTATTGAAATTAGAATGCTTATTGAAATGCTTATTTCATAAATTTTCAACTTTATTTTAATAAGACTTTAAGGCTATAAGTTTACCTTCACAAATTCTGAAGTAATATTTATATATATTTTTGCTTTAATTATAATATTTCTAAATTTCCATCAGAACTGTGTTTTTTAATTTCTAAAAGTTTGGAATTATTTTAATTATATTTATGTTATTATTTTCAACTTAATTACATTGTAAGTAGAGAATGTGGCATAAGAATTTCTCTATCTTGGTTTTTTGAAATGCCAATAATTACACATTTTATTATTTCTTTAGCTTTATGTTTACTTTTTTCTTTGCTCATTATTCCTCTTGCATCTCATACATTTCTGGGATTATTTCCTTCCCTCAAGTTTCTTTACTGAGTTTCTGTAGCACCCCAAACAGATGATATTAAAAGTAGAGGAAAGAGAGATGGGGATGGAGATGCTTCTGGAAGTAACATCACGATAGCAGCCCAAGGAGAACCCCAAGTTCAGTTTAAGCTTGTATTTGTTGGTGATCATGGTACTGGAAAAACTACAGTCCTGAAACGTCATCTGACTGGTCAATTTGTGAAGAAGTACCAACTACCTTGGGTGTTGAGGTCCACCCCTTTGTGTTCCATAACAACAGAGGACCTATTAAGTTCAAAGTATGGGATACAGCTGGTCAGGAGAAATTTGTTGGACTGGGAGATGGCTATTATATCCAAGCTCAGTGTGCCGTTATGAATGTTTGATGTAACATCAAGAGTTACTTACAAGAACGTGCCTAACTGGCACAGAGATTTGGTACTACTATGTGAGAACATCCCCATTGTGTTGTGTAGAAATCAAATGGATATTAAGGACAGAAAAGTTAAGGCAAAGTCAATTGTCTTCCACCGAAAGAATAATCTTCAGTACTATGACATTGCTGCCAAAAGTAGCTACAACTTTGAAAAGCCCTTCCTCTGGCTTGCTAGAAATCTGATCGGAGACCCTAACTTGGAGTTCGTTGCCATGTCCACTCTCACCCCGCCAGAGGCGGTAATGGACCCAGCCTCGGCAGCGCAGTACGAGCATAATCTAGAGGTTGCTCAGACAACTGCTCTCCCGGATGAAGATGATGACTTGTGAGAAAGTGAAGCTGGATCCCAGCGTCAGAAGTCTAGTTTTATAGGGAACTGTCCTGTGATGTCAGTAGTGCAGCATGTTTGCCACTTTGTTACATAGTTAAGCAGAACATGTGTTTAATCTTTGGGATGCTGAAGGAAATGAATGGGCTTCAGAGTGAATGTGGCAGTTAAAAAAATACCTTCATTTTTTGGACCTGCATATTTAGCTGTTTTGGAACACAGTGGTTTCCTCTTTGAATTTCAAGTATAAGACTGCTACAGTCACATCACAATATTCAGTGGTGGAATCTTGTTTGTTACTGTCGTTCCCATTCCTTTTTGTTTAGAATCAGAATAAAGTTGTATTTCAACTATCTTTAAAAAAAAAAAAAAAGTAGAGGAAAGAAAATCCATCAAACCTACAATGGAATACCCATTGACAGCTGCTCCAAGAACAATACTAGGTACCAAAAGATATTGAAATGACATTTTTTAAATGTTGAGAAGAAATAACTAGCAAATTTAAAATTCTGTATCTCAGTGAAATTCTCTTTTAAAAGGAAGGAAAATAAAAATATTTTAAGCAAATAAAACCTGAAAATATTTACTACAAACATAAGCAATATTTTAAAAGATGAAAAACTGATACTTTTCATGAATTATTGAAAGACATACATTTTCAGATTCAGGGAGCCAAAAGATCATAAGCAAGATAAATAAAAGTCAATCCATAACTTTCTCATTCTCTTTAATCATTCTGGGCCCTAGAATGAAGCATATAAAGGGCCTTTTCACTTTATCCTTCATTGCTTTTAAGATCTCTTTAACTTTATTTCATCCTTTGTCTGTGCTATAGTTGTATTCTTTTTTTAGATTTATTTTCAAGGTCCATCCTTCTTTCTTCAGCTAGGTACAATTTACTGATCTATTGAGGTTTTAATTTTAATTATTAATATTCAGATTTCTAGAGCCTCTGTTTGGTTCATTTTCAAATCTGATTAGCCAGTTTCAATAATCTTCTTTTATGTCCTCTTATTTTCATTTCCATTTACTATTTCTTGAAATATATCATAGTTATTGAAGTATAAACATAGTTATTTTGTATTGTTTCTCATAATTTCTGTAACTGCAATCTTTGCATATCTGACTCTTTAAATTTTTGACTTGGAGTTTTATGGGCCATACAGGTAGATCTCAGGCTTACAATTAGGAAATTTCAGGGTAGGTATATTTTTTTTCTCTTCTATCTAGATCCAAAAACAAAACATGGTCATATGGTCACTATCTTATGTTGTGTGGTGGGGTTTTCCCCAGTTTACTCAGTGAGGGTATCACTCTTTGCAGGTCTTGGTCTCATGTGAGTTTTCTTCTCTCTGATATCTCACTATACATACTCAGACCCCAGACTTTGTCTCTTGTTCATGATCCAGGTGATTTATTAAAACCCAGATTCTGTCCACATTGATAGGTAGATAGTGCCAGGTCAAATGCCATCTCCAGTTCTCTTTTACTGCCATAGATTTATACCTCTTTGTTGTTTCTGGCCTCAGCTCAGTCATGCATTTAGATATTTTATTTTATATATGTTTTATAAATAAAATACTATTTTTTAGAGCACTTTTAGATTCACAAGTAAATTAAGAGGAAGGTACAGAGATTTCCCATATACTCCCTGCCTCCATACGTGCATGGTCTCCCTCACCAGAGTGGTACATTTGTTACAGCTGATGAACCTACACATCATAATCTCCTAAGGTTCATGATTTACATTAGGGTTCACTTTTGGTGTTGTACATTCTATGGGCTTGAACAAACATATAATGTAAAATATATAATGTATAACATATAAAAAGTGTAATGATGTATATCCATCATTATAGTATCATACAGAATAAATTCACTGCCCTAAAATTCTCTGTGTTTCTCCTGTTCATCCTCCCTCTCCATCCTCCACCCTCTCACCACACACACGCATACCACTGATCTTTTCACCATCTCCATACTGTTGCCTTTTCCAGAAAGTCACATAGTTGGAATCATAGAGTATGATTTTCAAATTGGCTTCTTGTATTTAGTGATATGAATTTAAGTTTCCTCCACCTCTTTTCATGGCTTGATAGCTCACTTCTTTTTAACACTGAATAATATTCCTTCATCTGGATATACCACAGTTATTTATGCATACACCTACTGAAAGACATCTTAGTTGTTTCCAAGTTTTGGCAATTATGAAAAAAGCTGCTATAAACATCTGCATGCAGATATTTGTGTGCACATAGTTTTCAGTCCTTTTAGTTAAATACCCAGGAGCATAACTGCTGGATTGCATAGTAAGAGTATTGTTTTGTAAAAAAAATCAAACTGTCTTCTAAAGTGTCTGTACCACTTTGCATTCCCATGAGCAATGTACAAGAGTTCCTGCTGCTCCACATCCTCATTAGCATTTGGTGTCATCAGTGTTCTGGATTATGGCATTCTAAGAATTATGTAGTCATATCTCGTTTTAATTTGCATTACCCTGATAACATTAATGTGAAGCATTTTTTCATATGTTTATTTGTCACCTGTATATCTTCTTTGGTGATGTACCTGTTAAGGATCTTTGGCCCATATTTAATTGGGTTGTTTGTTTTCTTATCATTGAGTTTTAAGGGTCCTATGTATATTTTGGATAACAGTCTTTTATCAGATGTGTCTTTTGCAAATATTTTCTCCTAGTCTGTGGCTTGTCTGAGCATTCTCTTTACACTGTCTTTTGCAGAGCAGAAGTTTTTAATTTTAATGAATTCCAGCTTCTCAATAATTTCTTTCATGCATCATGTCTTTGGTATTTTATCTATATGTTTTTATCCAGAATGTTTGATGTATTGTTTCACAAGGGGTTCACTGAACCTCTAGTATACTGCATAGCTAGAAGTAGAACTCCTTTTCATTGGATTGTTCTAGGTAAGAGTTAAGCACTTGCCTCTGTCTACACTAATTCCAGTGGACATCCGTTGACTTCTCCTATATTCTGTCACCAAGTTCCACTCCTGCCTTGCAACACTTGTTCAGCAAGTTTCTGCAGCTCAGTAAGCATCTAGACAGGCAGAGTGGGAAGGAAAGGGAAAAAAGACTATATAACAAATGGGTCCCCCTCTTAGCAGACATTCTTATTCTGAATAAATACATTTCTTGATGCTATTCTTATTTAGGTTGTTATGAGGGAGAAGTATACACAATAATAATGATCTTAAAAGAAAGTCTCACTTTCCAATTTCTCTAGCCTTCTCATATATAGGCTGGAAATGGACGATGGCTGCAGAACTATCTTAGCATAATCTGCATAGCACATCTCTTTGGATCAAAGGAGTACTTATACTTTCACCTATGGTTATCAGCTTTAGAGCCTTAGCAACTAGAGCTCCTATTTAACTTGTTGTTAAATATATATGCATTCACACATTAATAGAAGTATATATGCATAGCAAGTTTCTGAAAGGCCAAGCACAAATCAGGTAACCTGGGAAATGGAAATCATGAGATGATGAGGAAGGAGTATTGTTTTCCTTTATATTGTTTATGTATATTTTTTCTTTTTTTACCATGAATATATTTAAATTTTATTATTTAAAATATCTTGAAAGAGTCTTGATTTTTTAAAAATTAATGTTTACAAAGAAGTGGATCAGTTTTATTGAGAATATATGAGAGGTTAAGGGAGCAAAAGGAGATTTTTAATACATGTTTTGTTCATAAAAGTTTATTTAATGGACATCTGTTGTCCACTTACTAGCATATTAAGCACTGGGAAATGTAAAAATAAATAAACCCTTCAAAGATAACCTGTAATCTAGTAGGAGAAATAGACATGTACATAAATAATTGAGGGGAGTCAACCAAGGCATTGAAAATGGGAAAAATTGTGTGTCTGAGATTTCAAATTAGAAAAATATGTCTGTTCTAAACTGAACATTCTATTTCACTGGTGAACCTCTTGCATCATAAAGATGTTGAAGGACAATTTCCACAACAAAAGGAAAATCTCTCCACTAATGGCACAGATTTTCTGTAACAAAATAAAATTATCAAGTCCTTCTCCCTCATATATGTGCCACACAGATGCCAATATTTGCTTTGTATTCTGCATATAAGTAATTTCACTCAATATTCTCCACATCCATGATTTCATTCAACTATATATCCTTGTTCTTTGTGATGATATTGATGTTAAGTGACATCTACCTTTGTTATTCATAAAGTAATTTTCCAGTAGTTCAGTGTTTCTTGTAGCTGATTTTATAGGTTTCTCAGCCAAGGTGTGACATAAATATTTTGCCTCAAAAAAGGCAACTTTATGGAAAAGGCAAAAATATGGAGACAGTTGTAAAAGACTAGTCATTGCCAGGGGTTTATATAGGGGAAAGAAGGGGAAGATGAATACGTGGAGTGCAAGGGATTTTTAGGGCAGATAGACTATTCTGTATGATACTATAATGTGGATACACATCATTATACATTTATCAAAACGCATAGAATGTACAATACAGAGAATGAATCCTAATATAAACTCTGGACTTGAGTTAATAACAATGTATCCATACTGGCTCATTGATTGTAACAAATGTGCCCCACTATTGCAAGATAGAGGAATCTGGGGAGGGTTGAGGAGGTATATGGGAACTCTGTACTTTCCACTCAGTTTTCCTGTAAACGTAAAACTGCTAAAAAGTCAATGAATTCAAAAAAATAAAAGGAAACTTTGAATTTGTTTCCTCTGAAGTTTTGCTTGCTTCCTCACCTTTAGATACAAATACTTCAGTTTAATAGTGGAAGGCATCAGTGTTGTCTTTTTTCTCTAAAACCTGATTTTTTTTTTTTTTTTTTTTTTGGTCTGCGTTGAGTCTTAGTTGCTGCGTGCAGGCTTTCTCTAGTTGCGGTGAGCAGGGGCTATTCTTCAATGCAGTGTGCAGGCTTCTCATTGCAGTGGCTTCTCTTGTTGTAGAGCACCGGCTCTAGACGCGCGGGCTTCAGTAGTTGTGGCTCGCGGGCTCAGTAGTTGTCGTGCACGGGCTTAGTTCCTCTGTGGCATGTGGGATCTTCCCGGATCAGGGCTCAAACCCGTATCCCCTGAATTGGCAGGAGGATTTTTAATCCCTGTGCCACCAGGGAAGTCCTGATTTTTTTTTTTTAAATCAGAGAGGTTGCCATCCTTTTTTTGAAAGTGTGACAAATTTTATAACAGCTTATGCACTGGCATCTAGATGTAAATGAATAGCTGGAGCAGTACAATTTTATTTTCATATATTAGTCATCAAAATTCTTATTCTCACATTTAAATTTTGGCTACTGGTGCTGTCACCACATTCTCAGCTTCTCAACATGTAAAGATTCCCATTCTAAAAGGGAGTAGTATTTTGAAAAATAACATTTCTATTTTTTCTCTCTTAAAGCATGTTTTAAGCACATTTCTTCTAGAAAATCTTCTCTGACAGTACATTTTACTGAATCACTGTTTGATTTTCTGAAGAGTGCTCATTTTTCTACTTTTATTTCTGACTACTCTTTGCAGCTAGAAATAATAGCACAGGCACTTACTTTTATGCATGTCACTGTGTATAATAAGCATTTTACTTGCATTAATTTAATCTTCAAGATAACCCTTCTTTGTAGGTGATGTGTTTTCTGTTTTAATGAAACTAAAGAGAGCCAGAATTATGAATTAGGTCTTAACTGACACCAAATATCCTTCTGCTTTCAAGAACTTTACTATAATTTTGTCTTTAGCTTGCATATTTTAATGTTAACTTTGTTACATGTTGCTATACTATTTTGTAAATGTTCTTGCCTTTGTGCATGTTAAGTAACCCCAAGGAAATAATAAATTCTGAAGGGAAAGCATTGTGAGTCTCTTTCCCTGTTGTCTGCCACTTCCTGTCCCCAGTGAATTCTTATGCTGGTATTTAGTTTTGAACAAATAATGATTAGAAAATCCAAAATTAAAAAAAAATTAACTACAGGGATCATAGAATTGAGAAAGACTGCTAGTTTTCCATGAAAATATTTTTATTCATTAAACTCAAACACAAAGAAGAGATGCTTCCCTAAAGAACAAAAATTCAGTAAAATGATGAGACTATCTTACAGTGTTTTCAGTTTGAAAAATGTTTTAATATACATTATGTATTTTAATTCTCACAACATGCTTACATAGGGAAAGTTATATAACCATTTGAATGATGAAAATTCTGGGACCCAGAGATGTAAACTGACTTGTATAGTAATTAGTGGAGTTCAGATTCCAACCTAAGTCTTTTTAATTCCACATCCCAGACTACTCAAGACCCAGCAGTTCATGTGACCTTTAAAAAATTTTCATTACAGTCAAACTGCCATCCAGAGAGATTGCTATCAATTTATAGGCAGTATAGTCTAATGGTTAAAAGTGTTGACTTGAGAGTCACCTACTAACCTTGAGATCTTGGTATAAGTCACTAAACCAGTCCCTCAGTTCAACTGTAAAATGCAAATGACAATATGACACCTACCCACAAGGTTTTTATGCGAATTAAATGAGTTGATATACGTAAAGTACTAGAAAAAGAGCTTGGTACATTGTAAGAAGTCCATAAGAGCACCAAACCTTTGCTGGCACTTGATATTCCATCAGAATGTCATTATTATTAATGAACTGAAGGTTAAAAAATGTTATTGGCTTATTGTTTTAGTTTGCATTTTCCTAATTATTAGTAAGGGTGAGCATCTTTTTGTGTGTGTGGTTCTTTTTGCTTTTGTTGGTAGTGTTTTTGTTGTTGTTTTTGTCTGTTTGGGGTTTTTTTTTTTTGGTATTATTTCATCTGAAGGGTCAATTCATATCCTTCACTCATTTGTAAATTTTGTGTGTGTGTTTTTATAATGATTTATAGGAACTTTATATAACGTAATCTGGATACTAATCCTTTGTAATAGAGAGCAGTATTTTTCTTTAGTTGTTACTTATTTTTAAAATTTGTTTAAGTTGTCTTTTTTGTTGTAGTTTAAAACTTTTATGTACTTAAGTTTGTTAAGGTTTTTCTTCATGGCTTTTGATTTACATCATATGTTTTACATTTTCATCTAATATCTACATACTTTTGGTTTCTCTATGTGGGTATCTATTACCCTAGAAATTTATTTTTTTCTATAGAATGAGAGATGGTTCTCCCTTTTTCTTCCCATATGAGTAGACATCTTTACATGAATAACCTGGAATTTGGTCGTCTGTCCAGGCTTGAGCACTTATACTTCACATCTCCCAAGATCTGCCTCTTACCTCTATTGTGGCCTCTTAAAAAATAGGAGTAGATAATCTGATCAACTCTTTCTCAGCTTTAGTTTTCTACCCTGTATTTGGAAGCTGACAATGGGGCGGGACATGGACATCCGGGTGAGCACCATTGAAAGGCAGTGTGAGAAGGGAGAGTGGCAATCCAGTAGGCAAGCAGGTCCTAACAGTCACTTTCTTAGCTCAGCTGCCATAACAAAATGCCACAGACTGGGAGGCTTAAACAACAGCCATTTATTTCCCACAGTTCTGGAGGTTGGGAAGTCCAAGATCAAGATGCTGGCTGACTTAGGTGCCTAGTGAGAACTCTTTTCCTGGATTCCATATGGCTGCCCTCTTGCATGCTCACATGATCTCTTCTTTGTGCACATTGGGAGAGAAAGAAAGCGTGCTTTCTGGTGTCTTTTTTATAAGGTCACTAATCCCATCATGGGGGTCCTAACTTTGTGACCTCATGTAAACCTAAATATCTTCTAAAGGTCCCATCACTGAATACTATCATACTGGGGGCTAGGACTTAATATATAACTTGGAGGGGGACACAGATATTCAGTTGATAACAGTCACTATTACTGGGCAGTAAGTTGCTTTTTCATCCCAAACAAACTTCAGAGCTGGGCTGAGCTTCAAAAGAGGGAATGAAAATTCTCTTGACACTTCACAGCAACTGCATGCTGCCCAGAGGTTAGCCCATGGTAAAGCAAAAGCTGTGCCACTTCAGTGTGCCCACAGCAGTTGGCTCAGTGGAGACAGTTGCACCCCAGTGTGTTTGGGCATACCACTTGGCTCCACTGTCTGGCATATAGCATAGTGCCAATTATGGCTGGGATGACATGGAGCATTGTGGCTATTGTCATTCAAGGTTATCAACTGGATTCTTCTCTCAAAGTCCATGTCCTCTAGCGTCTGATGTATGTTGGATACCACAACTATGGTGATAGCAGCAGGGGTCTCATGCACGTGGCCTTGGTACCGCGGTCCTGGCCTTGGCCTCACCTCAGGCTTGGAGTCCCACATGGGAGGTGCAGAGCCTGGACTTGTAGAAATATGACATTTTTAAAGCACTTCACCCACCAGTTTAAAAAAGTATTTGGTGTTTAGACTAACTAAGAAATTAAAATTAAAATAAGTTTTAAATAATTAGAAAATATTGTTATGTGTTACCAAATAAAAGCATCAAATATGCATTAATGAGTATTTTTTGTTGTAAGAAGCATCAAAAAGTACTAATGCATTATGGTACACATATGAGTGCTTTTTTCTATGTAGACCCACAAAATTTTATTTATATCTAGCATTTGCTTCTGAGTCTAAACTCTCAGTTCAGGATATGAAAGATATTTGGCATAATGAGATTTTGCACCTCTTCTTTTGTATTTTCCTGAGCTGTTTCTCAAATTAAAAAAATAGCAGTAATAAAATAAAACCCATGGGCACATCTGCATACCCTGTACATACAGTAAAAGGTGCTGCAACTTAATTGATAAAGCAATGTTCCATGGAGAGCAGCTTTTCCGTAAGTAAAATTTGTGTTAGTTAATGTTTGGGCTTGAAGAAAGTGGCATTCATTTATCCTTTTGTTGAGTAAATATTTATTGAGCATCTACTTTGTGCTATTGCACGATGGTAGACATTGGCCGCAGAAGAGTGAACAAAACACATGGCCCGTGCTTTGCTGGATATTACAGTCAAGTGAGTAGAGTTTTCAGCCAAATAGTAAAGAAAGAACAGAATACATCAAGAAGAAATAGATTTGATAGAGAGCAAGCAGTATGGATATGATCAAGGTGGAAGTTTAAACAAGGAGGCTTAAATGGTTAAGAGGATAGAGAACTCTGAAAAGGGCAGGGAAATCTCAGGTATGGAGATGGCAAATAGTGCGTCTTAGAAACATACATATAAAACTATTCTTTGATTTTAATTTGGAAACCACACTATTCTGTGGAATCATTATCAGGTTCATAGAAGAAGTAAAACTGATTGTTTTGGGGAGTATTCTTTTATTTATTTATTTTTAACATCTTTATTGGAGTATAATTGCTTTACAATGGTGTATTAGTTTCTGCTGTATAACAAAGTGAGTCAGCTCTACATGTACATATATCCCCATATCCCCTCCCTCTTGCGTCTCCCTCACACCCTTCCTAACCCACCCCTCTAGGTGGACACAAAGCACCGAGCTGATCTCCTTGTGCTATGTGGCTGCTTCCCACTAGCTATCTATTTTACGTTTGGTAGTGTATATATGTCCATGCCACTCTCTCACTTCGTCCCAGCTAATACTTCCCCATCTCCGTGTCCTCAAGTCCATCTTCTACGTCTGTGACTTTATTCCTGTCTGGCCCCTAGGTTCTTCAGAACATGTTTTTTTTTTTTTTTTTTTTAGATTCCATATAGATGTGTTAGCATACGGTATTTGTTTTTCTCTTTCTGACTTACTTCACTGTGTATGACAGACTCTAGGTCCATCCACCTCACTGCAAATAACTCAATTTCGTGACTTTTTATGGCTGAGTAATATTCCATTGTATATATGTGCCACATCTTCTTTATCCATTCATCTGTCGATGGATGTTTAGGTTGCTTCCATGTCCTGGCTATTGTAAGTAGTGCTGCAATGAACATTGTGGTACATGACTCTTTTTGAATTATGGTTTTCTCAGGGTATATGCTCAGTAGTGGGATTGCTGGGTCATACGGCAGTTCTATTTTTAGTTTTTTAAGGAACCTCCATACTGTTCTCCATAGTGGCTGTATGGATTTACATTCCCACCAACAGAGCAAGAGGGTTCCCTTTTCTCCACACCAGCATTTATTGTTTGTAGATTTTTTTGATGATGACCATTCTGACCGGTGTGAGGTGATACCTCATTGGAGTTTTGATTTTCATTTCTCTAATGATTAGTGATGTTGAGCATCCTTTCATGTGTTTGTTGGCAATCTGTATATCTTCTTTGGAGAAATGTCTATTTAGGTCTTCTGCTTATTTTTGGATTGGGGTGTTTGCTTTTTTGATATTGAGCTGCATGAGCTGTTTGTATATTTTGGAGATTAATCCTTTGTCAGTTGCTTCATTTGCAAATATTTTCTCCCATTCTGAGGGTTGTCTTTTCATCTTGTTTATGGTTTCTTTTGCTGTCCAAAAGCTTTTGTTTCATTAGGTCCCATTTGTTTATTTTTGTTTTTATTTCCATTTTCTAGGAGGTGGGTCAAAATGTATCTTGCTGTGATTTATGTCATAGAGTTTTCTGCCTATGTTTTCCTCTAAGAGTTTAATAGTGTCTGGCCTTACACTTAGGTCTTTAATCCACTTTGAGTTTATTTTTGTGTATGGTGTTAGAGAGTGTTCTAGTTTCATTCTTTTTTTCTTTTTTTTGTGGTACGCAGGCCTCTCACTGTTGTAGCCTCTCCAGTTGCGGAGCACAGGCTCCGGATTTGCAGGCTCAGCAGCCATGGCTCACGAGCCCAACCACTCCACAGCATGTGGGATCTTCCCGGACCGGGACACAAACCCGTGTCCCCTGCATTGGCAGGCAGACTTTCAACCACTGTACCACAAGAGAAGCCCTAATTTCATTCTTTTTTTTTTTTAAATTTATTTATTTATGGCTGTGTTGGGTCTTCGTTTCTGTGCGAGGGCTTTCTCTAGTTGTGGCAAGCGGGGGCCACTCTTCATCGCGGTGCACGGGCCTCTAACTATCGCGGCCTCTCTTGTTGTGGAGCACAGGCTCCAGACGCGCAGGCTCAGTAATTGTGGCTCACGGGCCCAGCCGCTCCGCGGCATGTAGGATCCTCCCAGACCAGGGCTCGAACCCGTGTCCCCTGCATTGGCAGGCAGATTCTCAACCACTGTGCCACCAGGGAAGCCCCCTAATTTCATTCTTTTACTTGTAGTTGTCCAGTTTTCCCAGCCCCGAGTATTCTTTTAGAAAAATGCACATGTATATAGCACATTACACTATTAGTATTTTGATTTTATATGTTCACTAAATATTTTTTTTAACCAAACACTCAAATAAATATTTCCAAAATCTTAATGATATAAAAAGAATTTGGGCTTCCCTGGTGGCGCAGTGGTTGAGAGTCCGCCTGCCGATGTAGGGGACGTGGGTTCGTGCCCCGGTCCGGGAAGATCCCACATGCCGCGGAGTGGCTGGGCCCGTGAGCCATGGCCGCTGAGCCTGCGCGTCCGGAGCCTGTGCTCCGCAACAGGAAAGGCCACAACAGTGAGAGGCCCGCGTACCGCAAAAAAAAAAAAAAAAAAAAGAATTTGAGGCTAATTTGACAGCTTTTCTGGTGCTCTGACACTGATGTGTGGAATGAATTGAAGTCAGACTGGAGTCAAAGTTACTATTTGGGAAGAAAATGCAATAGTTTTGACAATTCTTGAAGTTAGAGTTAATAGTTTTCTTTCATTTATGTCTTACAAATATATAATTTCTACCTCTATATTTTAATATTAGATAACCAAAATATGTAGACACTTTAAACTTTTTATTGAAGTTTTATGTTCTTTTAAAAATTCTGACTTATTTTTTAATAGGATGTTTGCAGTATTTATATAATATTGATGTTCTGGTTTGATAATTATAGGATATTTATATAAGTTATTATATTAGGGGAGCTGAGCATATGGGAACTCTTTGTTCTATTTTTTGTAAGCCTAAAATTATTTCAAAATGAAAAATTAAATATAAATGAATGTACACACATACTCTTATGTATGTATGTGTGTATGTATATCTCCAGAACCTGATCACTTCTCATTACCTCTATTGCTACTGGTCAGATCATTTCCTGCTTAGATTACAGCAATAGCCATCTAAACGTCTCCCACATTCCATAGCTAGCTTCCCTCAGTTTATTTTCAACCCCCTGTTCGGACAAACCCTATTAAAACATAGGGAGCTATGTCATTACTTAGCTCAGTGTGATCCAGGGGCATCCTATCTCACTCACCAATTTCAGTGGCATACAAGATCTACCTTGCATAATAATTTGATGATCATCTGGCCTTTTCTTCCTTATACTATCACTATCCTCCACTTCTCTAATCTCATTTCACACTCTTTTCTCCCTGGCTCACTTTGCTCTGGCCATATTGGCCACTTCATTTTTCCTTAAATGAAGGTCAGACATGTTTTCACCTGAAGGTCTTTGCATTTACTGTTCCCTCTACCAGGAATGCTATTCTTCTAGTTTCCTCATGTCTCATTCCTTCATTTCCTTCAGGTCTCTACTCAATGTCATCTTATTGAGAGTCTTTCTGATTATTTTCCTTAAAATACAAAACATTCCCACCACCTGAGCATTCTGTATACTCCTCTTTTTCTACAGCATTAAACACCACTAAACATGTATTGCATTTTATTTATATTGCTTATTGTCTTTCTCTCTCCTAAAAATGCAAGCTGCATAGGGCAAAAGTTTTTGCACATTTTGTTTTCTGCTGTATCTCCAGTGTCTGAAACCATGTTCTGCACACTGTAGACACTCAAAACATAGTTACTGAATAAATGTTTGCATGAATTGGTAGTAATCACCGTACAGATTGAATGTAAGCAGTGGAATAAAGTATAAAAAGAAAGGGAAAAGGACCTTGGACCAAGACTTGAGAGTTTCAGAACTTACAAACTGGGAAGTGAAGGCCTGCAAAGAAGCCCAAAATACCGTCACCTGAATTACTGGTCTAAATGTAGAGAGTATCTCAGGAAAAATAAAAACACAGCCAACACTTAATTGCTATTTGGAATTCAAGAACAATAAAGAAGGATTTTTAGTCATCTGTGAATATTTACTAAGTATCAAATAACATGCATTGTATT
Organism: Mesoplodon densirostris; assembly: GCF_025265405.1. NCBI lineage: Eukaryota > Metazoa > Chordata > Mammalia > Artiodactyla > Ziphiidae > Mesoplodon > Mesoplodon densirostris. The sequence goes on from NC_082671.1 coordinate 59,491,195, forward strand.
TGGAGATGTAAATATAGTGAGCTTACAATATACTGGGAGAGATTTTTAAACATATAAATTCAAAGAAAATTAATAACCATTTAAATTATGCCCATGTACACTATGAATATATAAAAGAGGTCTCTTTGGTCTAAGCTAAGTGTGAGGGCATAAAGAAAAGCGTCTAAGAACACTTTCAAGATTGGGTAGAATTTGGCCAAAGAAATAAGGTGTAGAATGGAGATAAGCTGATGAAAGTAGTTTTAAATATGATGTCATTTAAGCACTAAAACACCTATTGAATTGATTTAATGACTTATAAATAGGAATAAAATTTAGTTCAATTTCTTTTTTATCTTCATTATAAACTCCTCAAAGTAATAACTGTCCTTTTGCCTTCCTATCAACAATTCTTAGATCCCTGGACAGCTAGCTTTCCTTTCCCCTGTCCTTCTAAAACTACTCTCTATGGTTACAATTAGCTGTGTTGAACTCCACTGATTCTTCCTCTGTCCTCATTCCCTTTGGTTGCTCCAGTGCCTTTATGCTTGTGTTCTACCCACCATTTGACATTGTCTCTACCTTTATTTTTGTCACATTGTTTCAACCCAAGATTTCCTTCTACTATTCACTTTCTCTTTACTCTTTCTTCTACCAAATGAGTTCTCCCTTCCTTCCACCCAACTTGCTTGTTTTAGTTAGTAGCACTACAATTATTCTCTCAGCTGCCTATGATGAAATAAAAATCCAAATTTTAAGGCAAGACAAGAAAAATTTAAACATAAACCCTTTTCTTTGTCCTTTGGCCTCCTCCCTCTCCTCTAGTGTGCATTGTGCACCTGCCTTGTGTCTTCACCGGACCTCCCCAATGGCAGAAATACGCGCTCAACCTTAAAGATCGATTTTTCTACTTCTGGCAACAGCTATGTAACTCCTCAGAAGATAACATTCTTTTCTCGACCATACAAAGTGTCAGTTTGACACATCTCTCACCTTGTATGGGCAGACATCTTTGATGAATTTTATGTACAATGCCAATATGTTATTTCCTTTAAAAATATCAATTGGTGCAGAACAGACTGGTCAGATGACCTGGGGAAATACTGTGCTGCACCTAACAGTTCTTAGCTTAAATATTTACTTTAGACCTTATTAATGTTACTAGCTATATTACTTGTATTCTGTCTATTTTACAAGATTGATGTTTATTGCATTACCAAATGTGTGACTGAGTCTCAAATAAAATTAACGATGATTAGGCAACTTGAAACTATTGATCAGATACATAGTTCTATAAAATCAGTGATTGTAATAGTGTAATTCTAGATATGGGAGGAAGAAATGAGAGGGAACCATTTCTTGGACCATAACGGACTAGTTCAGAGGCTTTTGGCTACTGGTAATAGGGCTTAGTCTAGGACTAGCACATGGAGTGGCCTATCAAAGAAATCCTCCCCTGATCTGGGAATTCTTAGCACAGTGGGACAAATTGGTCATGAGATGTCTCCCAAAACTTGGTTGAAATTAAGATTGAAAGGGAGGGGATTGTAAAATAGAGAATGTTGCCCAACATCCAGTTCTACAAGAATCAAGTCATTAGCCACTGCTGTTGCTGACCTGCAATACACCCTGAAAGGAATTCAGGGTGAAGATCAGGATGAGACATTCTGTGCTCTGGAAAAACTGACAGAACTGGCCCTCAGATAGTTAGCTATTTCCAGGAGAAAATTTTATGAACTTGCATCTTCCCAATACTTAGAAAAGCACTAAAACCATTAACTAAGATGTATGTTCCTTGCAAATAACAGTGACCTTGCACCAAGATGTGTGCTTCATTGCATGTATCCACTTGGCAAAAATCACATATACACTGGCTTCCCGCTTTACCACTTCAGAAGTTCTCAGAGCTCTCTGAGAGACTGTCTCCTGGGTTATAATACTCAGGTTGGCTTAAATAAAATTTTCCATTTCTTTCTTAAACTATTAATTTTTCATAAACACCTGTATTTAGCGATAGTTTTAAAAACTACTTTATAAATTCACAATATTTAATTGAAGGACTCTCTGAGACCCTTTAATTGACTTGTCTCCCTTGTTCTCCCAGTTGATGCTTGTATCTTTTTGGTGGTCTCTTCATCCAGTGGTTTTCTAACCTATGCTTGAACATTTTCAATGAGAGTAAGTCATTGACAGTAAGTGTAATATCTTTTATTCTTCTCCCATATTGCTAATTCCTGTTAATTCTTCCTTAAGGATGTCTTTCACTTGTAAATCTTACTTCTCCATTTTCACCATAGTCTATTAAGATGCCTAGTTTAAGCCCTTACCATGTCATAATTAATTTAGTATGATATGGTTGCTTAACTGAGTCTCCCAAATTCATCTCACAGACTTGGACCAGACTCATAATCCTTTTTAAAATTTTATTTTATTTTGCATATTTAAAAATACTGCTTCTGTCTTATTACTGTTATACTCACAAGATTTAAATGGTTTCCTATATTCTGCTTTTATCCGTCTAAACTCCTCTGCTTTCTAGATTCTATCCACCTTACTTCTCATTGATATTGAAACACCTTCTTTTTTGTGGTGTACGCATAAGCAAGTGTGTTTAGGGGCTTCCCTTAGCTTGTTGCTAATTTGCTGCCCATTGACATCTTATTGTGTCCATATCTCTTTTTTAATCTTGTTGCCACTGTCAGAAGCAGAAAGAAGTCCTTTAAATACTCATTTTGGGCTGAAAAGAAAGTTTAACCACAATTTTCCTATTAGAAATGTTTTTTCCCTTTTATACTTCTGCAAAAATTGAAGAGGTGGCTTGGGATCATAAAATAAATACAAATGTCACCAGTTTCTCCTGTCTGGGAGGGCCTTCTTGGTGGAGTCTGCTGTGAAATAATTGTTTTCAGATCAAATCAAGGAAATAAGAGCAGAGTTGGATACTGATTTAAGTAAAGCATCTTACAAGTTTAACTTGTGTGTTTTCCCTTAAAAAGCACTGATTCTACCAAATGGGTACCTTTATTGAGATAAAGCTAAGCATATGTTTATTGCAAAAGTTGATGAAATATTTGTCATATAAATTATAATTAACCTGAACTTCATATTTTTAATTGCTGTAGGTCTTTTAAAAATAGAATAAGGATGAAAAATCCAGAACTTCATTAATCTTATGGTTTCAGGGTATCCAGAACCATGAGGATTTGAAAAATACCCATGTGGAGGTAACAAGAAAAGAAAATGTTTAGAAAAGAGAAAACAAAGGCAGGAATTTCAATCAACAGATACAGGAAAAGAAAGGCAGTATTGATGAATAAATAAGAGGATGGGCTAGTAAATGGTGAAATGTTCTCAATTAGAAATAACTAATAAAATTATCTTTTGGTGCTTCAGGTCTATAATATTCCAAAATTAAAAAACAAAACCACACAAAGAATGAGGTTCTAATGAAAAGACTATCCCAAACTGCTTATCAAGTTCAGTCTTGCCCAGTTAGAAAAAAACACACTCCTCTTACTAGCTTGGCTCAAGATGTTGGCTCAAGACCAGCATGACTTAATAGCTGTAATTTGCATTTGAATGCAATTAACTGGGCCAGTACTTTGGGGTAATCAAGCTGCCTGCAAATACACATATGCTGCAAACTCAAAAAAAGTCCTAGTACTGGAGAGAAGAGTATTCTTTGAATTCCTCTTAGATTTGGTGCTCAGGTCCAAGACTTCATATGAAATTTCAGATTTCAAACTCTGATTTTAAGTGTGAACAATGAAATTTAAACTTTATCTAGTTGTTTATTCTTAATAAAGAGAAGTTTAGCTACCTGCCATTCTTTTCTCTTTAAAAAGTAATTTCACTGTTTCTGTAAAAGTGATTTGTTATTTTTAGATTTTCAAGAAAGATACAAAGAAAGAAAAAAGTCATTCAAACCTTTATTTTCCACGCAGAAATAACTCTCACCAATATGTAAAATAAACATAAATGAAAAAAGTGTATAAAAGTTAAAGAAAAAAGTGTATAAAATAGTTAAAAGTTTGATTTTTTAGTAATGTTATGTCATTAAAAATAAATTTACAAGATGTTAAACTGCTTTAATCATGAGGTAAACTACTACTATAAGTATTTAAGCTTGCCTTGCGTTACTTTCCAGTCATATATTCTTCATATGCAAACACTTGTAGTGTAGGCTGAGATTTTCTAAGCCCAAAGAATAAAATGTATAGTGAAACTAACAGTGAAGAACAAAGAGGCCAGAACAGAGAGTCAAGATGCCTGGATTTTTGTTTAGCTCTGCTACTAATTTACTGTGTAATATGTGTGTGTGTTGGGAGGAGGGGAAACTGGTACGGTGGTCACTTCTGTCAGGAACTGTCTCCTTATCTGTAAAATGAAAGGAGTAAACTAGAATTGTAAAATGTCCTCCATCTCCAAAATTAATGAAACCTTGCTTACATTTGCTGGGCTCAGGTGTTCTGGTTTCCTTCCTGATAGTTTGAACGCCACTTTTCATAGACACTACGGTCAGGAAACAGTCTCTCAGAGAACCATAACCAATGGGCAGCAGATGATCTACAATGAAAACTTGTTCTGTATTGAAATAAAAGCATAGCATGCCCTTCTTCTGGTAATCGTTGACTTATACAAGTAAGCATTGGCTGCACTCTTGAATTTTCCACAAATTCTGCCTGTTAGGAATTCACGATGTAGTTGAGGAGTTAAAAAGTAATAATTACAACAATAACAAAGACATACATGAAGTTCAACGGAGCTTTGGCAGGAGAAAAATATCATACATCTGGTCCAGAGGAGGAGTGAAATCAGGAAAAGTCTAAAGAAAGAGGTAATTTTTGAGTTGGGCCTGAAATATAGACAAGATTTTAACAGCTAGAGTTGTTGGGGAGGCTTCTGTTTCCTCACATGTAAAATGGAGGTAGTAATTTTACCCACTTTCCAGAGTCATTGAAAGAATCAAGTGAAATAATGCGTGCTAGTCACTTAGCACATTGCACTGGCAAGGTGGAAAAGCCCTATAAATGCTTTCCTTTGTTATTAATAGGGAAAATGTATAAAACAACATGAATCATGAAGGAAAATTGATATTTCTGATTATGGTATGAAGGATTAGTTTTCTTAAGGTTTTCTCCCAAAAAGATTTCTGAGGAGATATTTGTCTAGGCATGCTCTTCCAAAGCCAGTTGTTTGCATATGGAGTTGTAATCAGTACTATTTCTTTTAGTCTTTCTGCTAGCAGCAAAAAGGAAGTAGCAAATAACTTTTAATGACTGATTAGAATGTGGAAACCAGAGAAAACACAGGGTAGATAGCCTAGAGGGAAAAAAAAACTGGTGATAGTTGCCCTCATGAATGTTGTAGCTTCCTTTTGGATGCTTGTTTAGGGTGTGCTAGACTGTATCTTTTACCCAAATACACCTTAGACAGGTGTAGCTAAAGCATCAGTACCTGCTTTGTAAAACAATTCATATTTACAAATGTATTTATATTATATATTATATATGTATGTAGCTCTTTTTATAGCTAGCTTTATTGTGTACTTATTGTGAGTTAGTGCTGTGATTACCATATGATAAGCAAAGCTCTCAATCTACAAAACAACTCCATAAGGCAGAAAATACATTACTTGGGGCTTCCCTGGTGGCACAGTGGTTAAGAGTCTGCCTCCTAATGCAGGGGATGCGGGTTCGAGCCCTGGTCCGGGAGGATCCCGCATGCCGTGGAGCAAATAAGCCCATGAGCCACAATTGAAGCCCGCGCACCTAGAGCCCGTGCTTCGCAACCAGAGAGGCCACTGCGGTGAGAGGCCAGCGCACGGCAGCGAAGAGTAGCCCCCGCTCACCGCAACTGGAGAAGTACCGTGCGCAGCAATGAAGACCCAATGCAGCCAAAAATAAATAAATAAATAAATAAATAAGAAAATACATTACTTACGTACAAGAAGCATCTTGCCCAAACTCACATAGTCACTCAGCTAATATTTAATGACCTGTACTATACATGTTGTAGGAGCTACAGATACATCAGTGAATAAAACAGAGAAGATCCCTGCCATCTTAGAACTCAAATTCAAATGGAGGGAGGCAGACCACAAACAAGAAATAAACAAAAAGCAAGAAAATACCAGTTAGTGATAAGGGTTATGAAGAAATAAAATAGTGATGTGATAGTGAGTAACTGGGGGTACAGTGCTGGTTTCATGGGTGAGCAATCAGTGCATCTACACAGGGCCCTGTGCTTAGAGGGACCCTACTTTTGTTTAATGCCCTGCTAGCACTGTCTTGAAATTCTTAATAATTTTATCTTTGGATTTGTTTTGTAAAGGAGGTCTGATAAGACAGTGGAGCATGTGGGTAAGTAGAGGACATATGTGCAATACCCATAACCTCCATTCCTTGGTACACCATTCTCATAGCTTTTGTGATGCCCTGTGAGCACAGAATCTTGGTTGATGCACGATGTATGGAAGTTAAGTAAGATCCAAAGCCAGGACAATTTCGAGGTAAACGTGTTGCATCTATGACTAACTAAGCAGGGATGCTGACACCTTGAGAGGCCATGCTTCCCCTCAAACCAGAACTTGCTTCAGATGCAAAAGAAGGCAATGACATTCTAAGAAGCACATTGAACAAGAACCCTATCTTATTTCTTACTTACACTTCCCTGTAGCTGCCAACCGCTGACTCTGAAAATGATGACATAAAAGGTAAAGAAAGACAGGGAAAGGTAGTTCCTCTTCCTTTCAGTTCTTCCTTATTCATCTGCAAGCCAAAGGTGAGAAATTGTTAGTAGGATGTAGGTATATCAAGAAGTAAAATAAAAACAGTTGAGTTAGTTTTGTGTAATGTTTCCATGGTTCAGTTAAGAATCAAATTCACATGCATGTATGAACTACACAACAGGAATTGTATAATTTATAATTCCACATATGCGTTAAGTGCTTTTCTATTCATACTTAAAGCTGGCATTGAACAATAAAAGATGAAGGGTAAAATTATGCCAATAATTAAAATTTTTAATTTTTCTTTATGGAAAATGACATTAAATAGTGTTTTTACTTACTATTTAATGGGACAGCTCAGAAGAAAGGAAAAAGCTTTTTTATTTTAGTATCTTTAACTACATTATTATATTGCTTTCATAATAAGACACCGCATTTTTACTTTGCGCTGGGCCATGCAAATCATGTGAGCTGGCCTTATGGGAGTGCTACTTTAGACTGAATTATCAGTAGAGGTCCCTCTGAGGAGATTGCATTTAAACTGATACCTAAAAGACCAAAAGAAGCCAACTATGGGAAGATTCAGGGAAAGAACATTCCAGGTAGGGGACTAGTTAGTGGGAATGTCCTAAGGCAGGAAAAAACTTTGTTTTCAAGAAACAGAAAGAAGGCCAGTTTCACTGAAAAGTAGTTGTTAAAACTTGGAGTGGCAAAAGATAAGGTTAGAGTTTGGAGAGGCCAGAGTGTGAAGAGGCTTAAAATCCAGAATTTATTCTACTTGTTTTAGTTAGCCATTGGAAAGTTTCAGGCAGAGGAATAACATAAATGACTTATGTTTTAAAAGATCACTTTTTTGCAGTGTGGATGCAAGAGTGGACTCAGGGAGATCATCCTGAGTGGTCTATACCTAAAGAATTCCTCACACTTCCAGATGGAATTTATCATACTCTTGTCATAATTTCTATTATTGCACTTATGGATTTTCAAATTTGTCTCCCTGAACTAGACTGTAAGACACTCTTAATTCTCTCCATATCACTAGTGTCCAGCGTTGTTTGCATATTGCAGCTGCTTATTAAATATTTATTGAGTGAATAATTGGGAGAGGATTTTTTGCTCTTATGGTAGAAGCTCTTTCCTCAGAATTTTCTCCAAGTTAAGATAATTAATTAATTAGGTGAGCCATAAGGAAAGGGGTTATAGCAGCCATAAGGAATCTGAAGTAAATACAAAATATACAGTTGATTTATAAGTTTTGAAATTTGGGAGAAAAATACTGACTGAGTCATCAATAGGAATTTGAATTTTTATACTAATTTCCTGAACCCATGTGCAACACGTACCCAAAGACACAGCTGTTATTGGTGCTAATGTTTTGGCCAGATGTTCCAGACTGATGGCTTGGGATTGAAGTTGGCCTGAGACCTATTTTGATTGGTTTGCATGGTATGTAAATATGGTGCTGAATTAGTTATTGATATTTAAAACTAAGGAATTTTCACATAAAAGTCTGACTTTTCTCTATTTCATAAGAAGTAACAAACATACAAGCAAACAAAAAGCTTGGAGGCATTGGGTCTGCATTCCAGCTGGCCAGAGCCAAGGAGGGCCACTGCCTTTGCAAGAAGCCTATGTTCTCTGTTTTATCACAGTCCTCAATCTGCCTGCTCCACTCTTAAATTACCTGCCTGGCTTCTGGTGGCATTTGTGTTTGTGACAGCTCCTACTGAAACATGTATGTACTAGTACTATTCTAAATGAGAATTTTTTTTTTATATAATAAGTTCTTAAATTATACATATTTCTCTTTAGTTTTCTTGCTAAGTTTGCTTGGCTTTACTTGCCTTCCTTGTAGCTTTTATCAATTCGAGAACCAAGGTGGCCAGTCCAGATCCACCCAGATGTGGGACTGCCAGGGAAAGAGGAAATTGTGTTTTGATTTGCTGATAGACAAATACTGAGGAAGAGGAGGTTCTCCAGAGGGCAGGAGAGCTTCGCCACCAATTTGATATGTAGAAGGTATTCACCATCTCTGCCCTTTTTACCTCCTAGTTACGTCTGTTAAGCCTCAGGAGTATTGAGGTTAAGGGATGGAATAAATTTAAAACTTCTATAATTATATATCACATAAGCCTTCACTTAAGATCATTAAACATTTCTTGTTTGTCCCAATTTATGTTGCTGTCTCTGACCCATGCTACTGTATCTCTGCTGATAAGGATGATTACGTGTGCCATTTTAGATTGTAGGTACTTGGGACAGTGTCTTTATTTGGATGGTGCCATTTAATGTATTATACTATTTTGTAGGAACCCACATGTTTATTTAGAGAAATGTATGGGGCAGCCCACAAAAGATACTCTGTGGCAAAGCTAATAAAGGCTGTTTCCACAGAGCTATCTAAAGGAATGGGGAAGCACAATAGCCACAAGCAGAAACCACAATGGGTCAATGTTGATAGAATCCCTGGATTGGGAGGTGCTTTTTGAAGGCCAGAGGGAAAGAAAGTCCGTTGAGAAGGATTTACTACACAGGTCTTGGTGGATATTCAGTTCTGGGAACTCTTGGCAGTACCAGGGTGCAGTTCATTACCAGTGTACAAATGGTTTAACAGAAGGGCATTCAAAAGTCCATCATTTCCATAGCCCACACGGGCTGGTAAATGGGCGATGGACTGCAGAACCCAGCTGCACAGAGGCAGTGGCCAAATCCGGGAGCCGGTTTAGCATGAATGACTGACTCCAGGGAAGGAGAACGTTCATAGGGGGCTGGGGATAGGGGTCAGAGTCCAAGCTGGAGAGAGGACAATAAGCTAAGGGTGGAAACAAAGGCGAACCAGAGCGGCAGCTGGCAGATTGCTGGCGCTGCGCTGGGGAATCAAGCTTTGCTTTTAGAAAAGAGGCAGGCTGCAGCAGGGCGGGCTCTAGCCGCGGCATTCTCACAGAAGAGCCTGCAAGGGCGCAGGGCTCGTCGCCCTGGGGCGTGGGCAGCTCGCGGCCGGCATCCCTCCCCCCGCGCGCCTCCGGGCCAGCAGCGCCTGGCAGTGCCCGCCGAGGGGAGGGCAGGGCGCAGGCCGGGCAGCGCTAGGTGGGGCCGGCAGCTAGGCCGCCGTTGACACAGTGCGGGGCCAGCAGCCCGGAGAGCCCGGGCGGGTGTGGCGCGTTCAGCCCGGCCGCCTGCAGGCCGCGTCCCCATCAGAGGGGGCAGGGCGCGTCCCCATCAGAGGGGGCAGGGCGCACGCAGGAGGCCCCTGGGCGGCCTGCTGGCTCCGCCGCCGCCGCGCTAGCCATTCAGCGCGCCGAGTCTCCGCCCCAGTGCTGGGGGCTGAGCTGGGGAGAAGGGGCGGGCACTCGCGAGCGGTGAATCACCTCCTCCTCCTTCTGCCTCAGCGCCGCTGCCGCCACCTTTCCATTCAGTCGCCCAACATGGCTGGAGCGCGGCGGAGGTGAGCTGTCCGCCCCCTGCAGCTCCAGCCTCCTGCGCGCGACCGCCGCGGCTCCGGCGGCGCCTCAGTTCTGCGGTGCAGAGGCCCAGGGGCCTGGCTGTCGCTCGCCGCCGGCATGTGGGGCGCCCCGGACGAGAGCTCTGTGCGGGTGGCTGTCAGGTGAGGACGGACGCGGCAGCCGGCGGGCTGCGGGCGCGGCGAGGATCTGCTCTGGCCCGGGGCACCGGCCGCCGCGCTGTGGAGACCTGAGAGGTGGCCCGGCGGGGGGCCGGCGGCTCTGGAAACCGAGGCGGCGGGTCTCCGCCGGCCTGGCGCGCGCGGCCGAGTGCTGGCTGGGAAAGCTCCCGCCCTCGGGCCCCGGGAGTTTGCAGGTGACTGGTAGCTGCGCGGCGCCCGGTCCCGGGGGCGCCCGACTCCTCTAGGAGGAGAAGCCGTCGCCGCCCGCCCCAGCCGGGTCGCGCCCCCGAGGAACAGTTGCCTCAGGTTCGGCCGCCTTGGGCGATCGCCTGTTTGGCTTTGCCCGGAGGAGCTGCCCCTCTCCTGGGCTGTGGTTCTCTTCTTATATTTGTAGCGTGACTGTCTTTACGTGTACCTGCAACTCCGGCCTTCGGAGGCAGGAGACAAAGCCTTACAACGGTGGGGGTCTAGATTTCTGTGCAAATGGACGTCTCGTTAAGCATCGGCGGGGACTAGATAGCACCAGCGTGTGGGTATTATTTCTGTCGTTGGAAGGGATATTATATTTAAGTGAAAATTCCCTGGTGCTAGGTCTGTAGAAGGAAGAAAACTCCTCAGCAAGTGTAAGGGTTAAATGGGTGACTGGGTGAAAAAGAAACATACTGAGGTTCAGCAGGGTGGTTACAATATAAAATTACATATGCCTGGGTGAGAGTTTTGAAATACTAGATACATCAAAATTGTAATTTGGTCAAGGACAGATACACGAGTATTGAATGTAATTTGGATTGTTGATACATATCAAGAAGCAGAGCTCTGACAGTTGCTCATGGAAAATTGCAACATCATCGCTGAAATATTAATGAAGCCTTCATGGTAGAGTAAGTGGCGTTGCTTTTATAGCTCTTATGGTCTGTGAATTCGTTTCTCTTTATATATACATTAAAGATTTATAAAAATAATCTGTCCTCTGAGAAATTATTTTTAAAAATTTTCTACCCTTGTAGTCTTTCTGAAAAGTTATTCTTCAAATCCTATCATGTCAGTATTTCTATAGCTATTTTAGTGACAAATCTTGGTTATAGAAATGGTAGTTTTATATATACCGTGTATCTTTAATCATCTAAAGAATAAAATGAATTTTAAAGATTTTTTTTTTCATTCCCTTTACAGACCAGGAGATGGCCACCCATGGAGGTGACTGTTTTATGACTGTTTAGAACCACCTGTTACAAAGCTTTTGAAGTTTTAATTTGGCCTTCTTGGTTATTCTAGGGCTACTTATCCAATTGCCGGATTAGTTTGTTTCTCCTGTTTACTGCTACTACCTCTCTTTTGGCCTTTTAATGCTTATTAGTGACTGTACATGGCAGATGAAGGGGAGAGAAAAAGAGGAAACCCAGTAAGATGCAGTTTTGTTAATTAGCAGGTCTGGTCAAGGAGGGTAAAGAAGGAGTGTAAAATAGTAATGAAAACAACAACAACAACAAAAAAGAAAATTGGCTGTCAGAGAAACTGTTGTTAGAGAGTTAATATTTTTTTAATCTGTGAATTCTCTAGAATATCACAGGGCAGTTTATTGAGCATGCTTTTAAAACTGACGCTGCTTGCAGTGGCGGCTAACAGAGTCATGAATCACCCTAAAGTGATGTTGACAGATAAATAACTTATACTTGGTTTTGGTATGCATGTTAGCACTTTTTAAAGGGAATATGTGTGGGTCTGTTTGTTGGGGAAAGGCTTTATAAAAACACGTTGTGAAGTAAGCCACATTGTGAGGATCGTTTTTTTTTTTCCCATTAAATACATTGTCTGAATAGATTGACTCTCTAAACTTACTTTGCCTAGGATAAAAATAGCTTATATAGCACTTTGGCATTTATAAAGTGTATGGACATATGTTTTCATTTAAAACAAATATTTACTGAACATAAAATCCCATCTCTTTTGTCCTAATTTCTGAGCTAAAAATAGCAATAATTATTGGACACATAGTATGTGACAGGGTCAGTGCTGTGTGTTAAGATGTTTTACATCCTGTGAAATTGCATTTATTCATCAAAACAATCTTTGACTTAGGTCCTGTTATTATTATGGCCATTTTATAGGTGAGACACAGAAAGATTAGGTCAACTTCCCCAAGTTAAACTGGTAGCAAGTGGCACAAACAGAGTTCTAACCCAGACAGCTTGACTATAGAGCTCAGGTTCTTAACCATTAAACCTACATAGGTGTGAGGCAAGAATATGCTTCGCAAAACTTAGCTTAAGGTCACTTGCCTCTTCCTGGTTCTGAACTAGTTTAATTACAAATTAATGACTTTGACAGGATATTCATACCTCGATATTCCTAGAAAAGGTGGAGCTCAGAAAGGGGGAAACTGAACTTACCTAAACTATTTCCTCCGATTTTTTAATCTTTCCGGTGACCTCCAGTCTTACCTTCCAGTTTGTGATAGACTTCATCAGCAGGATAAATAAATCAACACATAGACACAAATGATCAGGGCACCTGACTTACTTTTCCCCTTCAATGAATAATGTAATAACAAATAATAGTGAGTTGACTCTACTTATGTAAATGCACAGTGTCCTAGAGGTTCTTGTGTTTAATTAGATATGGAGACTTATCAGTATGTTGAAGCTGATGACTCTATTTTAGGTTTCTCAAAATAAGTGCATGGGTCATATACAGCTTTGGGGAAAAGAAGTTAAACAGAAAGTTTCTTATTTAGGAAGAACATTTTAAATACAATTTCTGAAAATTCCTTTTGGCAGAGTATATCTGAGGTGTTCTATAGGGTATCTTTCATTGTGGTAGGTATGGATTCAGATCACCCTCCCTGCCCCACTATCTAACCCCATGTGGCTATCGAGCACTTTAATTATGATTAATGCTGTAACTGAACCAAACCTGGTTCCACTTTCCCAGTGCACAGCAAAGCCAATTTACTGACACCAGGTTGTGGTGAAGTAAAGTACAACTTATTGCAAGGCATACCCACTCTGGGGCCAAGCAAGGAGAATGGGCAGCTCATGCTCAAAAGACCCAAAGTCCCTGATGGCTTTCAGGGAAGGGTGTTTAAAGGCAAGGTGAGGGAGAGGGTCTCAGGGTGTGTGATCAGTTGTGGATATCTTTCTGATTGGTTGGTGGTGAGGTAATAGGGTGGTATTTCAGGAGTTAACATCATCAACCTTCTGGTTCCAACCGGCCTGGGGTCTGTCTACCTGCTTGTGGTCAGTATGCAGTTAACTTCCTCCACCTGGTGGGGGTTTTAGTATCTGTAAAACCACTCAGGGATGTGGCTCAGAATATTATCTATAGCCCTTGAGGAACTAAGGGCCCTTGACTTTGTTTTAATAAAAATAAAACTATTATTATTTTGTCTTGCTTGACTGTTTTCTTTTGTGTCTGCATTACTCTGATTAAATATGGTCTTTGGAACTTGGGGAAGGCCTAGGAGGCTAAAGCTTTTCTACCAACAAGAGGCCAGGGACATGGGGAGGGGTGTCTGTCTCCAGGAAGACCCTGCAGGGTCCTGCTTGGTTTCACCACAACTGAGAAACTAAATTTTAATTTTTATTTAATTTTAGTTAAATTTAAAAGCTGTCCTTCATTTAGTTTTTGGAAAGCTTCTAGGTATTCTTGGAACAATGTGGCTATGTGGACCTATCTTTTATCTGTAAAGTTTATGAAATGTAAATACTTATAAAGTATTTCTGATGAAAATTTAGCTTACTAATTGACATGTATTGTCTGTGTAATATATATTTTCATAAATCATATATATATATATGATTTTAAAAACTTAGTATGAAAAATATATCAATCTTTTTATTACATGTTAAAATGATAGTGTTTTGATATGTTGAGTTAAATAAAATATTAAAATTAATTTCATCTATCTCTTTTTCCTTTTTAAAAATGTGACTACCAGAAAATTTAAAATTAAATATAATGTTGCTACTACCATTATATTTCTATTGGATAGTGCTGCTCTATAGTTTACAAAAATGTGAGGAAGAAGTATAGAATAAAAATGTTCATAGCCACCACATCATAGATCTGGTATTTTCTGTAGATCAAGAAAATACCAAAATATTGGGTGTCTGGTTTTAGAGTGGTTATATATACACATACGCACATATCTATGCACGTATGTACATGTAAGATTTGATTTAACAGCAACATTTTTTCCCTCTGGGTGCATAGGTGTAGAAAGTTATCGATAATAGACTGATGGTAGCTGACTTCCTAGAAAATGTACTAAGTTCATAAATGTCACCTACAAAAGTGAGCAATTTTTAGTGTATATTCTATTTTTATTGTCTAAGTAGTATACTGAATTGAACCATTCAGTTAACTTAAAATAGTAAACTCAAACATTTTGAATTCTAAATCTAAGACTTTATGAAATGATGTGGTGAAGGAAAGTACAGTGTTTGTTGCAAGGCGCCAACCGTGGGGCCAAGCGAGGGGAATGGGCAGCTCACGCTTTCCCTTTTTCCCACTATGTCTGAATGCTGACATAACATTTGAAACATTTTCCCCAAGAATTTTAGCTTGCAAAATATGTCAAGAGCTGAAAGAAAATGGAGATACAGAAAGGACCATTGTGTTTTCATGTTATTATCTATATGTGGTTGTGAGCTACAATTTTTTTCTTGGCTTTGGCAGAGAGCAGGACATATCCTTGACAGTGAGTTTGGATTAGTGTGTAATGTTGTCTAATTTACTGTGTTTTTACCTTACTACAGCACTTTTAAGAAGTGGCATTGCTCAGCTAGCTTAAGTGCTGATTGGATAGTCAAAAGCTCTGTTTTGGCTCTGCCACTGGCACTGATTTGCAGTGTGACCTCCCTGAACTTTTCTTTTCCCTCATGCTGAGATGGCAGTGTAAAGGTATTAAGGGTTATAAGAACCTTTCCATATGCAGTCTGTTAAATATGTGATTTTTTTGTTGTTAGCCAAACTGTTGGTACTAACGGTGCCTCTATATTGACAGGAAGGACCTATTTTAACATTTTAAACTTGACTTTCCCACAATATATTTATCGTGGGTACTGTTGTTACTTAAGAGGAAACATTTAGACTTTTGTGGTCTCTTTGTCCAATTCTAGCTGTAATACAAATATGCAGTGTTTATTTAATCTACATTAAAACCCTATGAGGTAGGCTGGATAGATACTATCCCTCATACAGATGAAAAAGTGAGTCTCAAAGATACTAGGTGAACTGTTCAAGGTTTCTCAGCCACTAAATACCAGAATTGGAACTCAAATTCAAGCTTCTGGTACCTGTTTCTCTGTTCTTAAAAATATTTCCAAATGTTTTCAAAATATTGGGTTGACCAAACAGTTCATTTGGGTTTTTCCATAAGATGTTATGGGAAAACCCGAGCAAACTGTTTGGCCAACCCAATACTTCACATACTAGTTTCAATGTAATAAGGATCTTTCAAGCTGAAACACGAATATACACGAGGTAAATTATTTGAAACAATTTAATGTTTAGAGAATGTAGAGGCAGATGAGCAAGGCTTTTAGAAATATTTCATGGAAACAGGTGGCTATCTGCTGTTGGTAATTTGTTTATTCCTTTCTTCATGCATCAGACATTTATCATGTGCCAACTATGTGCTGGACACTTTCCTACCACTGAGGATACACGACATACATGACAGACACGGTCCCTGCTTTCATGGAGCTTAGACCTAGCAGTCTGAGCCTCTTTTAAATGCACAAACTATGTAGGACCTAACACTAAACATATCAACAGCACAATTAGAAATTAAAGACAATTGTTGCAGTTTAGTTTTTATTTGTCTCATTTTTTATAGCATTTTTTTAGTTCATATATTCCTCAAGAACAGTGATTTAAAAAACAAAAATTATGTCCTACTTCCAAGCATATTTCATATAAAAATTGAACTCCAAAGCCTGTGCATTAGAAGAATATTATTTCTATCTTTGTATGTATGATATAACATGTATGGTCTACCTATGTCTTCGTATTTGGATAATAAAGTAAGGGAAATGAAAGAGAGGAGACTAAAGAGCTTGTAGATGATGTGAGCTGAAAGTCAATGAAGTTATTTATTTAAATATGAGCTGATACTTTTTCTTCAGACAAAGTTTATTACATTTATAGTGTGGTAGGTCTGATTGTCATTTGGAACTCCACAGAAGTTCAGATTTCATGTCTATTTGTTACTACCCCTTGAGCTCTTACCTGCTAATTAGTTAATATTTTGGTGCATAATTATGGGGTAGTAAATGATGCACTAGAAATTCCAGCTTAGTGAAGCCATGAAAGCAGAAATTATCTTGGTAGTTAATTTCATAATCTGCCCAATCTTCCAGTTCTCATCCATTTCTCCTTGAAGAAGTGAACTCGGAATATCCCTTATTATGGATGTTTTCTTGCAAGACATGTTACAGCTTCCCTGTGTGACCCTGAATTATAAATGGTTATTTTCTGTCAACATTAGACATGACTTTTATCTAAGTTTCAGATTAGGAAGGAAAATACATCAATGAAAATGCATGCTAGATGACATAATTTGTATTCAGTGTATCATTAGAATAATTTTATTAAAAATAAAATGGATGTTTGTTAGTTTCAGTGCTTCTCTCTGGAGAGCGGATTTGTGAATTCTGTCTTTGAACTTGGTTTCCCAGTGGATTAACTATTTAATCTTCTCAGGGTGTTAAAATAGTTTTCTTGTGGCTCAGGCTTTATTTGAAGCAAATGACAGACAAGCCAAAGGGGACCATTTTGATGACATCCTACAATTATTATAAGATATTTCTTAATGTTTAAGAATTATATTTGAGGTTCCTTTGTTCTTAGTTTTTTTGAAATTATTAGACATTTATATATTGAACATAACTTTTAGTACCTCTATAATTATGGGATTTAAAGTAGATTTTAAAACTGAAAGGGACCTTGAAGGGGCTAGCTGGTTGAGGCCCCTTCTTTAAGATGATTGAGGTAATAGAGACACTGAGCAGTTGAGGGAATTGCTTGAAGTTCCACAACTAGCAGCTCAAGTCTTCTGTTGACTGTTGCTGTGGATTTTCTAGGACTTCATGTTTTGCTTGCAGACATCTCAGAAATAGAATAAATTTATATTTTATAAACTACAGTTTTAATCCCTTAAGTGCTCCCTTTAAAAGTTTAATTTGATATTTCAGTGAGTGCTCCCAATCTCAGTGCCCATTATTTTGGCTTTGTGATTGCTTCAATTCTAGAAACTAGACCAGTGATTCTAAAAAGAACCCCTTAAGAGGTAGAGAGAGAGGGATCCCTGGAGTAGAAATCCAGGTCTACATTTTGAGGTTCCTATTATATTAAAATGTGAAGAATTGCCAGAACTAGGTTTTAAAAATAATATAGACTGTTTTCAACATATACATATAACATATTAATGCTTTAACAACCACCATGGAAATATAATGTCTGTGTAGCTTAATTTGGAAATAGTATTAATCATGTAAATAGGAGGATTTTGTGAATGCTAGGCCTGGGACATGTGGCCTTTCCCTCTCCCCTCACCTTGGTTCTTAAAACTTTTTTTTCCCTACCCCAACAGATTTGAGGATTATAGCACATTCCAGTAATAATGGCAGCCTCACTATGGAAGGATGGCTGGTGGGTGGGGAAAGGTAGAGGTAGGGTAGGGTCAATGTGGTATATTTATTGGGATCTGGAATTGGAGCTGGAGGTAGAAATCTGAGTGGTTTAAAAAAAAAACACTTTTTGAGTATTACTTCACTAGAAAGGTGGTTCTTAAACTTTTAAATAACATCTCAGTCCCTCCTATCCTTATTTTAGAAGGAAGTAAAGGATACAATACATTTTGGCCATACTGGAGGCCTTTCATCCAAAAATTATCCTAAATCCTACCTCTACTTGAAGCTTTTCTGGACTTCATGCAGGGAAATTTCTGCATTTTGGGGCCGCAGACCTTCTTTATGTGATTCTCTCTCTCTCTCTCTCTCTAAAATTCCAGTGGGAGAGGTGTACACAATATTATGATTTTCACTGTTCAGCTTGAAATGTCCCTCAAACTGAGAGAATATTTGACATTTTTTAAAAAGAAGGTGCTAATATACTGACAGCACTATTACAATAGAACATTTGAAGGACATTGGGGTTATTGAATTGAAACAAGCTGATATCTACATGTCCAGATTTGGAATGAAGGTCATTCAGGATTTAGCCCCAGGCTAACTTACTTGGGTACTATTTATAGCAAGGAAACCAAGAAATTTTTCAAACTTGGTTTTAGAGAGGTGGGCATCATGAACCCACCCAGGGGCTAAATCAAGGACAGCTAAAAGTTTATTTCGTACTCTTTGGATCTCTTAGTATGTAGTAAAATTTTAGTTTTCGAGATTGGATTTGACCTTATTCTCAATTTGGGGGAGCTATGTCTATCACTTAGGCACGACAATATCAGTTCCTCTGAGTAGGATGAATGAATTATATTTTTTCAGAGTAGATATTCACATTATTTGACACAGCTACATAGAATAAATAAGAGGCTTTTTCTTTCAGCAAACAGGAATAAGAAACCTTGGAAAGGGTCAAGCTGTAGTTAATTATTATGATGTGGTATGTTGATCACATGGTGTACTAATGAGGCATAGGGCACCTCTGCCCTCAGTTGTATGCCTTATAATGTTAATTTACTTTTTTAGATCAAAATTCATTCATTTATGACATAATCATTGAATGTCTGTTGTGTACTGGAATCACATAAGTTGGAGGCATTAAAGCAATTGGAAACGATGTGATATAATAGAACACACATTGGATGATTAGAAAACTGTTTTGGTCTTACCAAACAATGATAAACTTGGCTTTGTGTATAGATAGTTATCCACCTACCTCAGTGGACTCGGGTAAAGAACAACAGAGACAACCGTGGGAAAGCATATGGAAAATGGTTTTTACACAAACACAGGCAGTAATAAATACTATTAGAGATGAGTTTGATATATAACCAACAATGAATATATTGGTTATATTCCAAACTCTAGCAATTAGATTAGTCATTCTCTAATATGTAAGCCATAACTTGAATTTGCAAAGTACTTTATAGGTGTTGTGTCTGTTCTCTTGCTTTTTTTTATAGGTGTTGTGTCTGTTTCTCTTGCCTATTACTTACACCATGAATGTAACAAAAATGCATATAAATACTTCCAAAAACCTTACTTTACCCAGTCTCCTAGTTTTCATTTTGTTTTCAACATGTAAATCACATACTATCCTTCTCTATCTTACCAAATTCCTTTTTATATAGTTTAGTAAAATCCACCATTTTTTTTTTTTTTTCTTTTTGCGGTATGCGGGCCTCTCACTGTTGTGGCCTCTCCCGTTGAGGAGCATAGGTTCCGGACGCGCAGGCTCAGCGGCCATGGCTCACGGGCCCAGCCGCTCCGCGGCATATGGGATCTTCCTGGCCCGGGGCACGAACCCGCGTCCCCTGCATTGGCAGGCGGACTTTCAACCACTGCACCACCAGGGAAGCCCAAAATCCACCATTTTTATTCTTTCCTTTCTCTTCTCACACAACACTTTCAGTTGGTATGGTTTTTAGTGTTTGTAAAGTTACTACTATATACTTTGTGAGATTAACAATAATATTGTTATATTTTCCATTAGTTGCTTAACCTGATGTAAGACAACGATGACTAAATTGGTTAATAATAGTGTGAATTTTCGTTCTGAATTGGCTTGCACCAGATTTTTGAAAATGTTGCTAATGCTTTCCTTGCTGCATCTCATCAACCTTGGCAACAATACACTAAACCAAGTTGTGGGTTAAAGAGCACTGTAAGGAGTAAACCGAGTAAAAAGACTAGAAGTAATAAAAACACAGAATTTAAAAAATATATTTACATTTTCTATAAGTTTTTTTTCTGGCACCTAGAGCTGATGGGCAATGTTCCTGCAGAGTTCATTGATAGATGTATGTGAAAACTTAGCTGAAAGCATTTTAAAACAAGGCTGATACTTAGAAGCAGAAAATAGATCTTGCAAGCGTAGTCTGTCTCCAAAATCAGCTTTTAATTTCATAAGTTATTTTTATTTGATTTTTTTTCTGTTATTGAAATAATGTAATCAAATTAGAAAAAGTATCTGGGGAAAGATGAGAAAAGCAATCAATCATTGTTTACCACCATGATATAATTACTACTAGCATTTTGTATATTTATTTTTAATCTTTTCATATGTGTACATATATATATATATATTTTAAAGAGCGTCTTTTAATTAATTAATTAATTAATTAATTTACTTTTGTCTGTGTTGGGTCTTCGTTTCTGTGCGAGGGCTTTCTCTAGTTGTGGCAAGCTGGGGCCACTCCTCATCGGGGTGCGCGGGCCTCTCACTGTCGCGGCCTCTCCCGTTGCGGAGCACAGGCTGCAGACGCGCAGGCTCAGTAGTGGTGGCTCACGGGCCTAGTCGCTCCGCGGCATGTGGGATCCTCCCAGACCAGGGCTTGAACCCGTGTTCGCTGAATTAGCAGGCAGATTCTCAACCACTGCGCCACCAGGGAAGCCCTACTTATATATTTTTTAAATTGCTGCAATGTGTATACACTTTTATAGCCTGATATTTACCACTTTATGGAGTAAAGCGTAAGAATTTTTCCATGTCTTTATATTAAAGAAGGGCATTTTGAGTTAACATGCTAAATATTACACATCATCTGCCTTATTTCATTAATTCAATTCAGTTTCTATTAAATTCCATGTATCAAACAGTAATTTAATTGTCAAGCCTTTACTGTCTAATAAGGTTGTTAATTTCATTTTCTAAGAGTTGGTAACGGTTTCATTTCTACTGATGAGCAAAAAGTCTACAAATGACTATTTCTTGGAATTGAAGGGGGAGGGTAGTGCTTCTTACCCAGAATATATGATTAAATGTTATGGTACTGAGGATGCTTTTCAGAAAAAAATGTATTGATAATAAAATTTTTAATTTTTCAGCTATATCTATAGCAACATAAATAATGCATTAGTATAATACACTTCCACTCAACACATTAGTCTAAGCCACTGATGGTAAAGTAAATCAAACACAGATCTATAACCATGAAACTTGAACTTGAAAATCAGTGCATATCTAAAGTGTTTTATTTTGCTTGTGTTCACCTAATTCAACACAAAACAATTTTGTTTGAGCAGCCTGTTGGTAATGTAGTCTGCATCTGTCCTGCCGTAAAATGGAAGTTGTTCACTGCTGATAAA
Organism: Mesoplodon densirostris; assembly: GCF_025265405.1. Classification (NCBI taxonomy): domain Eukaryota; kingdom Metazoa; phylum Chordata; class Mammalia; order Artiodactyla; family Ziphiidae; genus Mesoplodon; species Mesoplodon densirostris. The sequence goes on from NC_082671.1 coordinate 59,512,793, forward strand.
ACATGAGATTACAGATTTCATTCCTAGTTATTTGGCCTGCCACTTAAGGTTAATTCAGATGTGACATCTGTGACATTTTCAAGTCTCAATTTACAAAATGATGCTTTTGAATTTTAGTTTGCCAACTTGGCATTAGATTGGCAACATTCCATCTGTCCTTGATTATATTCTTAACTATTTTGTTACATAAGTGTAATTGGACTGTTAACTTTGTAGCAGATTCAGTTCCTGTCTTTGAGTATAGGGTTTCCTTAGTTTTCTTTGGTTCTTAATTTTGTACTAACTTAGTATAACTCGTCATAGTTTTATTTACCTTTGCATGTGTTCTGTGACTGCAGCTCTCAACATAGAGTAACTCAAAGACTGTTGATGATTTTGCAGTTTTAAATTTGAGCGCATTTTGACATCAGTTTTTGTGGTTTCATTTTATATGTTTCAATATTAGGAGTCTACCTTGTTCTATTTAAAAGTAGCTATAAAGAAATCGTTATTGTGTGCTGTGTATACTGATGATCGTAAGTCCAGTTGATTTCAGTGTGAAGGTAATAAGGCCAAGATTACCAATTTGATCTTTAATTTTTTGGCTGCTTTGGGTCTTTGTTGCTGTGCCTGGGCTTTCTCTAGTTGCAGTGAGTGGGGGCTACTCTTTGTTGCGGTGCGCAGGCTTCTAATTGCCACGGCTTCTCTTGTTGCGGAGCACGGGCTCTAGGCACGCGGGCTTCAGTAGTTGCAGCATGTGGGGTCAGTAGTTGTGGCTCGCGGGCACTAGGGTGCAGGCTCAGTAGTTGTGGCATACGGGCTTAGCTGCTCCGCAGCATGTGGGATCTTCCCAGACCAGGGCTCAAACCCATGTCCCCTGCATTGGCAGGCGGATTCTTAACCACTGTGCCAGCAGGGAAGTCCCTTTGCTGCTTTTTAATGTAACCTTTAGAATTATAATAAATACTGCATCTCAGAAGTAGCAGCTGGATATTAGTGAGGATGACTCAGTACAAATTAGTTAATGCTGGTGAAAAATACTGCCAACCGTGTTCCAGAATTTTCATCCCCTTCCTTAGATTATTATGACTGAAAATATTTTATATTCAATGTCTATAGGAACTCCAGGAAATACTGTTATATTCAAAGTCTACAGGGGCTCGATAAGAGAAAATGACCTACCTCATATGTTTGTTGTAAGAATTAAATAAGATAATATATGTAAACCCTTGTACTACTGGTACTTAGTAAATGTTTTGTAAAAAAATAGTAGCATTGTCATTTTAGTTTCATTATTTTTCTCTCCTCAGTACCTTTGAGTTTCTTGGTCAGTTCCAAATAAAGCCACAAGTAAATCAGAGCAGTGTTATTTGCCCCACCTGCCCATTAGTTTGAAATTTGTTTTGCTGCTCCAAACTTAAATGCCTATGCTTTTTGGGTCATAGCTTTCCCTGTAACCTCCTATTTTATTTGTCCAGACTTGGCTTCTGTCTTGGTTTCCTGATTTATATCCCCTTTCTCATACCTTGAATCCAAATCCACTCAATTAAGTGAAATTATTGGAAGCCCCCTTTCTGTGGAAGGAAAACATCCCTTTTTTTTTTTTTCCAACTGGGGTGTCCTTCAACTCATGTGGGCCACTCAGAATGGGAAGCCACCACCAGGTTGAATCTACTTTTGTACATGTGCTGACACTGATCAAGCCTGAGTCACCCTGGACCTCACTTCACTTCCATGTCACCTAGGCCCCTGGCCAGGCTAGCTGTCCAACTTTCTTCCTTAACCCATGCCAGCCTGGAGGCCCCAGTATGTTTTGAGACAGATTTTACCTGAGATCAAGAAGCTGTGATTTTGGTAGGGGACTGACATGAAACACATACGCACACAGATACACACGACCCCCCCCACCGCCAAAAAGATAAAATCCACTAGAAGTTGATAAATCTGGCCAATATAGTATAAAATATATTAATGTTAATAAACAAAATATTGAATAAATTGATATTTGTTTTTTAATCTCAGTTGATGGAAAAGATTCTCAACTTGTACCTATGGTATTTTGGTCAAAAATGATATATTGGAATTATCAGGAAACTTTGAAGTTTTGAGACATCATTTATGGCGCTCTTGATTGACATTCTGAAATGTAAAATTTTGGTCACTCCTGAACTGTGCCTACCTTCACATTGATATGAAAATGTTCTTTTGGCTTCTGCTGTGGCCATATAACATATGTACAGTGATGGACTAGCATCTCAATTTGGGTAAAGCTGTCCATAGACTGTGTGTTGAGCTAGGCCAGGCCACTTGTATGCACTCTGCAATTGCTCAGTATGGGACTGGCACATCTAGGTGAGTTGGCCATTGCTTTTTCTCATAGCAGCTTCACTGACAATGAGATGGGATAGGCAAGAAGAGTAATGTTGAGGGATCAAGGGCACTGATTCTTTTTTTTTTTTTTTTTTTTGCACATAAAGGGTTTATTTTAAATGTTTTAAGGATAGGATAGAGTTACATCATAATTATAAAAATTACTTACAGAATGAACAGATTTATATTGTTTATACTTCTAAATGCAGAGAACAGGGAACTGTCTACACATTGTATAAAATAAAATTAAAATTAAAAATGAATTCAAGCTTGAAAGATGAGGTCATTTACCTAATATTAAAATGCGAACACAAAGACCTCTGAACTATACACATTCGTTCGAACTGCACTAATGATGGAAAATACAAAAAGCGCAGCATTTCCAAGGAACCACAGACATTTTGACCATAATTATTTTCTGTTACAATAATTCCTGTTTTGTCTTTGGAGAACTGTCTTTTTTTTTTTTTTAAGACAATCAGCTTCAAGAATGTCTTCAGGCACTACAATTTGTGACAATCAAAACAGTCTTCTAATGGGTCCACAGCATTCAGAGATTCAAGCCCAATGCGCTTCAGGGTTTGGCATGTAAAACAATAATAGAAATGAAATCTGGTTTAGAAGCAACTGTGATTGTTTTAAGAATGCACAGTCCCTTCAAATGCTGCATGACATACACAACTGGTAAATCACCTTCTGTTGGCACTACATTTGCTTCACCAGTGCATCTTTATCCTACAACCACTGAAACAGCACAGTTAAGCAAATATACAGAAACTGAAAACAAATAAAAACAAAGATAGAAAACAAAAAAACCTAAATATATTTAACATGCAATTTTAGTTAGTTACATTAAACATTCTACTTAGAATAGAGCATGCAAAAAAGGATGGTCTGCTTTTAAGGTTTTCCTTTGAAGCTTTACATGGCAGCATTCTAGATTAAAAGCATCATGGCTCCCAGTATTCAGTATCCATCAAGGAACTTCCAAAAACTGGTACATCTCTCTTTTTTCTGGGTTCACATTCTTTATTATCCCTTTACCCCATCCCTGCCTTACTTTTATTTTCCCTTGCAGCATGGCTTATTGAAAAGAGCATAGACTTTAGAGTCACAAAGATTGGAGTTCAGAATTTTAGAACAGCCACTCAACCTTTATGACCCTTAGTTTTCTCCTGTGTAAAACAGAGTTAATACCTTCTTTATAGGGCTGTTAAAATTATATAACTGTAGGGCTTCCCTGGTGGCGCAGTGGTTGGGAGTCCGCCTGCCGATGCAGGGGACGTGGGTTTGTGCCCCGGTCCAGGAGGGTCCCAAGTGCCGCGGAGCAGCTGGGCCCGTGAGCCATGGCTGAGGGGCCTGTGCGTCCGGAGGCTGTGCTCCGCAGCGGGAGAGGGCACAACAGTGAGAGGCCCGTGTACAGCAAAAAAAATAAAAAATAAAAAAAATTATATGACTGTTGTAAATGCATTGCATTTAGAAGTGCTTGGGAGATGTCAGATTCTTTTTTCCTTTTTTAGTTATTGTTCCTTCCTTCTTACCACCTCTATCCTCTCTCTCTCTCTCTCTCTCTCTCTCTCTCTCTATATATATATATATATATATATATATATATGTAAATAATATATTTAAATCTCTTCCTCTTCTGGTTAAGACTTGTAGTGACTAACCACTATTTCTTTCTAATCACTTCGAGGTATGGATAATTCCTTTGGTGAACTCTTGTCCTCCTTAGTTTCTCTGTGAAGTGGAGATCATAAGAATACTAATCTCATATGATAGTTATGAGAATTAACTGGCATATTTATAAAGCACTCAGAACAATGCTTGGCATATATAGGCCTCAACAGATATCAATTGTAGTCATTCACTTGCAAAAATTTCTTTCTTTAGCAGGGATTCTTTCAAGTCTTTACTTGGGGAACCTTTTTACAATTTATTATGTCTCTCTCTAATGATGATGAAAAGGGATAATGGGGGGTGGGAGAAATAGGGAGAGACACAAACTTTGAGTTACAAGATGAATAAGTCCTGGGGCCCTAATGTATAACATGGTAACTAAAGTTGATAACGCTGTATTGTATAGTTGAAATTTGCTGGGAGAACTTAAGAGTTCTTACCAAAAAAAAAAAAAAAAAGGCAAATATGTGAGGTAATGTGTAAATTGATGGGAGGAACCTTTCACATGTTTATGTATATCAAAATCATCATAATGTAAACTTTAAATATCATAATTTTATTTGTCAATTATATCTCAATAAAGCTGTAAAAAAGGATGATAATAGTGCATTTATGTTAGATAATATATGACATCATGTTACCAGCTGATGTTATTAGCATTGTATTTATATGGTAGAATGGATGTCTTGGTTTGTTGAATACACTGAGTTGTGAAAGTCAAGACAGATCATTATGCTTTCTTGACCAGGTTGAATAAAATATTTTCTTAGTCTTTGTCCTCTGTTGTAAGTAAGGAATTACATTCCCTTCTTGTTTATCTTTAAGGACATGGGAATACTTATTGATTTCCAACTGCTTACCTGGCAAGGTGAGCTGACCGACATGTTAATCCTTAAACTGCTTAAGTATATTGCTTGTTGTATCATTAACCTGAGCACACTCTACGTATGCCAAGAGTTTTTACTAAGACCCCAAAAGTGACCAGAAATACACACATACTCATGCCCTCACACATATGTATATATGCACACACCCTCACACATGTACCTATACATACATGCTCACATACATGTATACACACATACATACACACTCATTTTATATATAAGCTGTGGGAGAACATCTTACTATTTCCACACCTGATGTGAGGTAATTGAAAGATTTGATTGAGGTGACGGAGTTCTTTTGCTAACTTAAGACATTTGATTAATTTTGGCATTCCTTTTTTAGTAGTTCATATTATGAGACATGTCATTTTGCAAATTTTTAGTTTAATTACTATGATTAGAGAAGAATAAAATCAATTTGTGACTCTTTTTTTCCTTAGAACCTTATTCAATAATCAGGTCTTCCATTTTTATGCAATATTAGCTGCTGAAACCTTTGACTAGATGACTAGTTTTGTTTGCATTGAAAAATAAGTTTCTGATACAGTATCAACAAACAAAGTCAGAAACACAAATGACCCTGAAAACAAGTTTCACTTTTTTTTTTTTTTTTTTTCCCTTTGCAGTACGCAGGCCTTTCACTGTTGTGGCCTCTCCCGTTGCGGAGCACAGGCTCTGGACGCACAGGCTCAGGGGCCATGGCTCACGGGCCCAGCCGCTCTGCGGCATGTGGAATTCTCCCGGACCAGGGCACGAACTTGTGTCCCCTGCATTGGCAGGCGGAGTCTCAACCACTGCGCCACCAGGGAAGCCCAAGTTTCACTTTTTAAAATAAACCTGTTTAGAACACAAACTTGATTGAACTGGTAAAATAAATACCTTTTGTGTCCTTCACAAATTGGTTTACTGTTAAATGAAACACTGTGATAACAAATGAAGTTAAAAAATATGTGGTAGAAAGTTAAGTGAACTACTGAAGATGACTTAAGACAGCCTTAAAGCTTAAGACAAGCTCGACTTGCTGTCTTTGACAAGCAGAAAAATACTCCAAATATCAGTTATCAAAATAATAAACGCAGCAGTAGAGATAGAATAATGTAACTGAGGATGGATATTCTTCAAAACCATGTTAGATTCCTGACCCTTGCTTATATATTTGTTTTCTGTACATTCAAAGAACCATGCTCTCTATTTTATGTGAAAAAAGGATGCAATAACAGGAATTTCTGTTGCCAAAAGCAGTCATCTTTGTGCCTTTTTTTGACTGTCAAATATGTTTATTTGTACATTACATAATTTTCCTTTTATGATTGAATCTTTTAAGATGAACTTTGTTGATGAAAGTAATGCTTTTGGACTTTGAGTTCAGATCTCTTCTGTTCCACTGACTCACTTTTAGGTGGCAGTGATGTAAGAGTAACCCTGTGAAAAAATAACGTGATGCTTCTCTATGACTCAGGTTTATCTATGTGTAAAGTGGATTATACTTCTGCTATGTAAATTACAGCCTCTTTGTAAAGTGTAGATAGTAAAAGTGTAAAAAGAAGGCTATTACTCCAAGCTCACTGTAAGCAAAACAAGTTACTTAAGTATATTTTGATATCTAAAATGGAGGAATAAAAGTGATTTGTGAGGATAATTAGTAACTCCCATCCCTGACCATTCTATTCAATTTGTCCAAATAAATTCAATATACTTCAATTTAGTCCAGTTCAAATTCATTAGTTATTGAATCCCCCTGAAACTGTGTGCTCAATTTTGCACACTAAAATTGGTCACTCAATAAAACCCCACTAAAATTGTGCACTCAATAAAAAGTGCACTCAAGACACTTTGTTAGGCACTGGGAAATGCAAGATGAATCAGACGTGGATTTTGCCCTTGACAAACTCAGTCTAGTTGGGAGAGTCTTGCATGTCATTACAAGATGGCTTTCCCATGAAACATGACAACAATTAAGTTTAAACACATTATGTTCAAGTTATTAGAGTAGTTTACCTCTATAGCCATTGTGACCACATTAGCACACTTTCTAAAACAGAAAAATGACTCCTTGTTTTCCAAAATAGTAATATAAACTCTTCTTAATAAATTTAAGTCCCATGACATCTAATCTTTCCCTTCTCCTAATTTTTAACATAGCCCTGTTCATCTATTTGCTTATTTCCCCTCTGTACTTATCCTTTGTAATCTTATCTAATTTTCATGCTCATTCCATTAAAAAAATCCGTTTCCATAAATTTCATCCTATTTTCATAAGATATTAATAGCAAAAATTTATTGACAACAGCTCATTCCCACATACAAAGACATGAATACATGCACATACATGCACGTCTGTGCACACTCACATGTAAACACACATCCTTTTCCCATACAGTTAGTTAATAACTAATTCATTCAGAGTAGCTAGCTTGGATCTGAGTGAGGCAGGCAGCTTCTATGGAAAGTTTCCTAAAATATTCCATTTCTAAGAATAGTTTGAATAAAATTTAAAAGTCCCTTTGTTAATTGCATATCTTTTTCTTGTGTACATTACTTCATCAGTCCTAGTGTCCTTTGGGTAATAGGCTGTGTTTTTTTCAGGGGACTGATGATGATCTGTTTTATCTTTCAAGACCCAAAGACCCAAGCACTTTGAGCATTTAATATTGGTAGAGTTATAGTCTTCTAGATGTCCTTGATAGATATTATTCAGTCTTACTTCTGTTAGATGTACCTTTCATAGTTGCCAGCTCTTGTTATAAGGAAGTGGCAGAAACAGGTTCCTAAAAGAAGACTGGGCTTTGACATCAAGAGACTTGTTTGAACCTGACTCCTTTCCTAGTTTTTAACCTTGGGTGAATTGTTTAAGCTGCCTGAACCTCAATTTCCTCATCTGTAAAATGATACATACCTCATGGAATTATTCTTTTCTAAGGGTTCCTCTCCTACCTAATTCTACTGTGTTTACATATGTGAGCCTAATGTACGATACATGATAGTTTGCTTTGTAAACAGGGGTTAGAGGTGCTGATCCTCCCCTCCATGCAGTCAAAAATCCTTGTATAACTTTACAGTCATCCTTCTTTATCTGCAATTCTGCATCCATGGTTTCAACCAACCTTGGACTGTGTAGTACAGTAGTACATGTTTATTTTAAAAAATCCACATATAAGTCAACAGGCGTAGTTAAAACCCGTTTTATTCAAGGGTCAAGTGTAGTTGTCTTTAGTATCTTGGGTTAGAAGTGTAGTTGTCTTTAGTATCTTGGGTTAGTTTCTCTTCTTCCTCAAATGGATTTTGAATTATTTAAGAGTTAACGGTACTTTTATTTCTTCTTTGTCCTTCTCTGTGAAGTGCTTAACACATCAGTAGGCATGTCAGACTTGGTCCTCAACACCAGAGGAAAAAAATATAGTATACTCCTGATTATTATGAGACTTTAGTCAGTCTGTCAAAAATATTTGACAGCCATTGATGTTCCAGGAAGGGTGTTCTGGGTGTGGAGGATATATTGATAGATGTGAGCAAGACAAGTGTTTCTACTTTCAAGGAGTTAACATTGGATGAGGATAGAGACAATAAAAATTAAAAAAAAAATTCAGATGCTGATAAGTGCTGTGGAGACGATGAGACAATATGCTTGAGGATAATTGGCCTTGGCTGGGAAGGAGACATTTGAGTTAAAATGTGAATATTGAAAAGTGAGCCATGAGAAGATCTGAGAGAAGAGCATTCTAAGCAAAAGCAAGTGCAGAAGCCATGAAAAATAAGCTGACATGTTAGTGGAATAGTAAGAAGCAGGATAACCAGATACAGCAAATGAAAAAGAGGATGGAGATAATAACAGAGAGGTAGGCAGGAGCCAGATTGTTTAGGGCCTTGTGGTCTAGAATGGAAATTTTGGACTTAATTTTAGTCAGAAGGCTTTAGAGAGCTTTACATTTTAGAAAGATAACTGGTTGCTATGTAGAAGATGGACTGTGTATAAGAGTTAAAAATAGAGGTGGGAGACTAGTGAGAAAGCTGTTATTTTGTTCCAGGAGAGAGATGGAGGCAGCTTGGACTAAACAATAGCATCATAGGTGGTGAACAGTAGATCTGAGGTATATTTTGGAGATAGAGCTGTTAGGACTTGCTGATAAAAGGTGTGAGGGAAAGAGAAGAATCAAGTAGATTCTTTAGATTGACGGTATAAGAAAGAGAGGAGATTTTTTTAGGAGTGAAGTCCTAGAGAAGGAGACTAGGGATGAGACTGAGGGAGAAAGTGGAGAGAGCGGCCTTAGATACAAGCAGTGACACTTCTAATTTAACAGACCCCCCCACACACACACACAGAATTTGTGGGTATAGCTGCAATATAGTTTGGATCTGGGAGCATGAAGATGAAGTAGTTTTCTTCTTCTTCTTCTTCTTCTTCTTCTTCTACTCCTTCTTCTTCTCCTCTCCTCCTCCTCCTCTTCCTCCTCCCCCGGTTCCCCCTTCCCCCCTCCCCCTCCCCCTCCCTCTTCTCCTTCCTTTTAACAAAAATGAGACTGGTTTTAAGTAGGCCAAAGAACTGTGAGATAATGTTGTTGGGTGTGTTACCTAAGGGATTTGAAGTTGCCAAGAATGCTGATAGAAGTGGTGGTGAAAGGAATATTTTAGCCTCTGAGTGACATCAGTGGATGAGGCAGTGTGACTAGGGCAACTTGTGGCAAGATATGATGACATGTGCTTCAAAGAAGATGGAATCTTTGGAAGAGGAATGAGGAGAGTAGGTTGGAAACTGCACTAGGGAGCAAGAAGAAACCTCACTTCCAGGCAATGTCTTATACACATGTGGTGTGGAAGAAAAAATAGCCTTACTTGGGAGCACTTCAGTAAGAGCCATGTCCTCAGGGGATGAGCAGGTAAGGTTTTAGTTTGAGACTATAGATGAGTTTTCTAGTCAAAATCAATGAACTATCAAACGCTCATTATGTGGCAGAAGCAAATGTTCTAAACTCTAAAACACGATTAACTCACATGGGCCTCACAATAATCTTATAGGTACTATTATTAATCCCACTTTATGAATGAGGAAATTGAGAAGTTAAGCAGTTTGCCTGTGGTCACAGCTGTAAGTGACAGGGCTGGCAAACTTGGTTTCAGCCAGTGTTCCATGCTTAACCATTGGTCTCTACCGCTGCTGATGGCGCATGATTTCTAACACATAGTGTTTAGGAGGGAAGTGAGGGATAGATGGTGGGACCAAATTAGAGGCTATGCAGTGTAGTATCAAATGAGCATTTTTATGCTGAAGGATGATTTGCGAAGCTTGGACTTATGATAGCGAGTTTGGTGAACAGGAGTTTGATGAGCTTTTTCTATATTTTAGACCAAAGACTTGGGGCTGGTTTTGCTAACGAAGAAAGCGGGTCATGAAAATATTGAGGTAGCTGGTGACACTACTGAGAGGAGGTAGAAGGGCAATTGATTATCTATATTCTGGTAGCAGTGGCCTGCCATGTTATTGTCCTGTAGAGAGCTCATTTGACAGTCTTGGGTGAACATAATATTGACCAGTTATCTCCCCGGCCCTGAAATTCAAGCATTGTTACAGTTCTCAACATCTGACATTATTACGGCAACTGCTTTTGGCTGCAAGATTCAGAACAGTACTAATGACACTTTTTTTGATTTTAATGTTAAAAAATTTCACATTTTTTTCACAAGGTTACTTGCAAACATTTTTTTTTTTTTTTTTTTTTTTTTCCCGGTACGCGGACCTCTCACTGTTGTGGCCTCTCCCGTTGCGGAGCACAGGCTCCGGACGCCCAGGCTCCGCGGCCATGGCTCGCGGGCCCAGCCGCTCCGCGGCATGTGGGATCTTCCAGGATCGGGGCACGAACCCGTGTCCCCTGCATCGGCAGGCGGACTCTCAACCACTGCGCCACCAGGGAAGCCCCTTGCAAACATTTTTAACAGTGTTTTTTTTCTGATTATAAAAGTATTTTCTGTTCATTTTAGAAAATTTATAAGAATTTCACCACCCAGACAAATAAGAACATATTATATTTTTGCTTATTATATTTTAATGTCTGAATTAACCCTTAAAAAATGTCTCATTTTTCTTTCCAACCTCTTTGTTAGGTCCCATTACTTTCAGGTTATTTTAAGCTGTAAGAATGGTCTCATTTTCAGGAATTAAAGTTCTGCCCAATCTAAACCAAAAACATCCAATTCACTGTTCTGTTTTCATCCGGCTCAGTTCTGACTCCAGGCTTAATTCCCTACAGTGGAAAATGTGGATTCCCTTTGTTCACCTTACTCTGCCTCAATTTGCTCTTCATTTTTCCTTCCTTTGCCTCTCTCCGCCTCTTCTGGGCCTTCCATAGAGGGAGTGGGGAGACATTTAAGGAAGAAGAACAGGTTTTTTAAATTTAATGTTCTTTGTACTTCTTTTCTTGGGGCTCTCTGTAGTTCTTTCTTGGCTTCCGCTAGCTGGCCATTATGCACTTGGGTTCTTTGTAGAGCCTCTTGAAGATAACCTCCTTGCTACATCTGTAATGAGAGTTGCACTCTCTGCCTGACGTTTTGGTGATGCTCTAGCTCCTTTTGCCTCCTACTCTCCTTATATACCTATAGCCTGTAACACTGAATGTCCATTTGCCTTGGTGGTAGTCAACTTTCCTTGGCGAAATTCCTACGAAATGGCTTGTTGTTTGGCTGCTCTCTTTTTTGTCCACTTGGGCAATGAGAGATATCATATATCTGTGACTTGTTCAACAGCAGATGTGCAGCTTCCTTGCTCAGTTACTACCCTCTTTTTTTTTGACCTCCTATTTTCAGACTTTTCCAGGTATATATATAACAGTAACTAGACTGCAAAGGACATGCATCAGATTTCCCCAGGAACTCTCTCACCCCTCCTCTCTGGATGGACACTCTGATATGGGCCTGAACTTTATGAGATGGGCATTTTGAGATGGGGCACTCTGCATTCTGCAGAAGCGAATTGCTGCAATCCCCTTCTTATAGCTCTTTAATCTCTGTAAGCAAAGAAAACCTTGGACTACCCACTCACTTGGCTTAATAGAGAAGAAATGTTTTCTTCACTATACTTAGGAGAGGAAAAGAGAAAACAGTATTCTCTATATCTGTGAATTCTCTTCAGAGTATCCCCACCATGAATGTTTAGTCTTATCTTAAATAGCCTGAAGATAAGAGGTAAGGACTGATAGTTGAAGAGCAGTTTGGTCAGCTCTTTGTAAATGCTGTAGGGATGTGTCTAGAAACTTTTCTCAAGGCTTATAGTTGAAATTATGAGACAACAAGAAAAATTCCATTCTTTATCTTGTTATAACTGCTAGCATTTTATTATATGAATTAGTAGAGTGATTTCATAGTAAATATTGCTGGTCTGTATGGCTCCTTCACAAAGGAACTCCAACTAACTCCCAAGGGAGTGGAAAAAGAGGAACTGTTGATACTACAGGAATGAAAGTTAGAAGACCTCGGGTTCAGCCCTGCTTCCCTCAGTAACTACATGAGTTATATTAGGCAAATCACATATTTTCTTTTGGTCTCATATTTAAAATGAAAGTTAGACTAAAGGATTTCCTCCAAGTTCCTTCTGGCTCTAAAACTGATGAATCAGTTTCCAAAGTATTTCTACTACTACACCACTCTAGGAACTTGTGTCAACAGATTACCCATGGAAGTGGAACTTTCAGAATAAGAGCCATTACCATCCCATCCCATCCCATTACCATCCCATCCCATCCCATCCCATCCCATTACCATCCCATCCCATCCCATCCCATTACCATCCCATCACCATCCCATCACTATACCATGCCATCCCATCCAATTACCATATCATACCATACCATTACCTTACCATTACCATCCCATCCCATCCCATTACCATACCATATCATACCATTACCATTCCATACCATTCCATTCTATACCATACCATACCATACCATACCATATCATTTCCATTCCCATACCTTACCTTTCCTTTTCTTTCTTTTCCTTTCCATTAATTTATTTTTTATCAATTGATTCATTTAACAAATACTACTCTATTTACTCATATGAATCCATTCATCGTACCAATTTCACATACAAGGTAGGTAACGTACCTTTTTCTCTAAAGAGAGGAGAAAATAACCACAGTTTGAGAAACTAGTTGTGCAAATAGCAAATAAAGTAACAGATGTAGATTCTAAGTATAGTTCCTGGTACATAGTAGTTGCTTAACAAGTATTAAGGGCAATTAAGTCAGTTGAACATATCCTTGGAGTTCCACTAATTATGCTATATTATTGCTAAGTTCTTGGTTATTCATGGGTACTCTAGTGCTTTATTAATAAAATATAATTATGAAATATTATCATCATCATATACGTTAAGCAAAACTAGCTCTTGTTTCAAAACCAGACCTTTCTTTTTCTTATTAATGGCTAATTCTCACTGATGCTACTGTTGATGCTTGAGTATTCACTACTCATTGAAGAACATTCTGAATTAAATGGCTTTGGTTCATAGTTTTTGTTGCCTCTGTAGTTTCCAGTATTTCCCAAATGCCCTCATGTTTATGTGTTCAGGTGAGGTATTATAATAAGATATTAGGATCAACAGTGAACTTATAGAATACCCCAGGAAACCCTATACTGTTTTCATATATCAGGTATCCAAGTTAAGGGAAGTAGTACTTGTATCATTGGAGGACTAATCATCACTGATGATCATCATTGATCATCAACGTCATCATTGACTGATCATCAATATGTGCTATGCTTTTCATTACTCAGTGTGTCACTACAAGTATGTGTGTTATTCCTACTGAATTAGTAACTAGGTAGGCCTCAAAACTATTACTAATTATCTTTGTTCAGATATAGATTAGACCAGGGGTCCCCAACCAGTTACCAGTACTGGTCCGCTGCCTGTTAGGAGCCAGGTTGTACAGCAGGAGGTGAGCTGTGGGCAAGCAAGCGAAGCTTCATCTGCCACTTCCCATCACTTCCCATCGCTAGCATTACTGCCTGAACCATCGCTTGCATTACAGCCTGAACCATTCCCACCCACCGACTCCTGTCCGTGGAAAAATTGTCTCCCATGAAACTGGTCCCTGGTGCCAAAAAGGTTGGGGACTGCTGATTAGACCTTTTCTGGATGCTATTTTCTGGATGCTATTCTGTCTACAGCTACCTTTTGCTCATTTATTTCTTTCTTTATTTAAAAATATATTTATTTATTTGACTGTGTCAGATCTTAGTGGCGGTACATGGGCTGTTCGTTGTGGTGCGTGGGCTTCTCTAGTTGTGGCCCGTGGGCTCTAGTGCACGCAGGCTCAGTAGTTGCAGTGCATGGGCTCTCTAGTGGTGCACGGGCTCAGTAGTTGCGTCACACGGGCTCTCTACTTGTGGCATGCAGGCTCTAGAGTGCATGTGCTTAGTTGCCCCGCGGCATGTGGGATCTTAGTTCCCTGACCAGGGATCGAACCCACGTCCCCTGCATTGGAAGGTGGATTCTTAACCACTGGACCACCAGGGAAGTCCCCCCTTTGCTCATTTAAATGATAGAATTAGACATTGCACAGAAGAGGGACCTAATTGGATTCCAGGCAGTGTTTGTCATTCCATGTTCATGTATAGATGTATTGTTTCCAGTGTCTTATATCTATACTATTTTTTCCATCCCTTTGCCACCAACCTAGTGTTCAGGTTTTAAATTATTTAATGCCTGAACGATTATAATGGTGTTTTAATTAATGTTGTGGACCAGTGTGATATGACCATTCTGAAGAGCAAAACTTCCTTCCATGATGATCTGACCATCAAACCTAGAGTTATTAAGGATTGTTTTGTTGGATGTAGCCTTTCCAGAACTCCAACAGGTGACAAGTTGTAGGAAACAATACCTTTACATTTGCAAAGTAATACGAAGAAGCATCACAGCACTTTCCCCTTACAAGTTAAAAAATAGCCAGCTGGTACATTTTTTCATTCTTTGTTTTGTAATATAATAAAAATAGATCAAAATTTTGTAAAATCTGAAAAACTACAAGTGCAAGTATCATTGATATTAGAAAGTATAATCATAACTGAATAAAATTGTATCCACTTGAGAATTTTATGCCATCTTTACATGATTTTAGTATTATTAGGTGTTATATACATGCTTAATATTTTTTCCACAATTTAATACTGTAATATTTTTTCATTACTCTGCCCCTTAACACAGTGTCTTCTGGTACTTATGTTTTTAAAATTTCTCTTCTTTTCACCTACCCCTGGTTGTTGCCAAATCCTGCTGCTTCTTTCTCACTGATGTCTCTTATATTGTACTTTTTTCCTCACACGCCCCTAGTAATTCACATTGTCTTTACTCTAGTTCTATACTATTTACATGGTCTTTACTATTTAATGACTGACCTTTTGCTATAGTTTTTTCTCTGATGGTAGTAATAACTAACATTTGTATGGTTCTTTGCAGATTGGGAGTAAATCCTCATTAGGAGCCTTCAGTCAGTTTATTACTATTTTAAAGATGACAAAACATAGACTCTGTGTCAGAGAATAATAAGTAAAAGAGCAGGGACTGGAACCAGGTATTCTAACTTCCAATCACATGCTCTTTCTATTATGCCCTCTGCCTTATTTATGTTCCTCTCTAATCTATTTCATTGCTATCAGATTATTCTTTCCTAAAGCACTGCTTTGAACACATTTATATCTCTACTCTTTGAAGTTAGGCTGCTTAACACTTGCATATTATCATTACCTCAGACTCTAGGACAGATCCTGTTCTGAAACACCAGGTGGCTCAGAAGATCAGTTTTGTCGTATCTTTTTAATTTTTCATTCTAATATTTAGTACAGACATAAGCTTTTTTTGCTGAATGAATTGAACCTTTATTATTAGGCTTTTAGTAGCTTGATTCCAGGAACTGAACCCTGCCGTCATCACTATTCCAGTAGTTTGTACTGTCTTGTTGATCCATGTGTCTTAGTTACTGCCTTTGTTTACTGCTTAGTTCATCATTAAACTGTCTCTTGAGCTAATATCAATGACAAAAGCAACATTTGTGTTCACAGAATGTTTAGCACAGACTCCTGTAAGCAGTTGTTTTTGTTTTATTCGTAACTGGAACAGTGTCTAGAACAGTGATTAATTCAGGAGAGACCTCCAATAAATATTTATTGACTGACTCTATAACCTTTTGTTATAAAATAAATCTTTGTGATTGACTCTGATACCTGCCAACATAAGCAGACTATGTCTGCTTAGACTTCTGCCTGTTGCTTGCCGTCATATTCTTGCTCTTGTTCTCTGCCTCCTGCTAGGCCTACCTATTATCAATTGCCTACATGCATGGAGTTTTTCCTGTTGTGTGGTACTGCCAACACCCCCGACTATCAAGTCCTCATGTATCCATTTGGTCTTTAGGTCGTATGTTTAACTGCGTTAGATGTTTACCAAGCCTGTGTAGAATTCTTTTAGAGCTGTTTAGAAGCCTTTTAAAAAATGATTTTCTGTGTTTGGAATACATAATTGTTAACCAAATACCAGCTAGATCTTTTGACAATAAAGTACCAGAGACAGTGATGTAATAGTTAGTGGTTTCCTAGTGATCTTTTTTGGTCTGCTTACTGCACAGCTGCACTTCTCTCACTGAATAAACTGTGAGGGAAGAGAGAATAAAAAGGACAGTTGAGTGAAGCATAAGCTTTATATTACTATCCCCAGCAATAGGAAGAATAATTATGTCTAAATCTTCAAGTAAAATATATTAAGTCTATAGAATGGTTTAGAATGTTTCTGCTAATATGTAAAGAAAAAATCAATTCAAATATCCATGATTTTTATTTTAAAGGAGGTTGAGCCATCCAAACCAGGCCGCAAAAGTGATGCCAAATTTTAATATAAGATGGTCCAAAATGATAATCTTATAAATTTTAGTCCATCTGTTATGTATACCATGTTTTCTTTTAAGGTTCTTATAGAGTAGAGATTTAGTTAAACTCGAGTACATCTGAACCCTTTGTGAAATCAAGCATATAGTATGTTTAGGTCCATTTTGTGGGTGTTGATGCAATAGCTTTATTAGCTTCAACAAATAGGTTTATTATTTTCGTTGTATGGCATTTTGTTGATCTTATCTGTCAAGACTGTCAAATTTACATCTTCCTATGGGAAAATAATTCTGAGATATTTACATTTTAATATAGCTTTAATTCTGTATGTCACATTTAATGGTCTTATTTATCATTATGACAATAAAAAGGACATGGCCTGAATATATTTTTGTATCCTATGTTATGTATATGATTTTTTTCAGTTCCTATTTTACCAACAGTTTTGAAGTAATCTGAATTAGTGATTCCTTGTAGGACTTCAAAATGATTATCCATTAGAACTGATTTTGTTCTCTTAGATCAAAGAAGTGAGGTATGACAGTAGGCATCTGTTTGGACACACTTTCTTCTTGTCCCTGAAGAATCTGCCTGTTCAAAGGGACTCAAGGATTAGATGTTGATGTTTTGTTTAGTGGAATAGCATTGAATAGGCAGGAGCAGAAGGGAAGAATTAACCAATTGTTTCCAAAATTGGGGTAAGAAACTGGGCATGCAATATAAACTACTAATTTATCTGTTTAAACTAGAAATGGGGATTTTTAGATACTACTGTGTCAAGAGAATGAAATTTTACTTATTCTTTATAGTCTATTCTCAGGTGCCATATTAATTTTTTTAAGAAGTTCAGAGAGGTCAAGATTGATGTTTGCCCTGAAAAATAGAGGAAGCATTCCTAAAAGATTTTCTGACCTTAAATTTATTGTGTGCTTTTTGTATGCTAAAAATGTAAGAGCATGCATATGTTTTTAGATCATTTTGAATGGTATTTATTGAATTGCTTCTATATACAATTTATTGTGATGGATTAAAAAAGAATCACTGTAAGGCATAACATTTCAAATATCAGTATGCATTCAAGTCACTTGAGGATCAGTTAAAATGCAGATTTTAATTTAGTAGTGGTGCGAGGCCTGAGACTCTGCATTTCTAACGAGCTCCCCCAGTTGACAGTCATGTTGCTGGTGCATGAGTAGCAAGTCAGAAGGTATAGATTATGTCATTAAATACCTGACATTGTAATTGAAAAATTAGTGTTTATACATGTGAAATATTTTAAAAGTACTTCAAGATAAGAGGTGATTGAAAGCTAAAGGAGACACGGACAATATTTAGCCTAAAAGTTGAGGGGAAGTTGAGATCTAATTAGGGACTACTCCATAGTAAAGCCAAGGTTAAAAGCTGGGACTGAAGGGAGACAGGAATTGGTGGAAAGGCAAAAGGGAAGGCTTTACATAGAACACAGCAGTGTTACGGACGAAGATGAATCTGAATGAGGGCAGTGACTTTTCAGAGCAGGGAGAAGCATTCTTCCTCTTTTTCTCTCTCCTCCCAGCTTCTAAGGAATGAGAATTTGGTGTGAGGGGAGGGAGGAGATGGAGTTCTGTAATTTGTTTAATTTTCCAATATTCAGGAGTTTTAAAGTTATGTGTTGTTTATTTCTAGTTTAAATCCACTCTGGTCAGCGAATATACTTAGTATGATTACAGTTCTCTGAAATTTGTAGAGACTTGCTTTATGACCCAGCAGATGGTCTGTTTTGGTAAATGTTACATGCACACATAACAAATGTGTATTCTACAATATTTGCCTTTAGTGTTTTATAAATATCAACTAGGTCAAGATAACTAACAGTATTGCTTAAATCTTCTAATTCTTTACTGTTTAAAATCTGCTTGTTCTGTTAGTTACTAAGAGATGCGAATTAACATTCTCCAACTATGATAATGAATTTATTGATTTTCCTTTTCTGTCAATTTTTGCTTTTTATATTTAAAGCCATATTATTGGGTGGAGACATTCAGGATTATTATATTTTCTGGTTTTATTGATCTTTTTATTAGTTTTTTGTGGGTGTAACAAGTTGCCACAAACTTAGCAGCTTAAAACAATGCAAGTTAATATTCTTACTCTTCTGGGGGTCAGAAGTGCAAAATAGGTTTCACTGGGTAGAAACCAAGGTGCTCCAGAAGCTCTAGAGGAGAATTCCTTTCCTTGCTTTTTCTAGCTTCTACTGCTTCAATCCTTATTTTCTTTGGCTCCTTGCCCTTTCTCCATCTTCAAAGCCAGCAGAATAGCATCTTCTATCTCTGTTTTCATCTTCACATTGCCTTTTCTCTGAAGACTCTTGTGATTAGATTATGCCTACATGATGTAATGCAGGACATCTGATACCTGGTAATGTAGGAAAATCTTTCGTCTCAAGATCCTTAATTTAGTCACATTTGCAGAGTCCCTTTTTGCCACATAAGGTAACATTTTCACAAGTTCGGGAAATTAAGAAATGGACGTTTTGGCGTGGGCGTTGTTCTGTCACAGTCCTATAATCATTATGAAATATTCCTCTGTATCTTTAGTACTATTCCTTGCCGTACACTCTACTTTATTTGCTTAGGGTTCACTGAGTTCCTTAAATCTCTGAGCTTATGTCTTTTAACAGTTTTGGAAATTTCTTGGCCATTATCTTCTCCAGTATTGCTATTGTCTCATTTTCTTGCTCTTCCCCTTCTGGGACTCCAATTACATGTATGTTATATATTGAGAGTGTTCCATATCTCCTTTATGCTCTGTTCTCTTCTCACTCTCTTTTCTTTCTGTGCTTCAGATTGGGTATTTTCTATTGATCTGTTTTTGAGCTAGCCAAACATGTCTTCTTTGTCCAAGCTGCTATTAAACCTATTTAATTAGTTTCTGATTTCAGATATTGTATTTTTCAATTATAGATTATTCATCTATTTTTTAAAATTCAAATTCTCTTGAAATTCTCTTTTAATCTATTTAGTTTATCTTTTCTTCTCTTTTCTTTAATATATATGTAATAGTTATTTTAAGATCCTCCTAGCTAACTACAACATCTTGATCATCTGTTGATTTGTTTCCATTATCCATTTTTTCTCTTGATTAATGGTTACATTTTCCTTCCTCTATTCATGTCTTGACATTATTGATTGTATGCCAGATATAATGTGTAAAAGACCAGTAGAAGATTTTTGTTTGTTTTTTTGAAATGGGCCATGGATTAAGAAAGATTGAGAATCATTGTGAATAGTATAGTGTAGGGACATAAGGACACTGGCCTATTGCTTGTGAAGGAATTGGGTAGGGAATATTTGTTAAAATGAATAGATGAGTAGAGCCAGATTGTGGGATTTTCTCTAGAACTGAGAGATTGAGTAAACCGTGACCTCAAGTAAGTTACTCAACTTCATGATGCTTTGGTTTCCTCTTTAAAATGAGATAATTACAGTATCTATCCCACAGAGTTATTGTGAAGGTTAAATGAGTATGTCTGGCAGCACAGTAAGTGTTCGATATGTGTTCTTTGAGAACTGAGGATAGAGTATCGGATTTGGTTACATGGTAGTCATTAGTGTATTTGATTACCTGATAGTCATTAGTGTATTTGTCAAGTGGGTTTTCAGGGCATGATGGTGACAAATGCCTGAATAGAGGAGGTTCAGGAGAGAATGAGGAATTAGAGACAGTAAGGATTGGCCACTGTTTTGAGATTGCTGTAATGGGGATTAGAAAAATGTGGTAGGCAGAGGAAGATATGAAGGTAAGGGATGGATTTAATGTATGATAATAATTATGATCATAATAATCTTCACAGAAACTCTGTAAAGTAGGTACTATTTTTACTCCCATTGAGTCTGAGGCATAAAGATAGGAATGAAATTATAAAATATTTGTATGCTGAAAATGATCTAGTAGAGAGGGAAGAATGCAGGATTTGAAGGGATATTTCCAGGAATAAAGTTTTCAAGTAAGTGAGAAATGATGGAATGCAGCTGTAAGTGGAGGAATTGACCTTTGATAGAAACAGGGAATGTGCATTCATTTTAACAGCAAAGTATATGTTTAGATTTGGGAGTGGGAAAATACTTAAGATTTATTCTGACAGCTTGTACTTTCTCACTGAAATAAGAAACAAGGGGATCAGCTCAGAGTATGGTTGGAAATGTTGGAGGAGAAGAAATAGTTATTTTGGAGACTGGGTGAGTGAATTAACTTGGGTATAGATGAGCCCTTTGGTAGTGCTGAAGGGCTCATTTGAAGATTATGATCATAAATTTAAAGTGGGGATTGTGGAGACTATAGAGAAAAGGGAGATAGGGAGCTCAACATCTTTGAGAAGGAATAAAAAGGTGAATTAACTTGATGAAGCCAAGAAAGGAATAAGACAGTCTTTTCCCTTGAAAAGCTTAAAGTCTACCTATGAAGTTAAGTGATCCACACCTAAAAATAACACATAAATAAGCAAAAGATAAATGCCAGATAGATTACCTAGACCTCAGGCTTTGTCCCTTCAAGGGAGAGAGCGAACACTTTGGGCAACAATGGGTGGCTTTAGTGGCTTTAATGATCATTGTTTGGTCATTAAAGTGTGTGTAGATGCTAATAGGATAAACATTTAGCATCTCTTTGGTTTTAGTATTGTGCTTTATTCACCCAGAGTCTTTGAATTCCTTATCTATGGATTCTACTTCCTGTGTAGTTGGGTGGATAGAAACAGTGATTTGTCCATTTCCTTCTGAAGATAATACAACATTACAGTCATCCTTAAAGGAAATATCATCATACTGTAATGACCTTGAATTATCTTCATTTTCATTTTATGTACCAAATATATTGCTTGAAAAATTGTTGAAACTTGGAAATATTATTTTTTAGAGGTTTTTTGGGGGGAGTGATGTTAGGGAGTAAAGGAATAATTTTTCTTAACAGGCTATGTTCTGTAATTTCAGATTTCTGTTAGAACTTACAGGAGTGTTTTTTGAGTATTCTAAGCTTTCTTTGACTTGAACAAGAAGGGTGGCCAGGAAGGAAATATATAGAAACATACTTTACATATGAAATAAAGAAAATGTTTTTTGTATACAAAATAAAATATTAATTAGTCACATAATTAATATAATGATAGGTTTATAATTATCTTGTTACTATTTTATCCATTATTTGAGTGAATTTATTATTTTTCTTATTGCACAGTTTTTTTTTTTCCTTATGGCCTAGTTAAGAATGACCAACTCCATGTTTTCAGTCATTTCGGTGAACAGGAGGCCTTCTGTTTCAAACAGAGAAACTTCTGTTAGTAACAGACATGCAACAATAATGTGGGGCTTTTCTTAGTAGTTTGTTTTGGAACTTTATATACACTTTTATAAAGCAGCTGCAAGGAAAAGTGTGTGTAGATTTTTGTTTCTTAAATGTTAATGTAAGGACTATTTAAAGAACTGTATGAAGCTTTTCAGCAGTGCTTTTATTTGACTATTTAAATTTTTTTGCATTTCAGTTTTACTAGATGGCTATAATTTTACAAAGATCCTACATATTTTTATTATATAAACAAATGTATGTTTTATACAGATATCCTTAAAAATGTAATTATTTTGGTAAAGATATATTTTTTGGACAATAAATTCTATATATTTTTCTAATTTATCTTTTAAAATAACATTTAATATTAAGACAATTTAAAAAGTAAATTCTCAGCTATAATTTTATTACATAAATAGCTTTAAATTATCCATTATATATTTTAATAGCATCCACTATCTATTTTTTAATTAAAAAAAACCTTTTGAAACATTAGTTTACATAAGCAGAATTTGTTTAACACTGTGCATTTGAAATTTGTGTTGACTAAGTAAGGAATATATGATATTTGGAATAGTATAGATTTTGCTCAAATAGCATGTTGGTATTAGTAATTTTATATTTAATTTGCCAAGAAGAACTCTTAAAATTCCATTATTTTCTTTATATTGTATTTATATAAAATTCAATTTAGAAACATAAGAATTCTCATTTATTATTGAAATTATAGAAAGCATACTTGCAGAACTATTGACTACAGATTTTTATCTTGTTATCTGTATCATGAACCATGATGGTAGTATTACATTGCAAGGAGTTGGTGGCATTTATGCTAAATTGTTTTCTTTCAACAGAAAAGAGGATTTTTATATTAATGGCCCAAAATGCTTACTGCATATTTCCCAATTGCTTTTGGATGTGGTTTTTAGTTATGATAAAGAGTAACAACTAAGATTATTTTTAGCGCTACATAAGTTGTGAAACTAATTTATTCTTTTTTAATTAAGCATGTTATTTAACAGCTTATTCTTTCTTAATTAAAAAATATTTTAAAAGGAGCTGGAAAATGCAGTTATTATTTTATGTGATGTTTTATTTTCTAATCAAAACACCTTTTTTTCCTAATCTTATTTGCTAGTAAAGTCAGAAGGATAAGGTGATCTTTTGCCATAGGTTAGTGGCTCTTATATTTTAATGTGTGTAAAAATCTCCCGTGTGCCTGATAAATTTGTAGATTCCTGAACTCATCCCTCTAGAAATAAGATTTACAAGTCAGTATGTTTAACATGCTCTTAAGTGATTAGGATATACCTGCTTCTTTGAGAAACTTTGGCCAGGTGGTGTTCTGCAGCATTAACTCAATTCTCATTACATCTTCAACACTAGTCTGCAAAGGAGTAAGACTTTGCTATTAAGCTGAGATTGCCTGAAAACCTTACATGAAGGTATTTTAGCTATTTTAAAAGCTTTGGAAGTTGAAATAAGAAGTTCTTATTTTTTGTAACAAAACTTCTTTTGTAAGAACTTATTGTAATGGATTACATTATGCATTCGTATAGAGTTCTGCAATTGAATAGACACTATTACATTTTTTGCCATTTAATCTTCATAACAAGCCTGTGAAGTAGGTAAAATGGGTATTATTATCTTAATTTTTGTGTTGGGAAACAGGCTAGTAAAAGTTAAGTGACCTGCCCTAGGTAGCTAAGAAACAGTTGAGCTTGACTAGAATGTAGGTCTTGACCCCTAGACCAGGGCTCTTTCCATGATATCACACCATATAAGCTATATAGAATTGAAGAGTTAAAAAAAAATGTGTTTATGTGTGTGTGTGTTTGTGTGTGTTTGTGTATACACACTTATGTGTACAGGCATATCATTTTATTGCAGTTTGCTTTATTGCATTCACAGATATTGTGTTTTTTATAAATTGAAGATCTGTGGCAACATTGCATCAAGCAAGTCTATCAGCACTGTTTTTCCAACAGCATTTGCTCACTTCATGTTCCTTTGTCACATTTTGGTAATTTTAACAATATTTCAAACTTATGCATTACTATATTTGTAATGCTGGTCTGTGATTAGTGATCTTTTGTGTTACTACTACAACTGGCTGAAAGCTAAAATGATGGCTAGCATTTTTTAGCAATAAAATATTTTTTAATTGAGGTATTTACATTGTTTTTTAAAAAATGTCCATGGGTTTTATTTTTTTTATTAACATTTTTATATTTATTTATTTATTTGGCTGTGTCAGGTCTTAGTTGTGGCACATGGGATCTTTAGTTGCAGCATACGGGATCTTTAGTTGTGGCATGTGGATTCTTAGTTGTGACATGTGGGATCTAGTTCCCTGACCAGGGATTGAACCCGGGCCCCCTGCATTGGGAGTGCAGAGTCTTAGCCACTGGAACACCACGTTAGTCCTTACACTGTTTATTTATTTATTTATATTCTTTTAATGAAAACTTAAAAAAAAATATCTGTTTTTTTATTTATTCTTTTTTTAATTTTTGGCTGCATCAGGTCTTAGTTGAGGCACGCGGGATCTTTCATTGTGGTGAATGGGCTATTTGCTGCGGTGCACGGGCTTCTCTCTAGTTGTGGTGAATGGGCTACAGAGCATGTGGGCTCTGTAGTTTGCAGCATGTGGGCTCTCTAGTTGAGGCATGTGGGCTCAGTATCTATGGCAGTGGGCTTAGTTGCCCCATGGCATGTCGGACCTTAGTTCCCCGACCAGGGATCGAACCTGCGTCCCCTGCATTGGAAAGTGGATTCTTTACCACTGGACCGCCAGGGAAGTCCCCTTACATTGCTGTTTATTTTTTTAAATTCTTTAATCTCTTTTTTATTAATAGTTATCTATTTTATACATATTAGTGTATATATGTCAATCCCAATCTCCCAGTTCATCCCAC
The DNA here is from genome assembly GCF_025265405.1 of Mesoplodon densirostris. NCBI lineage: Eukaryota > Metazoa > Chordata > Mammalia > Artiodactyla > Ziphiidae > Mesoplodon > Mesoplodon densirostris. Next base: position 59,537,822 of record NC_082671.1, read on the forward strand.
CACCCCCCTGCCCCTTACATTGTTTTTTTAAACATAATACTATTGCAAACTTAACAGACAATAGAATAGTGTAAACATAATTTTTATGTGCACTAGAAAACAGAAAAATTTGTATGATGTGCTTTATTGGCTTTATTGTGGTGGTCTGGAACCAAACCTGCAATATGTATGAGGTATGCCTGTATACCTATTGCACAACTATGTATATACACATACATTACATCATCAGACATGTTTGAAGTTTTCTAATTAGAAAAGTTAACATGCTGATTATATTTTAGCACGATTTTAGACAGTAAATATGCTTTATCTTACAAACTCTAGACTGGTCTGTATAAAGGCACGGATTGTGTATTTTATGTCTTTGTATTCTAATTGCCTACCTTCCTCATTTTTTTTCTTTTTTTAGTTAAAATTTACTCTGTTTTTACCATCTTTATTGGAGTATAAATGCTTTACATTCTTGTGCTAGTTGCTGCTGTATAACAAAGTGAATCAGCTATACGTATACATATATCGCCATATCCCCGCCCTCTTGCGTATCCTTCCCACCCTCCCTATCCCACCCCTCTAGGTGGTCACAAAGCACCGAGCTGATCTCCCTGTGCTATGCAGCTGCTTCCCACTAGCTATCTGTTTTACACTTGGTAGTGTATATATGTCCATACCACTCTCTCACTTCGTCCCAGCTTACCCTTCCCCCTCCCCATGTCCTCAAGTCCATTCTCTATGCCTGCATCTTTATTCCTATCCTGCTGCTACGTTCTTCAGAAACTTTTTTTAGATTCCATATATATGGGTTAGCATACAGTATTTGTTTTTCTCTTTCTGACTTACTTCACTCTATATGACAGACTCTAGGTCCATCCACCTCACTACAAATAACTCAGTTTCGTTTCTTTTTATGGCTGAGTAATATTCCATTGTATATATGTACCACATCTTCTTTATCCATTCATCTGTCAGTGGACACTTAGGTTGCTTCTGTGTCCTGGCTATTGTTAATAGAGCTGCAATGAACATTGTGGTACATGACTCTTTTTGAATTATGGTTTTCTCAGGGTATATGCTGAGTAGTGGGATTGCTGTGTTGTATGGTAGTTCTATTTTTAGTTTTTTTAAGGAACCTCCGTACTGTTCTCTATAGTGGCTATATCAATTTACATTCCCACCAACAGTGCAAGAGAGTTCCCTTTTCTCCTCACCCTCTCCAGCATTTATTGTATGTAGATTTTTTGATGATGGTCTTTCAGACCGGTGTGAGGTGATTAGCGATGTTGAGCATCCTTTCATTTTTGTTGTCAATCTGTATATCTTCTTTGGAGAAATGTCTATTTAGGTCTTCTGCCCAATTTTGGATTGGGCTTTTTTTTTTTTTTTTTTTTTTTTTTTGGTATGAACTGCTTGTAAATTTTGGAGATTAATCCTTTGTTAGTTGATTCATTTCAAATATTTTCTCCCATTCTGAAGGATGTCTTTTCGTCATGTTTATGGTCTCCTTTGCTGTGCAAAAGCCTTTAAGTTTCATTAGGTCCCATTTGTTTATTTTTGTTTTTATTTCCATTCTCTAGGAGGTGGGTCAAAAAGTATCTTGCTGTGATTTATGTCATAGAGTGTTCTGCGTATGTTTTCTTCTCAGAGTTTTATAGTGTCTGGCCTTACATTTACGTCTTTGATCCATTTTGAATTTATTTTTGTGTATGGTGTTAGGGAATGTTTAATTTCATTCTTTTACATGTAACTGTCCAGTTTTCCCAGCACCACTTATTGAAGAGGCTGTCTTTTCTCCCTTGTATATTCTTGCGTCCTTTATCAAAGATAAGGTGACCATATGTGTGTGGGTTTATCTCTGGGCTTTCTATCCTGTTCCATTTATCTGTATTTCTATTTTTGTGCCAGCACCATACTGTCTTAATTACCATAGCTTTGTAGTATAGTCTGAAGTCAGAGTGCCTGATTTCTCCAGCTCTGTTTTACTTCCTTAAGATTGCTTTGGCTATTGGGGGTCTTTTGTGTTTCCATACAAATTGTGAAAGTTTTTGTATTAGTTCTGTGAGAAATGCCATTGGTAGTTTGATAGGGATTGCATAGAATCTGTAGATTGCTCTGTGTAGTGTAGTCATCTTCACAATGTTGATTCTTCCAATCCAAGAACATGGCATATCTCTCCATCTGTTTGTATCATCTTTAATTTCTTTCATCAGTGTCTTATAATTTTCTGCATACAGGTCTTTTGTCTCCTTAGGCAGGTTTATTCCTAGGTATTTTATTCTTTTTGTTGCAATGGTAAATGGAAGTGTTTCCTTAATTTCTCTTTCAGATATTTCATCATTAGTGTATAGGAATGCAAGAGATTTCTGTGCATTAATTTTGTATCTTTCTACTTTACCAAATTCAGTGTGATACACCATATTAACAAATTGAAGGATATAAACCATATGATAATCTCAGTAGATGCAGAAAAAGCTTTCAACAAAATTCAACACCCATTTATAATAAAAACTCTCCAGAAAGTAGGCATAGAGGGAACTTACCTCAACATAATAAAGGCTATATATAACAAATCCGCAGCCAGCATCATTCTCAATGGTGAAAAACTGGAACCATTTCCTCTAATATCAGGAACAAGACAAGGTTGCCCACTCTCACCACTATTAATCAACATAGTTTTGGAAGTTTTAGCCACAGTTCTCAGAGATGAAAAAGAAATAAAAGGAATCCAAATTGGAAAATAATAAGTAAAACTGTCACTGTTTGCAGATGACATGATACTATACATAGAGAATCTTGAAGATGCTACCAGAAAACTAGTAGGACTAATCAGTGAATTTGGTGAAGTAGCATGATACCTTATTCATTTGCAGAGAGAATCCAGGTGTTCAACAAATGTTTGATGAATGAACGGTTGGATAAATGAAAGACATTTAGGTGTTTGTGTCAAGAGGGAGTGTTTGAAGTATTTTGGTGTATATTCCTGTTTTTTTGTTTGTTTTGTTTTTTGCGGTACGTGGGCCTCTCACTGTTGTGGCCTCTCCCTTTGCGGAGCACAGGCTCCGGACGCGCAGGCTCAGCGGCCATGGCTCACGGGCCCAGCCGCTCCGCAGCATGTGGGATCTTCCCAGACCAGGGCACAGACCCGCGTCCCCTGCATCGGCAGGTGGACTCTCAACCACTGCACCACCAGGGAAGCCGTCTTTTGCTTTTGATTGGTATGCTGGGCACTGGTTTTGATTTAGTGTCTGGCACTTAGGCAAGTGTTCCTCTCATGCACGCTCAAGTTCTTTGAGTTGCTTTAGTAAGTATCTGTAGAATCATGGGAACTTGGCTGTTACTGTTGTTGATAACATATCATTATGAACACCTTTTGATCCTTGGCATATTAAATTTTCATCTAAAGCATTTTTTACAGTATAAGAAATGTTTTTCAAAAATTATCTTTATAAATAGGGCAACTGGGCAAAGAATTTACCTTGAAAAATTTGTTTTTTTAAACACTCTACTTTCCCACCTGTTATTCTTGTTTCTTTCCACCTAGAGACAAGTTCATTGTCCCATATTATTCTCAAATCTTTTAGCTCTTCTGAAAGCTACAGCTTCCTTACTGTAGCAAATATTATTAACAAATGTTCCATTTTTCCTTTTGTACTATGGTCTCTGACCTTTTCTTGGTTTCCTTTTCTCTCCCACTTTTTAAAAAATTAATTAATTAATAATTTTTGGCATTGTTGGATCTTCATTGCTGCACACAGACTTTCTCTGGTTGCGGCGAGTGGGGGCTACTGTTCATTGAGTTGTGTGGGCTTCTCATTGTGGTGGCTTCTCTTGTTGCAGAGCATGGGCTTTATTTAGGCACGTGGGCTTCAGTAGTTGTGGCACATGGGATTAGTTGCTCCGGGGCATGTGGGATCTTCCGGGACCAGGGATCGAACTTGTGTCCCCTGCATTGGCAGGCAGATCTTAACCACTGCACCACCAGAGTAGTCCAACCCCCCACTTTTATAGTTTAGAAAATTTAGGTTTTGGGACTTCCCTGGTGATCCAGTGGCTAAGACACCATTCTCCCAATGCAGGGGGTCCAAGTTCAATCCCTGTTCAGGGAACTAGATCCCACATGCTGCAACTAAAGATTCCACATGCCACAATGAAGATCCCATGTACCGCAACTAAGACCCAGCACAGCCAAATAAATAAATTTTTTTTTTAATTTAGGTTTTTAAAAATTAATTTTATTTATGTATTTTTCTTGAGATGTAGTTATTTTACAATATTATATTAGTTTCTGCTGTACAACATAGTGATTCAAAAATTTTATAGGGCTTCTCTGGTGGCGCAGTGGTTGAGAGTCCACCTGCCGATGCAGGGGACATGGGTTCGTGCCCCGGTCCGGGAAGATCTCACATGCCATGGAGCGGCTAGGCCCGTGAGCCATGGCCACTGAGCCTGCACATCCAGAGCCTGTGCTCCACAGCGGGAGAGGCCACAACAGTGAGAGGCCTGCGTACGGCAAAAAAAAAAAAAAAAAAAAAAAAAAAAAAAAATATATATATATATATATATATATATATAGATTATACTTCATTTAAAGTTATTATAAAATATTGGCTCCTGTTTTCCTTTTGGAAATCCCTTGGATTCCTAGAACATTTTTTGATTTTCCTTTTTAGTATTTATCATTTTATCTTATTCTTTTTTAAGGACTGTGTCTTTGTTCTCTGAAATGCATGCTCTGTGAGGGTAAACTCTTGTCTTACCTTTATTTCTCACCAGTGCCAAACAGGACTTTTCAAAAAGTGGATGCTCAATAAATATTTATTCTCTTGGTTTAAATTAATCTTTTAGTCTGGTTTCCATTAATATAATTCTATAAAGCCACTTGTCTTCAGGAACCTTTATAAAACTTAGACAAAAGATGTTTTACTCCTTTGGTATAATTAGCCATTTTCTGCTTTAGATTTTTTGGTCCTGATTTCTGATGTGCCATCTTTGTACATATCTTTGGTGGTACATTTCTCTTTTGTTTTCCTTTAGAGATAAGATAGTCTTCAGAGTTTTGGAGAATAATTATATTGCAGAGCCTCTCCCGCAGGAGTGAGAATTCTGAGCCCCATGTCAGGCTCCCCAGCCCAGAGTTCTGGCATTGGGAAAAGGAGCCCCCAGAGCATTTGGCTTTGAAGGCTGGTGGGACTTAATTGAAGGAGCTCCACAGGATTGGGGAAAACAGAGACTTCACTCTTAAAAGGTGCACACAATATCTCATGTGCACTGAGACCAAGGGCAACAGCAGTAACTTCATAGGAGCCTGGGCCAGACCTACATACTGATCTTGGAGGGTCTCCTGGGGAGGCGGGGGGTGAGGGGGTGCCTGTGGCTCAGTCTGGGGTTATAAAAGCTGGTGGTAGACATATCAGGGAGTATTGATCTGCATGAACTCTCCTGGAGGTAGACATCTTGCTTGGGTCATTAACACCAGGACAGGGCCCCACCCAACAGCTCCAGTGCTGGGATGCCTCAGGCCAAACAACTAAGCAGGCTGGAACACAGCCCCACCCATCAGCACACAGGCTGCCTAAAGACTTCCTGAGCCCACAGCTGCCTCTAGACACACCCCTATCCATGGCCCTGCCCACCAGAGGGCCAGGATCCAGCTCCACCCACCAGGGGGCAGGCACCAACCCCTCCCACCAGGAAGCCTGTGCAGCCTCTAGACCAGCCTCACCCACCAGGGGACAGCCACCAAAAGCAAGAGACTTAACAGTCTTGCAGGCCAGACACTACCCTGGAACCAGCTGGCCCCTGGACCTTGGGTGATGACAGGGAAGTGCACTGCTGGGACGCATAGGACATCACCTACAGAGGGCCACTTCTCCAAGGTTGAGAAATGTAACTATCCCCAAAATACAAATGGAAATTTAGACAAAATGAGGTGGCAAAGGAATATGTTTCAGATGAAGGAATAAGGTAAATCCCCAGAAGAACAGAGTTTCATTCTAAACCATCCTTTCTCTATTACTGTACCCAGTGATAGTATTTGACACTGTTAGCAATCGGCTGTAGTTAGCAAGAAAGTAGCAGCAGTTGAAGACCCTCCTGTTCTAGTGTTTAAAAGATCCTGGACTTTATTTTCCTTCTCCATTACCTAAAGTAAGTGCTGAGCATTCAGCTATGGGTAAAGACAGTGGTGGACAGAGATAAATAACTTTATAGCCTTGGGACTGGGGATTTTCACTATAACTAAGAAGAGCACTTTGTATCACATCAACTCTTCTTTGTTTCTATGTTACTGTTTTCACTAATTAGCAAAAGAGCCTTATGTCACTACTGTACATGGGAAGCACAACTGGTAAATGCAATAAATAAATAGTGAAGAATGATGATAATTAATCCCTATTCTTCACCTTTGATTCCAGTAAGATTAAGAATAAATTAATTGGGGAAGGATCACATAAGAATATGTTTAAATTCCTTTAACTTTTACTGAATAAATGATTTTTACCTTTGGTTGTCAGGTATGTGAAATCCATCTTTTCAGAAAGGCCAGTTAATGTCTGATAGGTGGTTGTTGAGAAGACAGTATGATTCCCCTTGCATTTTAGACATCAAGCGTCAGCCTAATTCTGTCCTAATGGAAAATTTGAGTTTTTATTGCTAAAGTTATTGTACTTTTCATGAAGTGTATTTCCATATCACAGATGAAATTCTTGCTAGCCATGTGGTTTGGGATAAATTACTTTATCTCTCAGAGGTTCAGTGTCCTCATCAGTGAATTGGGGCACCCAGCTCAGGCTCTTAAAGGGCCTGCCTTCTTTTCCTAGCTTAGATTGATTTCCCTCTCATTTGGCTTCAGGGATGCCTCCAAGTCTATTTCTATAACTTGTCCCATTCCCATCTTGTCCAGGACAGGTTAGGATTAAATCATCCTATAACTGCTAAGCTCCCCTGGAATCCTCTTATGGAGTCTGAATTAGGACTGAGCCTGGCTGCCTTTGCAGTAGAAGGTTTCATCATTCCTTATTTTCCTTTGCTGCTTTGTATGTCGGGTAGGCTGCTCCTGATCCAGGACCCTGAATCCAAGCCTGCTTAATACTGAATATGCACGTGTAACTAATCCTCTTAACAACTAAAGGAGGTAGGTAACTATATCCTTAATTTGGAGACAAGGAAACTGAGGCATAGGGAGATACAGTTACTTGCCCATGTGCATGGAACTATGGATTACAGAGCCAAGATTCAAATCCTGATCATTTAATCAAACACCAGAGTCCATTTTCTTTACAAAACCCACGTCTGCTAATATTTTGTTGAGGATTTTTGTGTCTATATTCATCAACGATATTGAACTGTAATATTCTCCTTTGTAGTGTCTTGGTCTGGTTTTTATATCAGGATAATGGAGGCCTCATCAAATTAACTTGGGAGTGTTCCCTTCTTTCAATCTTTTGGAATAGTTGGAGAAAAAAATAGATGTAAGTTCTTTATATCTTTGGTAGAATTCCCCAGTGAAGCTGTCCAGTCTTGGACTTTTGTTTGCAGAGAGTTTTTAAGTTACAGTTTATATTTGCTTCTAGTGATTGGTCTCTTCAAATTGTTTGTTTTTCTTGACTAAGTCGTGGCAGGTAATCCATTTCTAGAAATTTGTCCATTTCTTCTAAATTGTCCAATTTGTTTGCATATACCTATTCAAAGTATTCTCTTATGTATTTCTCTGGTATTGGTTCTTATTTCTCCTCTTTCATTTCTTATTTTATTTGGGTCCTCTTTCTTTTCTTCTTGGTGAGCCTGGCTATAGGTTTGTCAATTTTGTTTATCTTTTCAAAAAACCATCTCTCGGTTCATTTGATATTTTCTATTGTTTTTTTAATCTCTTATTTATTTCCTCTTTGATCTTTATTATTTCCTGTCTTCTGCTGACTTTGGGCTTTGTTTGTTGTCTTTTTCTAATTCTTCTTGCTGGTAGGTTCAGTTGTTTATTTGAGATTTTTCTTATTTTTTTTGAGGTAGGCCTGTATTGCTATGAAGTTTCCTTTTGGAACTCCTTTTGCTGCATCCCAGACATTTTTTAAAGCTGTGTTTTCATTTTTGTTTGTCTCAAGGTATTTTCTGATTTCTTCTTTATTTCATTGTTGACCCATTTTTAATTTTTAAAATTATTTATTTATTTATTTATTTATGGCTGCAACAGGTCTTAGTTGTGGCACTGGGGATTTTTCGTCACAACGTGCGGGCTCTTCATTGTGGCGCGTGGGCTTCTCTCTAGTTGTGGTGTGGGGGATCCAGAATGCATAGGATCTGTAGTTGTGGTGTGCAGAACACAGAAGACCCCGAATAGCCAAAGCAATCTTGAGAAAGAAAAAAGGAGCTGGAGGAATCAGGCTCTGTGACTTCAGACTATACTATAAAGCTACAGTAATCAAGACAGTATGGTACTGGCACAAAAACAGAAATATAGACCAGTGGAACAGGATAGAAAACCCAGAGATAAGCCCATGCACATATGGTCACCTTATCTTTGATAAAGGAGGCAAGAATATACAATGGAGAAAAGATAGCCTCTTCAATAAATGGTGCTGGGAAAACTGGAAAGCTACATGTTAAAGAATGAAATTAGAACACTCCCTAACACCATACACAAAAATAAACTCAAAATGGATTAAAGACCTAAATGTAAGGCCAGACAGTATAAAACTCTTAGTGGAAAACATAGGCAGAACACTCTATGACATAAATCACAGCAAGATCCTTTTTCACCTTATGTCTTTTTATCAGAGCATTTAGTGCATTGACATTTAAATTAATTATTGATAGGTATGTACTTATTGCCATTTTATTCCTTGTTTTCCAGTTGATTTTGTAGTTCTTTGTTCCTTCTTTTTGTTTTTCCTTTTGTGGTTTGATGATTTTATTTTGTGAGTTCCTTCCTTTTTGGTTTTTGTGAACCTGTTGTAGGTTTTATTTATGGTTACCATGGGGTTCATGTATGTTGACCCATAACTATAATCTACTTGCTTTAAACTGATAGTCAAGTTCAAACACATTCTAAAAGATCTACATTTTTACCCCCCCATCACATTTTGTGATTTTCATGTCCTAATTTACATCTTCATGCCTATTCTTTTGCTGCCTATTGTAGTTAAAATCACTTTTACAATTTTTTGTTTGTTTTCTAATCTACATACTGACTTATTTAAGTGATCTTCAATCCTTACTATATATTTGTTTTTCTTAATGAGATTTTCTCTTTTCTATTTATTCTTGCTTCTTTTCCATTTAGAGAAGACCCTTAAACATTTCTTTTGGGGTATGTTTAGTATTGCTGAATTCTTTTAGTTTTTGCTTGTCTGAGAAATTATCTCTCTTCTTCTAAATGATAATTCTGCTGGGTAGAATATCCTAGAATAATTCTGCAGGTTTTTCCTTTTCAGGATTTTGAATATATCACGCCACTCCCCTCTGGCCTGAAAAGTTTCTAAAGATCAATCTACTGATAGCCTTATAGGGGTTTCCTTGTAAATGGTTCTTTGTTTTTCTCTTGCTGCGTTTAGAATCCTCTCTTCATCTTTAACTTTTGCCAGTTTAATTATGATAGGTCTTGGTCTGGGTTTGATTGGGTTTATCTTTCTTAAAACCCTCTGTGCTTCCTGTATCTGGACCTGTTTCCTTCTTTAGGTTTAGGAAGTTTTCAGGTATAATTTCTTCAAATACATTTTGATCTCCTTCTCTCTTTCCTCTCTTTTGGAACCCATCTTATGTATATATTGGGATGTTTTATATTAATCCATAGATCTTGTATGTTGCTTTCATTTTTCTTCTTTTGTCTTTCTGTCTGCTGCTCTGCAAAATTGCAAGCTAATGTTTTATTTATAACTAATTGTTTGTAAATAGGTTTGCCAAAAACAGTCATGGAGATTGCTTTGATAGAAACACAAGTTGTTTCTTTAAAGACCCTGTTAAAGAAAATGAAGTTGAAGTAGCTGAAGTTCAACAGATTTTGTCCTTGAAAAAGGCAGATAGACAAAGACTGTGACATTTGACGTGAAGATGACATCTGTGTTGCATGCTTTGCCAAATTTACAGAAGAATTGGTTTAGGAAAAGTGCTTTTTGGCTGCCACTGAGCTTTGATTATCATCTGAATAGTGAAATGAAAAAGATGAAACCAAGCATTCAGAATGAGGGGGAAAAGAGGGCTAAAGGATTTCCTGCAGTTTGGTTTAGCATTATAGATTCTCAATTTCTGGAATATACCTGGACTCCTCTGGCTCATTAGTATAATGAATCCAAGCTGTGATGCCTGTACTGCTGTGCTGAACTTAGTGTTATACAAGTTAAAAACTTAACCACTTTTCTTTTATTTCCTTGCTTTTCAATGATAATATTAGATGGTGTATTGTGAGGATTAAATGAGATTACATGAAATAACGTGAAAATCCAGTATAGTGCCAGGTACATTGTAAATGCTCAACCCGTATTAATTCCCTTTCTCCTTACTCCACTGCAAGCACAGCAATAGTTAAAATGCTATTTCTCTCTCTTGTTCCTTTGGGGCAAATATCAAAAAGATGCCTCAGTTAGTTTAATGCTGCTTATTTTACCCTGAGTTTCCTAGAAAACAGAGCTGAGGCAAAGCCTAGGAGCATGCTAATGCTTTGCCAGGAGTACAGTCCCAGGGTAGCAAAAGTGAGGGGAAAATTAAGCAAGGTGTTAAAAATGGGATAGTAAATACAAAGTACACATACTGAGTTGTAAACATAGCCATGTTGTCAGGAATGTCTCTGGATAAGCCATGTGGAAACACTCATTTCACAACAGTCTTTGGGAGGGAGGAAAGTGGAACAATTTATCTGTGTCTTCTTCCTGTCTCTTGTCATTTATTGGTCAGTCTTTGCCTCTGAGTCTATAAGCAGTGGCAGGTGCCTGGACCTCTGTGAGTTTAGTCAGAGGAAGTTTGGTGCCAAACTGTTGCAGTTCCAGGGCAGCACCAGGAACCCAGCTCTCTCTCCAGGTAAGCCTGAGATAGCTGAAAGTGTTAGGAGATGCTAGTGGGGCTGAAGTATCTCCAGAGATAAAAAACTGGGTTCAGTGCATGGCAGGTTCTTTATAATGCTATTTGTTTCTGTGACATTTTCTTTTAAAATGATAATCCTTGCATATGTAACATCCAGTATAGTTTCCTTATAGTATGTATTTTTCTCATGATCTGAATTTTATTTCATTCGTTTACCAGTGAGAGCCAAGTCAGCAGACGGTGGTGCATTGTTCCTTGTATGTGAAGCACTGTGCTGCAAGTGCTGTCAGCTAATGAGAGCGCCAACTGCCTCCTTGAGCTGAGGGAGCTGTGCCAAGTGTCACACACTTTACTTTGGCCTCTCTACTGCCATTTATTTCACTTTCTGGCAAACTAAATGATTGATAAAAAATGTACAAGTGCTGGATTTTCCACAAAGAAACAAGGAAATAACGGTTGGATTGTAATGCAAGTTTTCAGTGAGATAATTCAAGGAAATGCTGAGCAAACCTAGGGTAACCTCCTTTATGCACAGCAAAAGGCATCAGTGCTCATCACCGTAACCTGAGAGGACTGGCTAGCAGTTGTATTAACAGGAGCTGGAGAAATGATAGTAGAGGCATGCTGTGGCTGCAGGCACAAAATATTATATGTAAAGTGACTGGCATATGTAGTTGACACTTGATGGATGACAGATATTATTGTTATCGCCATCAGTATTATTAATCATCACATTCAGTCCTTATAAATTATGTTTTCCCCTTCTTTAAAGCAAACAGTCAGCTATTTATTGAATAACTTTCATGAAAATGTGGGAGGAATGATCTGAATACCCATACTGTGTAAAGGTTGTACCATGGGTGGATTGCACAGCTGGGAGAGAACTCATTATTTGCCATTTGAATTGTTTCCATAGTCTTCCCTCTCCCACCCCTCTAAGAACCTACAATGTGGAAAGCATAGTTCTAAATTGGAGAAGAGATACAACTAGATGAATCAGAGATGTTTTTACCATCCCCTGAAGCACAATTTGGGTGGAAATGTGCGTGGGAGAGAGACAGATGTACCATGTGAAGGTAAGGTGTGTAGTGGGGGCGGATGGTGTAAGGGGAGAAGAAGAAGGTGTTAAGCCTTTAAATCACAAATTGCATGACATCCCACCAGATCTAGAGACAGAGGGATAGGCTGCATGGTGGAAACCACTTATAAATGTTTACAACATGTAATCATCAATGGGAATGGAATAACTTCTGAGAAGGTAAAATTTAAAGGCTTCTTATCTTTATAAAAGTAGATACCTCAGAAAAAGTGCCTTGCTCTCCAAGGAAATAATGGGTAAGGATGTGTCAGGAGTGATTTGCTCCTAGCAAGACGTTGGTTATTTTCCTAATACCCCCAGAATCTTGGCATGCCCTGAAGGCTAATGGAAGACTCCCAATTATGGTAAATGTGTCTGCCCTAAAATTTTTTCATGGTTTAAATTCTTACTGGCTTATTATTTGGCTTATAAGCGTTCTTCATTGGTGGCTATGTCAATCAGACCCAGTGAAAATAGATCTGTGTGGAGCCTGTATTTTAGTTGCCAATTAGGGCACCAGCTAGTGCACCATGAAACATAGTGTCTATCAGTTTATATCACATGTTGTTCTTTTGAAACTGTATTATAGATGACATAATATTATATTTTATTGTTATCTAACTCTCGAACAAAGCAAATTTCTGTATGTAAAAGATACATGACAATCATTATGTGAACTGTGACACGTTAAACACATATATGTTATTTTCCTATTTTTCTTTGTTCTTGGACTTTCAGGCAATGTCAATATGTATATAAGCTTTCATTGAATACATATTAAGTGACTACATATTAAGTAAATATTAAGTTAATATTCATTTGTATGACAGATTTTTTTCACTTGAAGTTATTTTTTTTAATTGAGATGAGCTGATGAAAAATTTCAGTTCTAACAAACTCTAAAACACGTATGTGCTAATACAAAAATTATATATTAAGAAATGACACCTTGACAAATTAGTTTCTAAATTTTATAATTCAGGGCATTCTTATTTTGTTTACAAATTTCTATTATAGAATGCATCTCATTTCAGTGAGTTTTCAGAATGTTTAGAGTTTTCTTAAATTTTTAGAGTAAGTGGTAATTTATCACTGTATTTTAACTACTATTATTATCTTGTAGCAAATGGTTTTATAAAACATAGAATTACCATAGTGAGTCATGATCTAAATTACCCAACAGTTTAGTTGGAATATGCTTTTAAGGCTATTCTCTGTGTCTCTACTCATATCTATACATTAGGTTGAAAAGTTCCTTGGTATAGTTTTATAAGCAGGTATAAGTTAGGATATAGGCTTGACTGCCATAACAGAGATCCAAAACATCTGTTGCTTAGATAAGACAGAAATTATTATGCTAGTCCAGGGTTAGCAAGGAATCTGCACAGTGTAGAGGACCCAATCACCTTCTATGTTTTCACTTTGCTGTCCCTTGGATGTTGATTTTGTTTATGGATGGAGACCACCATGTTTGCCTCCCAGCAAGAAACTGAAAAGGGAGGACATGCTCCTTTCCTCTTCAGGGATTGACCTGGAAGTAGCACACATCATTTTTCTTGCATCTTACTAGTCAGAATTCAGTCATACCACCATATATAGCAGCAAAGGAAGCTAGGAAATGTAAGATGCTGTATACCAAGCTAAAATTCCTATTACTATAAAGGAAAGAGAACATGGGTTTGGGGAGACATCTAACAGTTTCTGCTATTTGCACTCTTATCTCCCAGCCATGAAACTTATCTACTCCCTCTCTAGGTCTCATTCATCTCATAGTTTATTATATCTGTGTGATGCGAAGTCTATTCTTTCTCTCAAGCCCTGATATTACTACTTATGGTTGGCACATCTGATCTGAAAGCCAATTTATCTTCCATTTGCTCACCCCTCCCCCCAAATGCACATCCAATATACAGTGGTAAATACAAGGCAGGTTAACATATACAAAAGACAGTGGTAGAGGAGAAGCAGGATAAGACACTCCCATTTGGAAAAGGGGAAAGTCAGAAACCCAATAGTCACTCAGCAATGGTCAAATCCTGTGTGTAGGAATCATGAAGATTTTTATCCTGGTAGTAGAAAAGTTTCTTTGTTAGCCCTCCTGGCAAGCTTGTCCCCCTGCCCTTGTTCTCTGTGGCTCCTGGCTTTGTCCTCTGGGAGATTCTTTATTGTCTGTTATTCTCCATGTGCAGATCTAAAGTGGGCATTAAAAAAGTATACCCTTTGTAGGCGTTAGATAGCTTTCAAAGTTGGCTTCCTGCTAGTGCAGGTAAGAGAGCCTAGGGGTTGTCTTTGGGTTGAACAATTATAGGCTTTTATAGTCCAAGTGTGTTTGTGTAATACATTCCCTCAAAAACTTACTGGGTTTTCTGCCTATTTGTTCTGATTAGTTTCAAGTGCAAGTAACCATAGCCAAATATTAATCAAGACATAATTTTTTTCCCTAGATAAATAACTGGATTTTAATTGTTGGCCTTTGTGCTCAGCAAATATCCCAGTTTCTAAATCAAGGTCAGTTACCTTGAGGCTTAGGTGAGAAGGAAGTGCCCTTAATATCTTCCTGATTGCTGGGCTGGATCCCATTGTCTGGCTGTTAAACTCGTGAAGTCTCAGGCTTATATCAGCTTAAGCAGTGCCTTGTGAACCTCTTGTTTTAACTATGTGTGATTAGAATATAGAAGAATTAGGTTTAAAACCCAATGAAGCCATACTTCACCAGACACTCAGTCAATTTAGGTTTCAAGCTATAGGTGGGGTGAGTTTTCTTTAGTAGAGCTGAGTTCTCTTCCATATCTGCTTGAGACTTCTTCATTTAGGCTGAGTTTATATCTCTTGAAAGGTATTGTTGGAAGCATCAAGAAGTAACCAATACATACTAACATTCTTACTTTTTCTCAAGCTAGAGGCTTGGTTAGTTCTTTTAAAGTACTAACTTTCAAGGTGACAGTTTGAATAAACATTTTGCTGTGGCATAGCAAGAGTCAGCAACGTTTTATCTTGCTCTCCATTCATCATCACATACTGCTCAATCTCCAAGTCAGTACCACATATTATATAGGTTCTGATAGGGCAGCTATCAAATTCTATGTTAGTTAGGACGTGGGTTCAGCCACTGTAACAATGACCCTAAATTACAAAGCCTTAATCAAAATAGAGATTTACCTCTCTTCCACCTTACAGCCCAGGCATACACAGCCCAGAGCTAAGTTCCATTATGTTGGGGATCCAGGATCCTTCTGTTTTGTTGCACCACCATCCTTTGAGTGTTGCTCTTGTCTACATGTTCCAAGATGGTGCCCACCACCACTTCTGCATTTCAGCCACTGAGAAGAGAAAAAAAAAAAAAAAAGGAAGGCCCATCCCTTCCCTTTAAGGCTCTATACTGTTCACATTAACCTGAACTTAACCACATGGCTATATCTAGCTACGAGAGGCTTGAAATATGCAGGGTATTCAGATAAAAATTTTGTTAATAGTAAAAGTGTTATTAAAGACAAAGTGTAGAATAGATTTTGGACTATTGTTAACAATTTATGTCACAAAACGTAGGATACACACTTGGATCTTTAAGAACAAGAACAAAACCAAAACCAGCCAATAACCAAACAAAAAGCCTTTATCATCACACTGAAACTAGATAGGATAATTGTGAAGTACAATACCCAAGACTTCAGTGCTAGGGTGACTGCATGATATATAAATTTAACTGTCTTTATAACAATTTAGTCTGCAGTTTGCCTTGCAGAGACTGCAGTGAATATGCTCATGTGCATTACATTTGAGATTATGTGCTTAAAAATTTATTTCTTCACTTGAGAGTTGTGTTTTTCCCTCATTAATACTTAATGAGGTATGAAATAGAGAGTAGAAGCATAATAACATTGAGTGTCAAGCATTTCCACCAAAGTTCCCCTAATTGCAGAGAGAGAAAATGTGTATTGTACTCTCAAGTTGGAAATTTCTTGGTGGGAGGCCTCAAGTTTTATCTTAAAAATTAGTACAAATTTTGTATTGTACTCCATTTTGTATACTCATTCTATAAATATGTTTGTTTTTAATATGAAAATATTTACATTACTTATTTTACCAAATATAAAGTTGGTACTCCAGGAAGACATATATCATTTTTTCTGTGTCTCTTACATTAATACATACCTCTTGGGGTATGCATGAAATCATTGAGAACTTGGGTAGTTAGATTTATAAAACTCACACTATATACTTTATTTACATTCATTAGCAACCAGTGATGAAATGAAAAGATAACTGATATGGCTACTGCTGGGAGTCATTTTCAGGTCTATCTCCTTCCTTATCCCATTTCCCCTTCCCTATATTTCCAGTGGTTGCCTCCTCATCCCATTGCTTTCACATGGTTGATTCCTCATTCTTGAAGTGTCTAATCAAATGTCACATTTTTGAGAAATAACTTTCTTGACCATGGCAGAGAGACTCTAAAGTGACATTCAATGATCCTTGCATCCTGGTGTTCATGCCTTTCTGAAATCCCCTCTGCTTCAGTTTGGGCAGTATCTGTGACTTGGTTCTAATCAGTAGAACTTGGCAAGAGTGATGGGAAGTCACTCCATGACTGCGTTATGTTATTTAAGACTCAGTTTTAGCAGACTGGAGCAAGAAATTTTCTTGGTAGTTTTGAAGCAATAAGCTGTCATGTTTTGAGAGGGCCATACAGGTAGGACCTTACAATGGAATGAGGAAGTTGAGAGCTCCTCATCTGCCAGCAAGGAAAAAAGAACCTCAGTCCTACAACTGCAAGCAACTGAATTTTGCCACTAACTTGAATGAGCTTGGAAGAGAATCCTGAAACTCTGGCTGAGAACGCTGCCCAGCTTATGGCTTGATATCAGCCTGGTGAGACTTTGAGCAGAGGTCTCAGCCTGGATTTGTTTTCTACAGAAACTGTGAGATAATAAATGTGTATTGTCTTAGGCCCTAAGCTTATAGAAATTTAATACACAGAAAAATAAAATGAATTTAGATATTAGGAATCCTATGTTGCTTGAGGGGGAAAAAAATCCACATACCACATCCTGCTTTCCTTCCTCGTAGTTGTGTCTGTCTACAGTTCGGGCAGCCTTGTCCAAGGAGAGTGGAGTGGGGAATGCAATCCAGAATAAGGTTTATAAACTTCAACTTCTGTCAACTTGCATTGAGCTTTCTTGTCTGAGCTCATCCTGTGAACCACTGATTATACTACTATAGTATGAAGCAGCTTAACTTTGCAATGACTAGAAACCCAAGTTATTAGGAATAGCACTTTAGTAGAGTTCTGTCTATTATATCTCTACATGAAATATAAGATTGCTATAAAATAAAGATCTAATAATAATCACTATTAGGCTTTATTTTAAATGCAAAATACTCCATTAGTAAAAAATCATGTTTCTTTCTTTTTCTGTGTGTGTGGTGTAGTTGACGAGTTGACAGACAATATTTTGTTAGTTTCAGTTGTACAGCATACTGATTGAATATTTGAATGCATTATAAAATGATCACCATGATAAGTCTAGTAACCGTCTGTACTCACACAAAGTTATTACAGTATTATTGACTATATTTTTATGCTGTATATTACATCCTTGTGACTTATTTATTTTATAACTGTAAATTTGTACCTCTTAATCCCCTTCATCTATTTTGCCCAATCCCTCATTCCGCCTCCTCTCTGACAACTGCCACTTTGTTCCCTGTATCTATGAGTCTCTTTTCATTTTGTTTTGCTTGTTTGTTTAGATACCTCATGTAAGTGAGATCATATGGCATTTATCTTTCTCAGTCTAATTTATTTCACTTAGCATAATACCCTCTAGATCCATCCATGTTGTTGCAAATGGCAAGATTTCATTCTTTTTTATGGCTAAGTTTTTTTTTTTTTCTTTTAGATGATTTCTAATCTCATACCATTGTGTTTGGAAATGACGCTTGATATGATTTCAATCTTCTTAAATTTACTGAGACTTGTTTTGTGGCCTAGCGTGAGATCTATCCTGGATAATGTTCCATGTGCTCTTGAAAAGAATGTGTATTCTGCTGTTTTTGAATGAAGTATTCTTTGTATATCTATTAATTTCATCTGATCTAATGTGTAATTTAAGGACTGTGTTTCCTTATTGATTTTCTGTCTGGATTATCTGTCCATTGATGTAATTGGGTGCTAAAGTCCCCTATTATTGTGTTACTGTCAACTTCTCCCTTTATGCTTTTTAACATTTGCTGTGTGTATTTTGGTGCTCCTGGGTTGAGTGTGTATATATTTACAATTGTTATATCTTTAAGTTGGATTGATCCCTTTATTTTATAATATCCTTCTTTGTCTCTTGTTACAGTCTTTGTTTTAAAGTCTATTTTGTCTGATATAAGTATTACTACCCTGACTTGCTTTCGATTTCCATTTGTATAGAATACCTTTTCTATTCCCCTCACTTTCAGTCTGTGTATGCCTTTAGATCTGAAGTGAATCTCTTGTAGGCAGCATATAGATTGGTCTTTTTTTAAAAAAAATCATTTTAGCCATCCTATCTCTTTTGATTGGAGCATTTAGTCCACTTACATTTAAAGTAACTGTTGATAGGTAGGTACTTATTGCCACTTTTTAAATTGTTTTCTGATAGTTTTTGTAATTCTTCTCTGTTCATTTCTTCTTCTCTTGCTCTTTTCCCTTGTGATTTGATGACTGTCTTTAGAGTTATATTTAGATTCTTTTCTCTTTATTTTTTGTGTATCTTTATAGGTTTTTGATTTGTGGTTATCACAAAGTTCATATATTACAACCTATGTATATAGATACCTATTTTAAGTTGATAATCTCTTAGCTTGAATGCATTATAACAGCTCTTCATCTTTACCATCCCCACCCATCCCAACATTGTACGTTTTTGACATCATATTTTATATCTTTTTGTTTTGTGAATCCTTTAACTACTGGTTGTGGGTATCAATGATATTACTTTTAGAAGTAGTACTTTTACTTCTTTTGTCTTTTAACCTTCCTACTAGCTTTATAAGTGGTTGATCTACTACCTTTACACTATGTTTGCCTTTACCATTAGATTTTTCCTTTCATAATTTCCATATTTCTAGTCGTGGCCTTCTTTTCCACTTAGGTAAGTTTCTTTAACATTTCTTATAAGGCCAGTTTATTGGTGATAAGCTCTTAAGTTTTTGCTTGTCTGTAAAAGCTTTATCTCCATCAATTCTGAATGATAACCTTGCTGGATAGAATATCCTTATAGTATTGGTTGTACATTTTTTCCTTTCATCACTTTGAATATATTCTGACATTCTCTTCTGGCCTGAAAAATTTCTGCTGAAAATTCAGCTAACTCTCTTATAGGATTTTCCTTGTTGGTAACTAGTCGCTTTTCTCTTGTTGCTTTTAAGATACTCTCTTTAACTTTTACCATTTACTTACTATGTATCTTGATGTGGACCTCTTTGGGTTCTTTTTGTTTGGGACTCTGCTTCCTGTACTTGGATGTTTGTTTCCTTCTCCAAGTCAGGGAAGTTTTCACCTATTATTTCACCTATTATTTCTTCAAATAGGTTCTCTGCCCTTTTCTCTTTCTTCTCCTTCTGGGACCCTTATAATGCGAATGTTGGTATGCTTGATATTGCCACAGAGGTCCTCATTTTTTTTAAATCGCCTTTTTTCCCTTTCAGCTTGGCTGATTTCCACTACTTTGTCTTCCAGATTGCTGGTCTGTTCTTTTTTTTTTAAGAAGCAAATGGGAGACTTTTCTTTCCCTACATTAAGTCTTATTTTCAATGTACAACATAATAGATTTAGTAAGGAACCTCTAGCATAACCACACTTAATGACATTCTTGATCCAGTGATTTTCTCAGAAACAGGCAAAGAATTTAAATAAGTTGACCAATTTGGAAGCCATTTGGTGTGCCAGGGTCATGTAATCTACTGTTGTTTCCCGTTTTCCATTTCAGTTATTGTATTCTTCAGCTCTGATTGCTTTTTTCTTATATTTTCTAATTCTTTGTTGAAATTTTCACTTTGTTCATCTATTCTTCTCCACAGTTCAGTGATCATCTTTATATCATTATCTTGAACTCTTTACCTGGAGATTGCTTATCTCCTTCATTTGCTTATCTCCATAGTTCTTTTTCTGAGATATTGTCTTTCTCCTTCATTTGTAACATATTCCTTAGCCTTCTCATGTTTTTCTAATCTCTGTGGGTTTTTTTCTATGTATTAGGTAGGTTGGTTATGTTTCCTGAGTTAGGAGAAGTGGCCTTGTACATGAGATGTCTTATGCGGCCCAGCAGCATGCTCCTTTCTGGCCACCAGAGGGTGCTCCAGGGGTGTCTTCTGTGTGAGCAGCATGCACCCTTTGGTTGTGGTAGGCCCAACTACTGTGGATTCCTAGTAGGCGGGTCTGGCCCCTAGTCTGTTTGGCTGTGAGTCCCTGCCTCATGCAGTTTCTGCATGTGCACTAGCGGGTGAATCGGGCCTCCTGGGCAGCTTGCTGTGAGTAGAACACCCAGTGCTCTTCTACTGCTGTGGATGTGCTGTTGGGCAGGGCAGGCCCCTGGTGTGGCTGACGGAGGCCTGGCTGCTTGAGTGTGATGAGGTCATCCTGATGGTTGGGGTAGGCCCCTGGCATGGCTGGCTGTGGGACCTGGTGTCATGTGATTGCTGTGGGCCCACTGGTAGGTGGGATAGGCCCCCTGGCACAGCTGATTGTAAGCCCTAGCATCATGCAACTGGTGAGTGTGTGCTGGTGTGTGGGGTAGACCAGGCTGGTGGTAGTAGGCCTGAGGGAGGAATCTAAAATAGTGCTTGTCAGCTCTGATGTCAGCACAGTAGAATGAGTTCATAAAAATGGTTGCCAACAGTGTTTCATTCCCTCAGGGGAGTCCCAGTTGCCTCCTGCCTCTCTGGGAGGCCCTCCAAGATAGGCATGTGGGTCTGACCCACACACCTTTCAAACTGCTGCCCCAATGTTGGGACTTGGAGTGTGTGAGATTTTGTACACACCCTTTAAGAGTGGAGTCTCAGTTTCCTACAGCCTTCCTGGCTCTCCTTCAGGTTTTTAAAGTCAGAATTTCTGGGGACTCATCTTCCTAGTGCAGTATACATGGGCTGGGGAGACTGATGTGGATCTTGGACCTGTTGCTACCCAGGGAGGACCTTCACAGTTGTGACATTTCTCCTGCTTGTGGATCACTGACCTGGGAGTGTGGGCTTTGACTTAACTGTGCATCTGCCCCTCCTACACTTCTTGTGGCTCCCTGTTTATATCTTTAGCTGTGGAACATCTTTTTTTCTGCTAGTGTTAAGGTCATTCTCAGAGATAGTTACTCTGTAAGTAGCTGTGATGTTGGTGTGCCCGAGGGAGGAGGTGAGCCCAGGGTCTTCCTACTCCTCCATCTTGATCCACCTCCTCCAAAGCACATGTTTCTTTGGTTGATTCATTTATACATTTAATTTCTTTTTCCTCAAAATCCTAGCTATTCAAGAATCCTATGAAATGTCATGTTCTCCCTTCCTGTCATGATTATACTTTTTTGCCTTTTCTAACTTGGGGTGATACCTTTCACCTGTTTTACCATAAAGCTTTGACTCAAGAGTGCTGCATCAGCATGATGTATAGCTTATTAGAAATGAAGATTCACAGCTGTCACCCACACTCTAAACATCAGAATCTGTATTTTTATAAACCCCCCATGTAATTCACATATACATTAAAATTTGAGAAGTTTTGCTCTAAGCCTCTTTTACAGTATTTAATAGTATAATATATTATGTTGAATTACACTTACTTTTGTATTTGCGTCATTTTCTTCATTTAAATGAAAAATTCCTAGGTGTTGGAAACTAGACGTTTATTCATTTTATTGCTCCTTCAGTGCCTAGCATGGTGTCTTACATATAGAGGTATCAAAAGTAACCTACACAATATAATTGTTAAGTTGACTCAACTCTAGGACAATTTATTTCTATTCTCTGGAAACCTCTAATTCTTATAGTTAGCTTAAAATATCTGATACTTGGGACATCATTTTGTTGATAAAGCAGGAACTTTCATAATCTACTTACAGTTAGACTTCTGCCAGAAAGGGAAAGCTAATGGATTAGAGAGTTCACTGTGGTTCACAAATCTCTAATGACATTTTAATTCAATTCCTAACACTCAGATTGTTTTTTCAGAATGTGCAAATGTAGATTGTACTAACTCTTTTGGTATCCATGCTAATGTATGAGATTTATCTATTTCCTCTGACCTTCAATTCAAGAAGAAGAGAAACTGCATTCTATGCATTTATCAAAGATACTTTGTTCTCTGATATTTATCTATTATATTCATGGGCTAAAATGTCTGCGAGACAGCCAGCTTTCTTAGATGCCTCCTCTTGCCCACCTGCCAGGGGTATTTTCAATTCCTTATGTACTCTCAAATTTTTTTCCATTGGAAATTAAACTGGTGAGAATTGTTTGGGAAATGCTATTTGCATGTTCCATTCCTGATACTTCATGAAATAAAATGATATCCATAATGATATTCAGCTGGCTTTCTAAAAAACAAACAATCTGTAAAAAGTGAAGCAAGTGTATGGAATTTGACTATTGGAAGATTAATTTTATTGAGAGGTAATTTCATTCTACATGGTATTGTATGGGGTGTGTCTGTGCGTGTGACTGTGTGTGTGTTTGTGTTTAGAAAAATATTTGTTACCTATTTGTTTAGGGGGGGCTTCTGAAATTAGTTTAAAAATTCTATTTGAGTGCGACCCTTTCATGGTCAGTCCTGCCTCAGCATTTAGCAAACATGATAGTATGAGATATTAGAATTGTGTCACAGAGGGAGTCCAGTGTGTTAGTCAGCTTAGGCTGTTATAACAAAATACGATAGACTGGGTGGCTGTAGTACAAATTACTCAATTTTGGAGGCTGGGTAGTCCAAGATCAGGGTACTGGCAGATTCAGTTCATGGTAAGGATCCACTTCCTGGCTTGCAAATGGCCATCTTCTCTCTGTGTTCACATGGTGGGGAGAGAGTAAGAGAGGGAAAGGTCTCATCTCTTTTCCTCTTCTTATTAAAGTCATTAATCCCATGACAGGAGCCCCAGAGTCATGACCTTGTCAAAATATAATTACCTTTCCAAAGGCCCCACCTCCAAATACCATCACACTGGGGATTAGGGCTTCAACGTGAATTTTGGGAAGATACTTTCAATTCATTGATATAGTATGAAAATAATTTTAAAAATCCAAGGCTGCTGAATCTGTTAAAAATGCCCCATTGCAGTGCAATCTATTTTATTAAATACAGAGTGTCCTTGGAAGTTAAGAGATATGGGTAGCCTTGCCCTCACAAACATGATTAATGCTTTTATTTTATTGGCAACCAGATTACCTATAATTGTTCTTAGAATTATCACAATATGAAGTTTTTGGAATTTTAGAGCTGACACTGAAGGGAACTTTAAGATCATCTAGTTCATCTGTCACCGTATACAGGAATTTCCTCTACAACAATGGTTTTCAAACTTCTTTTATGAACCCCAAAATCCATTTCCTAAAATAAAATCATACAAATAAATAAGAAGCTGAATCTGCCATGCTTTAAAGAGAGTGATGAAAGATAGGTTCTTCACCCTCCACCACACCCCAATTTGAAGTACCCTCAGGCAGAGGAGCTGAAAACCAAAGAAAGGTAAATTATTCCAAAATTGAATGACAAAGCCCAAACGTAATATATTAGAGACAAACTCCAAATACATAATTTTAAAAGACAGCTGCATCTCTGAGTATTTACAACAAACTATGGACAACTTGAAGGTGCCTGCCTCTAATAATGTGGACACTTGGTTTTCATAGGCCTGTTCTCAGAGGAGCCCTGGATTTCATGGAGAAGCCTTAGGGGCTGCTGTGTGTGGAGAGCCTAGTGGCAAGGAATCCCTGGGATACCTCCAGTAGGAATGATTTTGTTTTTATATTTTTTGCATATTGGACTTCAGGACTAAGATTGTGTTTGGGAGGAAAGCAGGTAGTAGAAGTATTGACTGTGTGTGTGTATGAGGACCCTAGAGTGGGAGGGTCCATTACTAAAATAAAGTAAAAATATCATTGCTCACCTCTGCTTCCAAAGTTTGGTGCTGGGCACAAACACTGTGTTAGAAACTGTGTTAGAATCACTTGGAGAACTAATTAAAAATTTAAGTTCTGGGCCCCACGTCTGGAAATTCTGATTCAATAGGTCTGGGGTGGCACCTGGCAATATGAATTAACAATATAACAAAACAAAAGAAATAAACACACTGAAACATATCAGGTGATTCTCCCATGCAACCAGGTTTGAGGACTTGTACTACCTATCTTTTGTCAGTAACTAATGTGCATACCTCCTTACCTCCTAAGGCAATCTATCTGTTTATTGATGGATTAATTTTTAAAAAGCTTTTTCCTTATTTTAAGCTGAAATGTACACCTCTATAATTTGACTGAATTCTCTGCTATGAGTGTTCCTTGAGTGGGCTGATTATACGTCTCAGTTTTCCTAGGACTGTCCTAATTTATGACTGTTGTCCTAGTATGGTGGTTAATAGTACTACTTTCCCTTTCAAAAGTATCCTGGTTTGGACAGTAAAATTTTATGGTCGTCCTAACTGACCTATGTTTTTAGGAACAGATTGTTAATATGAAGTTAATTAGTTTCATGTTGCTGCTGTAACAAATTAACTATAAATTTAGTGGCTTAAAATAACCCACAAATGTAGTATATAGTTCTGGAGGTCAGAAGTCCTAATATGGTTTGGCAGGACTACATTCCTTCGGGAAGTTCTAGGGGAGAATCCCTTTCTTTGACTTTCCTAACTTCTAGAAGTTGCCTGCAGTCTTTGGCTTTTGGCCCTTTATTCCATATTCAAAGCCAGAAATGACTTTCTCATATTGTATCATTTTGACATTCCTCTGCTATAGCAAATCTCCCTCTTCCTGCCTCTTATAAGGACACTGGTGATGACATTGGGCCACCTGGATAATCCGAGATAATCTCAAAATTCTTAATTTAATCATATCTGTAGAGTCTCTTTTACCATGTAGGATTCCAGGAATTTGGGACCATTATTCAGCCTGCTATAAGGTACAAGCTATTGTTATATTGAGCTTCTTTGACTTATTTATTACTGTCATTGCAGTATTACACATGTCACCCGTCTGACTATTCTGTGTTCAGAATTAGCATAAACAGTAGTTTTAATCATTATGGTCTTAAAATAGTACGATTCAGTGTAATAAAGAGTAATAAGGTATCCTCCTGTATTAGTTTTCTATTGCTTTATAAAAAATTATCAGAGATTTAGTGACTTTAATAGCACATATTTATTATATCTCAGTTTCTATGGATCAAGAGTCCAGGCACAGCTTAGCTGAATTATCTGCTCAGATCTCACAAGGTTGTAATCAAGGTGTCAGTCAGGGCTATACTTCACACGTAGTTCTCACTGGCTTCCCCTAAGCTCATTCAGGTTGGTGGCAGAGTTCAGATCCTTGTGATTTTGTGACCAAGGTCTCCATTTCTTGCTAACTATTGTTAGGGGATTGCTTTCATCTCCTAAAGACATCCCTTTCTTTAGGCCTTTCGAGACATGATTATTAGCCCTTTTCCTGAAATCCAGGAGGAGCTTGTCTCTCTGATGCTTCATCTTCTTTTAAAGGTGCACCTGCCTGATTAGGTCAGGGCCACCCAGGGTGATCTGTCTTTGGTTAACTCCAAATCAACTGGTTAGTAACATTATTGGAAGTGATATCCCATCATATTTACAGATTCTATCACAGTTAAGGGGCAAAAATTAAATATGGGTGTGGATCATTGCAGATCATCTTAAAACTCTACCTACCACACTTTCTTTAGAAGAATAGGTTTTCCTTACCTTGGTTTTGACCTTTACTTTGGATTTCTTGAGAGATGACAGAATTATGACTTCTTTTAGTGTTTATGGTAGATAATTATTTTTTCTTCATGGTAAAAATTGGTTATCAGTAACATATGTTCGTTTGTTTATAATCAGAATCTTCATCTACACAATATCATAAAATATTATTTCCACTTCTAAGAAGCAGAGCTGAAATGACAAGTCTTTTTCCCTTCCAAAGAATGATTATAAACACAAGTAATATACACTTGGGATAAAGGATGTACCACTGTCATTATATAAAGTCATAATACCAGTTTTTCTCATGATGAGATAGTTTAATAAACATAGTAATTATTAAGCATAGAAAGAGACCTCCCCTTTTCCTGAAGAACACAAATAGTTTCATCCTGAAAAAACTTTATAGGAATATTTTTGAAAATTCTGTATATAACTAGGATGGAGTATAATAAGAAAAATAGATGGTATTAGAAACCTATTGATCTTGGAGTTGAAATATCATCTAGTTATCACAGTACTCTCATTCTGAGATGGTTTTTCTCTCCTTACTCTTCCCCTCTTGCTTCTTCTTCCACCATTCCTTCAAGTTTTAAAAACAAAACTGAAGTGTTAATTAAATATTGTAAATTGTACGTATTAAAAATACTAATTCTATTGACCAAGAGAGATGACGCTTTTTAAACTTTGCTATTACCTATTACACAGTTAACAGTAACATCCATTACTTATATCCCAAACTCCAGCTCTTCTCAGGAAAGAGAATGGGTTAATGACTTGCTTGTGAAGGGCTGGAGAATTGTAGGGACCTTGGCAGCTCTCTGTTTTTGGTCAATATTTATATCAGGAATCGGAGTGAAAGGGATTGGTGACAGTGGTAGTGCTAAAAAAGGGTTGTTGCCCTTTTCTGAGACTAATCCTGATTTGGTTGGGATATTGGCAGGAAACATGATACATTCAGACAAGATGATTGGGGAGAGTGTTGTAGAGGATGGGCAGCATGAAGCGAAGTTACAAAGGATGAGGCAGTACTCTGATGTTAGCAATAGTAGGGGGACACCTATTGTTGTGGTGTCCTGATTGGAGGTGTAGCCTTTGTTAGAGGGATGCAGCCCACACCAGGACCTGGCAGGGAAGGAACCAGGAGAATTAATACCCTGACCTCATTTCTCTCCTACCCTACCATGTCCTACTCGTGAGTCCTACTGGAAGCTGAGAGCAAGGAAACCCATTGTTGTAGCTCATGACGGTTAGACTCCTAGGGCACAGGGTAAGGTGAAGATGAGTGAAGAATACATCTGGAGGGGAAAACTAAAAAGTGTTTGGCAGAGATCTCTAAACTGGCTTGTGGCATCTTTCATCCTGCAAGACTAGGGTGTTCATTTAGAGGATAATGTCTTAGTTGGGAGGCCTACTTAGGTGGTGTCATAACATTAATAAAATATTCCTAAATTTTAGTAACTCATTATCCTCGTGCTTCTATTCCAAAAGACTGTGTTACAACAAGGAACAAATATACTTTAAGTATCTTTGTCTTTGTTTTGCCTGGACTGACCTTTTCTCCCTTCTCAGCCTGGAAACTTCTAATCGCCATTCAAAATCTAGGTCAAATATAATTTCCTGTTGAAGCTTTTCCTGTACCTATGCATTATCCTCTGGCTAATCTTTATTCCATTTCTCCTTTGTATATAATATTCAATTGAACACATGTTTAATTTTCTTCTAGCTCTTTGTTTTTTTTTTCCTCTCCCTTGGCTACCCTCTTCAAGTTTTTTGTTTTTGTCTTTAAAGTCCTTGCTTTATACACTATTTGACATATAGTGGGTACTCCACAGGGATTTGTTGACTCAATGAAGTTTTCTGATGGCCTAGTAGGATTATAGATATGCTACCACATACAGTCACCAGCAACAACAGAAATTTTATGAGCACTTTGGACATTAGGCAGGTGGAACATGTCATCACTTAAAGTAGCCCCTTTCCTTATTCCCTTAGCTTTTTGGAGTAGAAGATTTTTTATTTCTGGGAGAGCTGCCAAAGAAGAAAGCCCCAGAGTTTCTAAAAGGTTTAATTATACGATCCAGAGGATTGGGCTTTTCTCTAAATCCAGAAATTGGCTACTTTTTCCTTTATTTTGTTATCTGCTGTGCACTATTTCAGTGTAGTTCTCTGAACATCTGATACTCAAACCCTGTGAAAGATACTAGTTTTGTCACTTAAGAGAGAGCTTCTCTCAACGTGCAGTATCCTTAGTTGAAAC
Organism: Mesoplodon densirostris; assembly: GCF_025265405.1. Taxonomy (NCBI): domain Eukaryota; kingdom Metazoa; phylum Chordata; class Mammalia; order Artiodactyla; family Ziphiidae; genus Mesoplodon; species Mesoplodon densirostris. The sequence continues at coordinate 59,566,068 of NC_082671.1, forward strand.
ATGGGGATAAAAATGTATGATACTTGGGAGTGAAATTGAGAGGAAGATGGCACAATGTCTCATCATCCTATTTCCCCTCACTTTTTCTCTCTAATTAGCCAATGCAGAACTGCACTTGAGGGAAATAAATCTTTGCTCTTCCAACTGGTTTGCAAACCAGAGACTGAGTAGCTTAGTTTAAGAATCACAGTCTCAAAAAAAAAAAAAAAAAAAGAATCACAGTCTCAAATATTAGCTATATGCACTGTGCTTTAAGCATTTTAATTGAAAATAGATGTGTCTAAGCATATATTTTGCTGTTCCTGAATAAGAAAAAGCTTGAGTAAGGTGGACCACAGAGCAATGAGGCAGTAGGACACATAGCTAATTACACAGGTGAGGATAAGATTTCTGAATAATTAAAAAATATGGATTTATCATTAATGGATTAAAAAGTAAAGTTCTTCTCACCATCTCTATTATTCACAGAAGTGTATACTTACTGGTCCCTGGTACACACTGCTGTTCTTTATTGTTCTTAGGCTTTTTACATACTTACTCACTTTAGTGGAATTACTGAGGTGTGTTTCTTTCTTTTTTTTTTTAATACAGCAGGTTCTTATTAGTCATCAATTTTATACACATCAGTGTATACATGTCAATCCCAATTGCCCAATTCATCACACCATCATCCCCACCCCACCCCCACAGCTTTCCCCCCTTGGTGTCCATGCATTTGTTCTCTACGTCTGTGTCTCAACTTCTGCCCTGCAAACCAGTTCATCTGTACCATTTTTCTAGGTTCCACATACATGCGTTAATATACGATATTTGTTTTCCTCTTTCTGACTTACTTCACTCTGTATGACAGTCTCTAGATCCATCCACGTCTCAACAAATGACCCAATTTTGTCCCTTTCTATGGCTGAGTAATATTCCATTGTATATATGTACCACATCTTCTTTATCCATTTGTCTGTCGATGGGCATGTAGGTTGCTTCCATGACCTGGCTATTGTAAATAGTGCTGCAATGAACATTGGGGTGCATGTGTCTTTTTGAATTATGGTTTTCTCTGGGTATATGCCCAGTAGTGGGATTGCTGGATCATATGGTAATTTTATTTTTGGTTTTTGAAGGAACCTCCATACTGTTCTCCATAGTGGCTGTATCAATTTACATTCCCACCAACAGTGCAAGAGGGTTCCCTCTTCTCCACACCCTCTCCAGCATTTGTTGTTTGTAGATTTTCTGATGATGCCCATTTGACTGATGTGAGGTGATACCTCACTGTAGTTTTGATTTGCATTTCTCTAATAATTAGTGATGTTGATCAGCTTTTCATGTGCTTCTTGGCCATCTGTATGTCTTCCTTGGAGAAATGTCTATTTAGGTCTTCTTCCCATTTTTTGATTGGGTTGTTTGTTTTTTAATGTTGAGCTGCATGAGCTGTTTATATATTTTGGAGGTTAATCCTTTGTCTGTTGATTCATTTGCAAATATCTTTTCCCATTCTGAGGGTTGTATTTTCATCTTGTTTATGGTTTCCTTTGCTGTGCAAAAGCTTTTAAGTTTCATTAGGTCCCATTTGTTTATTTTTGTTTTTATTTCCATTACTCTAGGAGGTGGATCAAAAAAGATGTTGCTGTGATTTATGTCAAAGCACGTTCTTCCTCTGTTTTTCTCTAAGAGTTTTATAGTGTCCAGTCTTACATTTAGGTCTCTAGCCATTTTGAGTTTATTTTTGTGTATGGTTAGGGAATGTTCTAATTTCATTCTTTTACATGTAGCTGTCCAGTTTTCCCAGCACCACTTATTGAACAGACTGTCTTTTCTCCATTGTATATCCTTGCCTCCTTTGTCATAGATTAGTTGACCATAGGTGCCTGGGTTTATCTCTGGGCTTCCTATCTTGTTCCATTGATCTATGTTTCTGTTTTTGTGCCACTACCATATTGTCTTGATTACTGTAGCTTTGTAGTATAGTCTGAAGTCAGGGAGTCTGATTCCTCCAGCTCCGTTTTTTTCCCTCAAGACCTCTTTCACTATTCGGGTTCTTTTGTGTCTCCATACAAATTTTAATATTTTTTGTTCTGGTTCTGTAAAAAATGCCATTGGTAATTTGATAGGGATTGCATTGAATCTGTAGATTGCTTTGGGTAGTATAGTCATTTTCACAATATTGATTCTTCCAATCTAAGAACATGGCATATCTCTCCATCTGTTGGTATCATCTCTAATTTCTTTCATCAGTGTCTTATAGTTTTCTGCATACAGGTCTTTTGTCTCCCTAGGTAGGTTTATTCCTAGGTATTTTATCCTTTTTGTTGCAGTGGTAAATGGGAGTGTTTCCTTAATTTCTCTTTCAGATTTTTCATCATTAGTGTATAGGAATGCAAGAGATTTCTGTGCATTAATTTTGTACCAAATTCATTGATTAGCTCTAGCAGTTTTCTGGTGGCATCTTTAGGATTCGCTAGGTATAGTATCATGTCATCTGCAAACAGTGACAGTTTTACTTCTTCTTTTCCAATTTGTATTACTTTTATTTCTTTTTCTTCTCTGATTGCCATGGCTAGGACTTCCAAAACTGTGTTGAATAATAGTGGTGAGAGTGAACATCCTTGTCATCTTCCTGATCTTAGAGGAAATGCTTTCAGTTTTTCACCATTGAGAAGATGTTTGCTGTGGGTTTGTCGTATATGACCTTTATTATGTTGAGGTAGGTTCCCTCTATGCCCACTTTCTGGAGATTTTTTATCATAATGGGTGTTGAATTTTGTCAAAAGCTTTTTCTGCATATGTTGAGATGATCATATGGTTTTTACTCTTCAATTTGTTAATATGGTGTATCACATTGAATGATTTGTGTATACTGAAGGATCCTTACATCCCTGGGATAAATCCCCTTGATTATGGTGTATGATCCTTTTAATGTGCTGTTGGATTCTGTTTGCTAGTATTTTGTTGAGAATTTTTGCATCTATATCCATTAGTGACATTGGTCTGTAATTTTCTTTTTTTGTAGTATCTTTGTCTGATTTTGGTATCAGGGTGATGGTGGCCTCATAGAGTGTTCCTTCCTCTGCAATTTTTTGGAAGAGTTTGAGAAGGATGGGTGTTAGCTCTTCTCTAAATGTTTGATAGAATTCACCTGTGAAGCCATCTGTCCTGGACTTCTGTTTGTTGGAAGATTTTTAATCACAGTTTCAATTTCATTACTTGTGATTGGTCTGTTCATATTTTCTGTTTCTTCCTGTTTCATTCTTGGAAAGTTATACCTTTCTAAGAATTTGTCCATTTCTTCCAGGTTGTCCATTTTATTGGCATAGAGTTGCTTGTAGTAGTCTTTTAGGATGCTTTGTATTTCTGCGGTGTCTGTTGTAACTTCTCCTTTTTCATTTCTGATTTTATTGATTTGAGTCCTCTCTCTCTTTTTCTTGATGAGTCTGCCTAATGGTTTATCAATTTTGTTTATCTTCCCAAAGAACCAGCTTTTAGTTTTATTGATCTTTGCTATTGTTTTCTTTGTTTCTATTTCATTGATTTCTGCTCTGATCTTTATGATTTCTTTCCTTCTGCTAACTTTGTGTTTTGTTTGTTCTTCTTTCTCTAGTTCCTTAGGTGTAGGGTTAGATTGTTTATTTGAGATTTTTCTTGTTTCTTGAGGTAGGCTTGTATAGCTACAAACTTCCCTCTTAGAACTACTTTTCCTGCGTCCCATAGGTTTTGGATTGTTGTGTTTTCATTTTCCTTTGTCTCTAGGTATTTTTTTGATTTCCTCTTTGATTTCTTCAGTGATCTCTTGGTTATATAGTAATGTATTGTTTAGCCTCCATGTGTTTGTGTGTTTTATGTTTTTCTCACTGTAATTGATTTCTAATCTCATAGTGTTGTGGTCAGAAAAGATGCTTGATATGATTTCAATTTTCTTAAATTTAGTGAGGCTTGATTTGTTACCCAAGTAGTGATCTATCCTGGAGAATGTTCCGTGAGCACTTGAGAAGAAAGTATAATCTGCTGTTTTTGGATGAATGTCCTATAAATATCAATTAAATCTATGTGGTTTATTGTGTCATTTAAAGCTTGTGTTTCCTTATTAATTTTCTGTTTGGATGATCTGTCCATTGGTGTAAGGGAGTTGCTAAAATCCCCCACTATTATTGTGTTACTGTCAATTTCCTCTTTTATTGCTGTTAGCAGTTGCCTTATGTATTGAGGTGCTCCTATGTTGGGTGCATATATATTTATAATTGCTATATCTTCTTCTTGGATTGATCCCTTGATCATTATGTAGTGTCCTTCCTTGTCTCTTGTAACATTGTTTATTTTAAAGTCTCTTTTATCTGATATGAGTATTGCTACTCCAGCTTTCTTTTGATTTCCATTTGCATGGAATATCTTTTCCCATGCCCTCACCTGCAGTCTGTATGTGTCCCTAGGTCTGAAGTGGGTCTCTTGTAGACAGCATGTATATGGTTCTTGTTTTTGTATCCATTCAGCAAGGCTGTGTCTTTTGGTTGGAGCATTTAATCCATTCACATTTAAGGTAATTATCTAATGTATGTCCCTATGACCATTTTCAAAATTGTTTTGGGTTTGTTTGTATAGGTTTTTTCTTCTCTTGTGTTTCCCATTTAGAGAAATTCCTTTAGCATTTGTTGTAGAGCTGGTTTGGTGGTGCTGATTTCTCTTAGCTTTTGCTTGTCTGTAAAGCTTTTGCTTTCTCTGTCAAATCTGAATGAGATGCCGGGTAGAGTAATCTTGGTTGTAGGTTCTTCCCTTTCCTCACTTTAAGTATATCATGCCACTCCCTTCTGGCTTGTAGAGTTTTTGCTGAGAAATCAGCTTTTAACCTTATGGGAGTTCCCTTGTATGTTATTTGTCATTTTTCCCTTGCTGGTTTCAATACTTTTTCTTTGCCTTTAATTTTTGCAAGTTTGATTAATATGTGTCTTGGCATGTTTTTCCTTGGGTTTATCCTGTATTGGGCTCTCTCCACTTCCTGGACTTGGGTGGCTATTTCAGTTCCCATGTTAGGGAAGTTTTCGACTATAATCTCTTCAAATCTTTTCTCGGATCCTTTCTCTCTGTCTCTTCTCCTTCTGGTACCCCTATAAAGCGAATGTTGTTGCCTTTAATATTGTCCCAGAGGTCTCTTAGGCTGCCTTCATTCTTTTCATTCTTTTTTCTTTATTCTGTTCCACAACAGTGAATTCCACCATTCTGTCTTCCAGGTCATTTATCCATTCTTCTGCCTCAGTTATTCTGCTATTGATTCCTTCTAGTGTAGTTTTCATTTCAGTTATTATATTGTTCATCTATGTTTGTTTGTCCTTTGATTCTTCTAGGTCTTTGTTAAACATTTCTTGCATCTTCTCAATTTTTGCCTCCATTGTTTTTCCGAGGTCCTGGATCATCTTCACTATCATGATTCTGAATTCTTTTTGTGGAAGGTTGCCTATCTCCACTTCATTTAATTGTTTTTCTGGAGTTTTATCTTGTTCCTTCATCTGGTACATAGCCCTCTGCCTTTTCATCTTGTCTATCTTTCTGTGAATATGTTTTTTTTCCCCCCACAGGCTGCAAGATTGTAGTTCTTCTGCCGTCTGCCATCTGGTGGATGAGGCTCTCTAAGAGGCTTGTGCAAGTTTCCTGATGGGAGGGTCTGGTGGTGGGTAGAGCTGACTGTTGCTCTGGTGGGCAGAGCTCAGTGAAACTTTAATCCACTTGACTGCTGATGGGTGGGGCTGGGTTCCTTCCCTGTTGGTTGTTTGGCCTGAGGAAACCCAACACTGGAGCCTACTTGGGCTCTTTGGCGGGACTAATGGCAGACTCCTGGAGGGCTCACGCCAAAGGGTACTTCCCAGAACTTCTGCTGACAGTGTCCTTTTCCCCACAGTGAGCCACAGCCACCCCCTCCCCCCACCCCGCAGGAGACCCTCCAACACTAGCAGGTAGGTCTGGTTCAGTCTCCCCTGGGGTCAATTCTCCTTCCCCTAGGTCCAGATGCACACACTACTTTGTGTGTGCCCTTCAAGAGTGGAGTCTCTGTTTCCCCCAGTTCTGTTGAAGTCCTGCAATCAAATCCCATTAGCCTTCAAAGTCTGATTCTCTAGGAATTCCTCTTCCTGTTTGCAGACCCCCTGGTTGGGAAGCCTGACATGGGTCTCAGAACCTTCACTCCAGTGGGTGGACTACTGTGGTATAAGTGTTCTCCAGTCTGTTAGTCTCCCACCCAGCAGTTATGGGATTTGATTTTACTGTGATTGTGCCCCTCCTACCATCTCATTGTGGCTTCTACTTTGTTTTTTGACGTGGGGTATCTTTTGTTTAGTTCCAGTGTCTTCCTGTTGATGATTGTCAAGCAGCTAGTTCTGTTTCTTTCTTGAATGTTTTGAAGAAATATGTTTCTTCCTGTCAACCATCATTGTAATTAAAGATCCACTTGGGGGGATTTCTTTTTGTGGACTTGTGTTACATATTATTTATGTAGTGCCTGATCTTCTAGGAAAATAATTCAGCAAGGCCACAAATGGTCTAGCAAGTTCCTCTAGCATGTCAGGATTTCTCTTCTAGAATAGAAGGTAGAGGATTAAAGTAGCGCAGATTCTTAATGTGTGTCTACTAACTGGAATGAACTAGGAGAGAATCAAAGAAGGGATAGAAATTTCAGCCACTTATTTGTGGTGACAAAGTGCCCTAACTTTTAAGAAATGGAAGGGACGAAATTAGTAAGATATAATTAACATTAAGATATCAAGTTGAATACTAATATGTATCGTCCAATATAATGGTCATCTACTGACAAATGAGATAAAGAAAGACAAAAGATCTGTTCAGGGAACAGATTTATTGGTGTCCTGTAAGAAGAACAAAGGTGTTAACAAGGTGCCAAGAGTGCTAGTTACAGATAGCTGTATGTGAAAGAGCCACACAAAGTGGGAATCAGGTCAGATTATTGAGTAAACTAGAAAACTACCACAATCATGTGGGGATGAGATCAGAATAACTCAAGCAAAAAAAGAAGAGACAGTTTACAAAGACATTTAGGTAATGGAAAATTTTGTCATGTTTATGAAATTGTAGATTAAGGACAGCGGTGTTTTCTAACAGGGCAAGAGATTAGCAATGACCAACTGCAAAAAGGAAGATATTTTATGTCTTATTCTTTTTTTGTTTATAGGGAAAAATAAAAATAACTTGACCAATCCCCTAGCAAAAGAAAGGCTATGTCTTGTGATGCTTTTAATAAAACAGGAAACAGAGAGATAGGAGAGATGAGGATGTATGAAAAAGTCTGGGAAAACAAACAAAACTGCATGTGTTTAAATTAGAAATGTAGGTTGGATTGCATGAATCTTTGTACTTAGGTTAATGAATGATATTAGTGCTACTTTTCTAATTAAAAAAAAATTATGGGTGTCTGCACAAGTCCTGGGAGGTTATAAATTGTATTTATATGCATTTATTTATTTTCCTTAAAGGAACATCACTTCAGTAACTACAAGTCATTGATTAGTTATTAGTCAAAATTCTCGTCACTAGCATTTAATCAAATTTAGTATAGTATGAGGACAAAATATGCCATAACAATTTAATTCTGCTTTTTAAAAGAACCTGTTACTCAGGAACTTGGTTCTTTTCCATTCTGAATGAAATTTCCTTACTGGCTATATGGAGATAGTAAAAATGATAGAATTGTTGAAAGAATAAAAATTCCCATTTTGGCTTCTATTGTACTCTGTGCTGATATGAATAGCAGGGTGATGAGGCTTGATTATTTATTACTATAAAAGGGTTAACTTTGGGATTATGACTTTTCATTGCAAATGGAGGTATAACATTATTCAGCTTGATTATCTCTGCATAGCAATGTGTATATATATTTGTATGTATATGTACACATATATCTAGGTAATGTTCAGTGTTGTATTATACTTCTATTTCTGACATAACAGTTTTACATTTAATTGTTCTAAAGACTCCGCATACCCAAAGGGTATTTTGAAAGATATGACAATAGTTTGGAAAGACAAAGAGTAAATCATGATTATTTAACATGCTGGAAGGCCCAGATAGATTTAAGATATTAACGTGCCTTATGAAGGAACAGACTTGGAGAGTTTTCAAGTGGTGGTATAACAGCAACAACAATGACAACACTTTATACCTATATTGGCTTTCATTGCCACACATTATCTGATTTATTCAAGATGCTGTGGTGTGGATGTAGTGACTTACCATTTGATAGATAAGGAAACAGGCTAAGAGAGTGACTTGCCAAAGGTCACAGTATGTGTTAAGACCTGTGCAGAGTCTGAGATTTTACCCTATTTACAAGTTAACAAGCTAGTCTTTCACTGTTTCATGTGTAGTGGCAGAGGACATAGGACTCCTGAGTTGGAGGCAAAGGACTTTTATTACTCACAGTACAGTAAGCATCATGAGTCTCATGTTGATTTGAACTGCTTCCCCATCCCTGCCCCCTTAATCCAAAGTAGGCAATGCAGGTAGAACTATTACATGGTTGCTGTGCAAGCAGTGGCATATCAAGAAACATCAACCTTCTCATCACATGGAAAAATATATATTTTTTATTTCTTTAATATCTATTGATATATCTTGAGTATCTATATGAGACGATGGAAGTTCACTGAACTATTGTGGTTATCATTTCATGATATATGTAAGTCAAATCATTATACTGTACAACTTAAACTTCTATACAGTGCTGTATGTCAATTATATGTCAATGAAACTGGAAGAAAAAAAAAGAAACACTGGACTTGGGGATTCATTTTTTTTTATTGTTTATTCACTGTTTCCATTGCTTTGCTGAAGCAAGCCAGCTCTTGGTCAGGTGGAAGACATTATCCCTAAAGGTTGCTTGCTGCAAATGCAACCTTGAGAAGTGATCCATGAAAAGAGTAGTCAGGGTTTTGCATTCTTGGCATACTCAGCAAGGATGTACAGGGATGCTCAGGTCTCATGGTGGGATGCTTCTTCCAATAATATGTGGCAGAATTAGACCTTAAATATAGTTTTACTGTATCATAACTTAAATTCTAGCTGAAAAGGAAGCCCTTCTCCCCCAGATATACTTATCTTATTTTTCTGTCTTCTCCAAGATATCTTGCAACTACTCCTCATAGCTTATTTGATATACTCAGTTACTAAATCCAGTTATGGTTATTATGAAGGCAGAGAACAGATAACAGGGCCCAGTTTAAGGAAACTTACTGGTTGTAGTCTCAGACTCTCCTCTAGTCTTCACTAGATACTGCCACTGCAAAGAGCCATAATAATGTTTTCATAAAGGAAGTTCCTTGTCCCTATGGCCACAGTAACATTTGCTATAAAAACTGGAGAGGATAATAGGAACTATGAGGAAATGTGGATGAGTGGTGTAACTAATGGTGGATATAAGGTGTGACAGAAGAAAAAGATTGTTTATTAATACCTCTTTTAAGTCAGGGTTTGCTTTTCCTAAGGGAATAATTAAAATAGAGTTTGAAGTTCGAAAGAACTTAAGGAATATTAAATCCAGGCTCCTATATTCATTTTATAGAGTAGAAAATTAAGACATAAAATTGTTAAATGGTTGCTCAGGATCAAGTTTCTAGTAACAAAGTAAAGTTATGGGGCAAAAGTTAGATTATTGTGATAATCACATGCCCAGTATTGGATTGTTACTCCCCTTTAACTAGAGCAGTTTATAGGAGTCAGTCAGTAACATTTGTTGAATTACTTTTATGGTTAAATAAGATAATTCATTTACTAATGATCAATAAGAATTTAATTTGATATCTATTATTCTAAAATCTTGTACAAATTGCATAGATTAATTCAAGTTGGGGGGGAAGGGACAGCTTTATAAATGTACAGATATTTGAGCTAGGTCTTGAAGAATTACAGTGAAGTTTCTATGCGAGAACTGGAAGTCCAGCATTCCAAACAGAGAGAGAACCAAGTACATTGGCATGGTGAATGAAAGTATATAAGTTGATCAAGAAATGATCAGTGGGGCTTCCCTGGTGGCACAGTGGTTGAGAGTCCACCTGCTGATGCAGGGGACACGGGTTCGTGCCCTGGTCCGGGAGTATCCCACGTACCGCGGAGCGGCTGGGCCCCTGAGCCATGGCCGCTGGGCCTGCGCGTCCGGAGCCTGTGCTCCGCAGCGGGAGAGGCCACAACAGTGAGAGGCCCACGTACAGCAAAAGAAAAAAAAGAAAGAAAGAGATGATCAGTGGTTTGATGTAGCTGAGTGTAGCTAGATTTGAGAGTGGAATTGCAGGCAGAATCCAAATTAGGAAAATCTTAGATACCATGCTAAATATTCTGGACATTTTTTGGGAGGAAACACTGACATTTCAAGGCAACTTGGTATATGAGGTATAAGAGGAAAAGATGAGTTCAGAAATCAGAATCAGTTAAAAAAAAAAAAAAGGAATGTCACAAAAGCCAACTGCTGAGAAATACGGTATTTGAAGGGTAGCAGAAAATGCCACCCCATAATATGCCAATTTGACGTAAGCATTGTTTTGAGCTGAAGGCAATTAAAAGAAGCAGATATGAGCTAGGGGAAGACTGCGGAAGAGTAGGACGTGGAGATCACCTTCCTCCCCACAGATACATCAGAAATGCATCTACACATGGAACAACTCCTACAGAACACCTACTAAATGCTGATAGAAGACCTCAGACCCCCCAAAAGAGCCGGGTGGATGAAAGGCTCTTGGTGCTGCAGCCAGGAGTCAGTGCTGTGCCTCTGATGTGGGAGAGCCAACTTCAGGACACTGGTCCTCAAGAGACCTCCCAGCTCCACATAATATCAAACGGCGAAAATCTCCCAGAGATCTCCATCTCAACACCAGCACCCAGCTTCACTCAATGACCAGCAACCTACAGTGCTGGCCACCCTATGCCAAGCAACTAGCAAGACAGGAACACAACCCAGCACATTAGCAGAGAGGCTGCCTAAAAACATAATAAGGCCACAGACACCCCAAAGCACACCACCAGACGTGGACCTGTCCACAAGAAAGACAAGATCGAGCCTCATCCACCAGAACACAGGCACTAGTCCCCTCCACCAGGAAGACTACACAACCCACTGAAACAACCTTAGCCACTGGGGACAGACACCAAAAACAATGGAAACTACGAACCTGCAGCCTGCAAAAAGTAGACCCCAAACACAGTAAGATAAGCAAAATGAGAAGACAGAAAAACACACAGCAGGTGAAGGAGCAAGATAAAATCCCACCAGACCTAACAAATGAAGAGCAAATAGGCAGTCTACCTGAAAAAGAATTCAGAATAATGATAGTAAAGATGATCCAAAATCTTGGAAATAGAATAGACAAAATGCAAGAAACAGTTAACAAGGACCTAGAAGAACTAAAGATGAATGAAGCAATGATTAAAAACACAATAAATAAAATGAAAAATACTCTAGATGGGATCAATAGCAGAATAACAGAGGCAGAAGAATGGATGAGTGATGTGGAAGATAGAATAGTGGAAATAACTGCTGCAGAGCAGAATAAAGAAAAAAGAATGAAAAGAACTGAGGACAGTCTCAGAGACCTCTGGGACAACATTAATTGCACCAATATTCGAATTATAGGGGTTCCAGAAGAAGAAGAGAAAAAGAAAGGGACTGAGAAAATATTTGAAGAGATTATAGTTGAAAACTTCCCTAATATGGGAAAGGAAATAGTTAATCAATTCCAGGAGGCACAGAGAGTCCCATACAGAATAAATCCAAGGAGAAATACGCCAAGACACATATTAATCAAACTGTCAAAAATTAAACTTAAAAGCAGCAAGGCAGAAACAACAAATAACACACAAGGGAATCCCCACCAGGTAAACAGCTGATCTCTCAGCAGAAACTCTACAAGCCAGAAGGGAGTGGCAGGACATATTTAAAGTGATGAAGGAGAAAAACCTGCAACCAAGACTACTCTACCCAGCAAGGATCTCATTCAGATTTGATGGAGAAATTAAAACCTTTACAGACAAGAAAAGCTCAGAGAGTTCAACACCACCAAAACAGCTTTACAACAAATACTAAAGGAACTTCTCTAGGCAAGAAACACAACAGAAGGAAAATACCTACAATAACGAACACCAAACAGTTAAGGAAATGGGAATAGGAACATACATATCGATAATTACCTTAAATGTAAATGGAGTAAATGCTCCCACCAAAAGACACAGATTGGCTGAAGGGACACAAAAACAAGACCCATATATATGCTGTCTACAAGAGACCCACTTCAGACCTAGAGACACATACAGATTGAAATTAGGGGATGGAAAAAGATATTCCATGCAAATGGAAATCAAAAGAAAGCTGGAGTAGCAATTCTTATATCAGACAAAATAGACTTTAAAATAAAGACTATTAGAAGAGACAAAGAAGGACACTACATAATGATAAAGGGATCGATGCAAGAAGAAGATATAACAATTGTAAATATTTATGCACCCAACATAGGAGCACCTCAATACATAAGGCAAATACTAACAGCCATAAAAGGGGAAATCGACAGTAACACACTCATAATAGGGGACTTCAACACCCCACTTTCACCAATGGACAGATCATCCAAAATGAAAATAAATAAGGAAACACAAGCTTTAAATGATACATTAAACAAGATGGACTTAATTGATATTTATAGGACATTCCATCCAAAAGCAACAGAATACACATTTTTCACAAGTGCTCATGGAACATTCTTCAGGATAGATCATATCTTGGGTCACAAATCAAGCCTTGGTAAATTTAAGAAAATTGAAATTGTGTCAAGTATCTTTTCCGACCACAATGCTATGAGACTAGACATCAATTACAGGAAAAGATCTGTGAAAAATAGAAACACATGGAGGCTAAACAATACACTACTTAATAACGAAGTGATCACTGAAGAAATCAAAGAGGAAATTAAAAAATACCTAGAAACAAATGACAGTGGAGACACGATGACCGAAAACGTATGGGACGCAGCAAAAGCAGTTCTAAGGGGGAAGTTTATAGCAATACAATCCCACCTTAAGAAACAGGAAACATCTCGAGTAAACAACCTGACCCTGCACCTAAAGCAATTAGAGAAAGAAAAACAAAAATCCCCCAAAGTTAGCAGAAGGAAAGAAATCATAAAGATCAGATCAGAAATAAATGAAAAAGAAATGAAGGAAATGATAGCAAAGATCAATAAAACTAAAAGCTGGTTCTTTGAGTAGAAAAACAAAACTGATAAACCATTAGCCAGACTCATCAAGGAAATAAGGGAAAAGACTCAAATCAGTAGAATTAGACATGAAAAAGGAGAAGTAACAACTGACACTGAAGAAATACAAAAGATCATGAGAGATTACTACAAGAAACTCTATGCCAATAAAATGGACAACCTGGAAGAAATGGACAAATTCTTAGAGAAGCACAACCTGCCAAGACTGAATCAGGAAGAAATAGAAAATATGAATAGACCAATCACAAGCACTGAAATTGAAAATGTGATAAAAAATCTTCCAACAAACAAAAGCCCAGGTCAGATGGCTTCACAGGTGAATTTTATCAAACATTTAGAGAAGAGCTAACACCTATCCTTCTCAAACTCTTCCAAAATATAGCAGAGAGCAACACTCCCAAACTCATTCTACGAGGCCACCATCACCTTGATACAAAAACCAGTCAAGGATGCTACAAAGAAAGAAAACTACAGGCCAATATCACTGATGAACATAGATGCAAAAATCCTCAACAAAATACTAGCAAACAGAATCCAACAGCACATTAAAAGGATCATACACCATGATCAAGTGGGGTTTATTCCAGGAATGCAAGGATTCTTCAATATATGCAAATCAATCAACGTGATACACCGTATTACCAAATTGAAGGAGAAAAACCATATGATCATCTCAGTAGATGCAGAGAAAGCTTTTGACAAAATTCAACACCCATTTATGATAAAAACCCTGCAGAAAGTAGGCATAGAGGGAACTTTCCTCAACATAATAAACGCCATATATGACAAACCCACAGCCAACATCGTCCTCAATGGTGAAAAACTGAAACCATTTCCACTAAGATCAGGAACAAGACAAGGCTGCCCACTCTCACCACTCTTATTCAACATAGTTTTGGAAGTTTTAGCCACAGCAATCAGAGAAGAAAAGAAAAAAGGAATCCAAATTGGAAAAGAAGAAGTAAAGCTGTCACTGTTTGCAGATGACATGGTACTATACATAGAGAATCCTAAAATGCTACCAGAAAACTACTAGAGCTAATCAATGAATTAGGTAAAGTAGCAGGATACAAAATTAATGCACAGAAATCTCTGGCATTCCTGTACACTAATGATGAAAAATCTGAAAGTGAAATCAAGAGAACACTCCCATTTACCACTGCAACAAAAAGAATAAAATATCTAGGAATAAACGTACCTAAGGAGACAAAAGACCTGTATGCAGAAAATTATAAGACACTGATGAAAGAAATTAAAGATGATACAAAAGATGGAGAGATATACCATGCTCCTGAATTGGAAGAATCAATATTGTGAAAATGACTCTACTACCCAAAGCAATCTACAGATTCAATGCAATCCCTATCAAACTACCACTGGCATTTTTCACAGAACTAGAAGAAAAAATTTCAAAATTTGTTTGGAAACACAAAAGACCCCGAATAGCCAAAGCAATCTTGAGAACGAAAAACGGAGCTTGAGGAATCAGGCTCCCTGACTTCAGACTATACTACAAAGCTACAGTAATCAAGACAGTGTGGTACTGGCACAAAAACAGAAAGATAGATCAATGGAACAGGATAGAAAGCCCAGAGATAAACCCACGCACATATTGTCAACTTACCTTTGATAAAGGAGGCAGGAATGTACAGTGGAGAAAGGACAGCCTCTTCAATAAGTGGTGCTGGGAAAACTGGACAGGGACATGTAAAAGTATGAGATTAGATCACTCCCTAACACCATACACAAAAATAAGCTCAAAATGGATTAAAGACCTAAATGTAAGGCCAGAAACTATGAAACTCTTAGTGGAAAATATAGGCAGAACACTCTATGACATAAATCACAGCAAGATCCTTTTGGTCCCACCTCCTAGAGAAATGGAAATAAAAACAAATAAACAAATGGGACCTAATGAAATTTCAAAGCTTTTGCACAGCAAAGGAAACCATAAACAAGACCAAAAGACAACCCTCAGAATGGGAGAAAATATTTGCAAATGAAGCAACTGACAAAGGATTAATCTCCAAAATTTATAAGCAGCTCATGCAGCTCAGTAGCAGAAAAACAAACAACCGAATCCAAAAATGGGCAGAAGACCTGAATAGACATTTCTCCAAAGAAGATATACAGACTGCCAACAAACACATGAAAGAATGCTCAACATCATTAATCATTAGAGAAATGCAAATGAAAACTACAATGAAATATCATCTCACTCCAGTCAGAATGGCCATCATCAAAAAATCTAGAAACAATAAATGCTGGAGAGGGTGTGGAGAAAAGGGAACACTCTTGCACTGCTGGTGGGAATGTGAATTGGTACAGCCACTATGGAGAACAGTGTGGAGGTTCCTTAAGAAACTACAAATAGAACTACCATATGACCCAGCAATACCACTACTAGGCATATACCCTGAGAAAACCATAATTCAGAAAGAGACATGTACCAAAATGTTCATTGCAACTCTATTCGCAATAGCCCGGAGATGGAAACAACCTAAGTGTCCATCATCGGATGAATGGATAAAGAAGATGTGGCACATATATACAATGGAGTACTACTCAGCCATAAAAAGAAACGAAATTGAACTATTTGTAATGAGGTGGATAGACCTAGAGTCTGTCATACAGAGTGAAGTAAGTCAGAAAGAGAAAGACAGTTACCGTATGCTAACACATATATATGGAATTTAAGAAAAAAAAATGTCATGAAGAACCTAGGGGTAAAACAGGAATAAAGACACAGACCTACTTGAGAATGGACTTGAGGATATAGGGAGGGGGAAGGGTAAGCTGTGACAAAGCGAGAGAGAGGCATGGACATATATACAGTACCAAACGTAAGGTAGATAGATAGTGGGAAGCAGCCGCATAGCATTGGGAGATCAGGTCGGTTCTTTGTGACCGCCTGGAGGGGTGGGATAGGGAGGGTGGGAGGGAGGGAGATACAAGAGGGAAGGGATATGGGAACAGATGTATATGTATGACTGATTCACTTTGTTATAAAGCAGAAACTAATAAAAATATATATATATTAAAAAAAAAAGTAGCAGAGATTTGCCTAATAGCCCATAGCTTTTATAAAGGTATTCTGCCTCTGTTCTCTACCAGAAAGGACAGAAGTTAATTACCAGGGACTGCATGAAAGTATCCTACACAACAAACCTTATTTAATTAGCCCCTATCTTCCATTCGTTCCTACATATATATATATATATATATATATATATATATATATATATTTTTTTTTTTTTTGTGGTACGCGGGCTTCTCACTGCTGTGGCCTCTCCCGTTGCGGAGCACAGGCTCCGGACGCGCAGGATCAGCGGCCATGGCGCACGGGCCCAGCCGCTCTGCGGCATGTGGGATCTTCCCAAACCGGGGCACGAACCCGTGTCCCCTGCATCGGCAGGCGGACTCTCAACCACTGCGCCACCAGGGAAGCCCCCTACATATATTTATATTCCCACAAGTTGCTGTCCTAGAAGCTCAAAGTCCTTCTTTTTTTTTTTTTTTTTTTTTTTGTGGTACGCGGGCCCCTCACTGTTGTGCCCTCTCCCGTTGCAGAGCACAGGCTCCGGACGCAGAGGCCCAGTGGCCATGGCTCACGGGCCCAGCTGCTGCGCGGCATGTGGGATCCTCCGGGACTGGGTCACAAACCCGTGTCCCCTGCATCGGCAGGCGGACTCCCAACCACTGCGCCACCAGGGAAGCCCCCTTCTTCTTTTTGTTAAGATGCTATATAAATCCAAGTTGTAACCACTGTTTCATTTACTCATCACTGAATATTCCCATGTGTATGCCTGGTATGTGAGCTAATAGACTTCCGTTTGTCTTTATTTTGTTAATCTGCCTTGTCAATCTAATTAACAAGGTCCCAAACAGGAGAATGTAGAAGGATAGAGGGAAGAAGTTTTTCCCTCCCCTACAATTTGTAAATAGGATCAAATGTGTGAAGACTGAGAAGGGTCCATTGTATTTGGAAATAAAAAGGTCATTGGTGTCTTCTGTCTAAGCAGTTTCAATAGAGTGTGAGAACAGAAGCAAAATGGCTGCTTTTTGCTGATGGAAAGATTCAGAAAATGGATACAACATTTGTTCATGTCCTTTTATCTTAAATCTGAATAATTGACAGTTTGTATCATATTCTGTTTCAAGCCTTCAACCTTCTCAAACTAGTCATAAGAAATTACATTTATTTCTGTATGACTCTTCATGGGTTTTCCCTTTCAGATCCCACCCTATTGGTCAATGGCCCACAAAGGATAAAAGGTTACATACCTTATGCTAAGGAAAAAAGCACATTATCTAGTGGAACTGTCACTATTTCCCGTAACAGCCTCATCCTACCTACATCCATTTCCATTGTAACGTTTTAAAAAAAACCATCTCCATTAGCAAATTACTATTGTAGATAGAACCCACATTGTTATTGGCTTTTATAATATAATACTGCTGTGTAATATTAGAATATCTTATCCTGAATATTTATGACATAAGTTTTATGCATAATTGTTTTTCTTTAAGAAGTACTTTCAAATATAGCTAGTTGTATGATTACACATTTTTCAAAGCCTGCAAGGCTTTGTTACTATTTCTTAGTGTTAACTGAAATGTTAACCTCATTATTTCTTAGTGTTGGGATTAGATCAGTATGTTTTTTTTGTTTGTTTTTTGTTTTTTGGGTTTTTTTGCGGTACGCGGGCCTCTTACTGTTGTGGCCTCTCCCGTTGCGGAGCACAGGCTCCGGACGCGTAGGCTCAGTGGCCATGACTCACGGGCCCTGCCGCTCCACTGCACATGGGATCTTCCCGGACCAGGGTACGAACCCGTGTCCCCTGCATTGGCAGGCGGACTCTCAACCACTGCGCCACCAGGGAAGCCCTAGATGAGTATGTTTAATGTTCTTATTTTTATATAAAAATACTAAGAAAGAGGATATTTCTAAATTTTTAAAGTAATAAATGTCAGATTTTAGTTTTAGTCTTCTTTTTCCTGAGAGGTTGTTACATTTTGTCTATATATAACATCAAATTATAGTTTTTAAATTGAAGTTTGTAACTATGTACATTTCAAACTCTTTACATCATTAAAGCAGGTTAATTGGCTTGGGTTAAGAATTCATCTGAGAATTCTTGATTTTAGTATAAATTTAAGGATTTGGAGAGTTTAAAATCTGAATTTTTGAAGGGGAATTGAGACTGTGAATATATCTCTAAACTTTGAAGTGTAGTCAGCTTCCAATTATCTGCATGTGCCAGAGACCATCCCCTCCTAGGTGGGAATTTCTTAGTCCTGCTGGGAAATTGCCCTTGCCTGCATCCAGTAGAAAAGGGTTCCACCCATCTTGTTGGTTTTCAAAGCTACTTTGTCTCCCCACCCATGCAGATGGTGTGATTGCATATCACCCGTCTTTCAAATGCACTCCTCCTTAGAGGTTAGGAGATTAAGTTCTGAGTGACATTGGCATTCTAAAATTGGCTGTCATATCTGCAATTCAAATAGTACTTATTCTTTATGTAGAAATTAAATTAAAAGTATTTTAATAGCCAAATAAATTAGCTTAGTATTTTAATAGCCCATGGTTATAATCGTTTACTTAAAATTAATGAGGTACTGATTTCAAACAGTTGTAATTTTCATTTAGATAGTTGCTTTTATGTTTTTCTTTATTATTACATGGAATTTATTAAACTTCACAGTGCAGCTATAAATCAGGGAGAGAGCAGAATCCTGGTGTAAATGAGGTAGCTTTCAGGAGACAGAACAGCCTGGGCTCAGATATGACTTTATGGTGGAATGCACAGAGTTAGATGAGAGCTTCTGAAAGGAGTGAAATCTAAACAGAGGTCGAAAACATGAGATGTTCAGGCTGGAAAAGGAGTTGCAAATTGAGAAGGAGGAGTGTCCAGGAGAAGAGAAAGCATATTTGAAGGCATAGAGGCTAGAGAGAGCACACTTTGTTAGTGAAACTTGTTAAAAATAAACCATCACCACCACCACCATCACTAACTAAAGTCCTTTGATGCAAAGATGGAGCATGGCAAGAGGAGATTGTAAAGCGATTTAAGGATTACTAAAGGGTTTTAGGCAAGGTAGTGATCAACTTCATATTTTACAAGTATCACTGATATTGCAATCTGTGGAACAGATTGGTGGGGGCAAGATTTGATGCAGGCTGACTGGTGATGAGACTTTTGCAATAATCCAAGTAAGAGATAATGGTGGCTTGATTAGGGTGGTTTTGATGAGGAAGGAAAGAAAATGATGTGCTATTTCCAAGATAATGAATAGTTCTTAGAGATAGATTAGGTGGATGGAATAGGGAAGAGGGAATAACTGAGGTTGACTCTCTTGTTTCTAGCTTGCCAACAGACAGGATGGTGATTCTTCCAAGGAGGATGGGGGATTTGGTCTTCTCCCCATGACTTTCCTGAGTAGGATGGATTTATGATTTTTATCCCCATGAATGGATGAAGTGAGAAAGGAGAAGGGAAGTTTGGGAAGAAGGGAATATTAACTTTGAGAAAGACCACTCATCAAGAAAATGTGGAGCGAGAAGGCCAAAGCTGCTTACTACCATGGGCTGTTTTTATAGTCCATGGATGTAGCTTCTTGTAAGAAACCCATTTGTTTTACTTGTTATAATATTTTATCTTTATTACAGTATATAAATATTATTTTCCTCCTCCCATTTTGTAATATAGTGTTCTTCTCTCAGTATTAGATCTGAAAGGAACCTTGGAAATGATAGTTTCTGTCAGCAGGTGAGGAAATTGGAACTCTGAGAGAAGACCACATGATATCTGTGGAGTGAGAGAAGTAGTAGCATCCAAGTCTCCTAAAGGCCACTTCATCACTCTTTCTCAAGTACCTAGCCAGCTCCACATTGATTATTGCATTCCATTAAAACAAATAAATGAAGTTGAAGACCTTATGGAAGGAAAACATCATTATCACAGAAGGGAAAATTGCATAAATAAATATATTCTTTACTTAACAATTCTTTGCTAGTACAGAATGCTGTTTAAGATAACCAGGGTTACAGAAATTCAGTCACTTCTCAGTATTGCCTTTCCTATCCTTCCATTGACCTTCCACCCTGAAGAACTGGCATGGGTTAAAACTCGAGTGATCTGGACTTAGGCTTAGCTTTATCTCTAACAAATAGATGAACTTGTTCCACTTCTACAGATCTCTGTTTCTGTATCTCAGAAAATAAGATCCCTTTAAAATCCTTTCTATTTTCTCTCTGTATTGTTTTATATTTTCCATTACTGGTTGTCTTTGCTTTCTTCCCTAAACTGCTTCTCCTTCTCCATGGCAAATAGGAACCTCTAAAAAACCTAAGTACCGTTAAGTCAGTGATGTGTATGTCTAGGATGGTCCTGCTTATGGAGTGAGTAGAATAGGGCCAGATTTTGCTTTGTTCTGTTAGTAACATATCACCATATTTACTTTCCTTCTTTGAAAAACAGGCCTTGAAATCAGGAAGATAAGGCAAAAGAGGAAGGCCCTAGAATCTGAAGTAGATGAGGGTTGGGTGTAGGGCAGGTATAGTGCTGTGGTCTTCCAAGTGGACAAAGGACACCCTAGGAGATGTAAATGATGATTCAGTGGTTTTGGAGAGAAAATATTAGAAGTTTTATTTGTTTTTATTTTTTATTTATTTTTAAAATTTTTTTGTTTTTTAAGAAGATGTTGGGGGTAGGGGTTTATTAATTAATTTATTTATTTTTGCTGTGTTGCGTCTTCGTTTCTGTGCGAGGGCTTTCTCTAGTTGTGGCAAGCGGGGGCCACTCTTCATCGCGGTGCGCGGGCCTCTCACTATCGCGGCCTCTCTTGTTGTGGAGCACAGGCTCCAGATGCATAGGCTCAGTAGTTGTGGCTCACCGGCCTAGTTGCTCCGCGGCATGTGGGATCCTCTCAGACCAGGGCTTGAACCCGTGTCCCCTGCATTAGCAGGCAGATTCTCAACCACTGTGCCACCAGGGAAGCCCCTGTTTTTACTTTTAATTTCTTTATTTTCACAATTCTGCTTTTATGTATGTCATAATATATGACAAATCAATATAGTACATGCATATATTTACAAATGAATATATATATTCATTCATATTGTATGTTGTGTGATTATGCTTAAACATGTTAAGCTAACAGAAGTTTATGGTCAAATAAGTTTGGGAACCATTAGTGAAGAGTTTGCAAAAAAGGTGAGTCAAGGGTATCAAGATAAATACCATGTACTTAATTTCTCATTTTTGGATATCATTCTCTCTGGAAATAAAGAGAAGAAATCTAAAATAAAGATAACAACAAATAGCATTTTGGTAGTTTAATTTATTTAACTGAGTCTTTTATAGAGTTGAGGAAAGGTATTCACCCACAAAAATGTTTAATTTTAAGATTAATTTTATTCTTGTTCATGATTTTTTGGGGGGGTTAAGTAACTCATTGAAATTGACAGTATAATTTAACTTATTTAAACTTTTCAACTCAAGGGGTAAGTACTAGATTACATTAGTGATTTTAAAAGATTTGCTAGGAATTTCAAAATCCTACTTCTTCAGTTTTTTTCCCATTTATTTTGTCTTATTTTTTAAAATTTTTTCCTGATTTTTTTTCTCACAGAATAAGACCACAGCTTGCCAAAGAAAGGATTGAAGGTTGCCATATTTGTACATCTGTCACACCGGGAGAACCTCAGGTCTTCCTAGGCAAAGATAAAGCTTTCACTTTTGATTATGTGTTTGACATTGACTCCCAGCAAGAGCAGATCTACACTCAGTGTATAGAAAAACTAATTGAAGGTTGTTTTGAAGGATATAATGCTACAGTTTTTGCTTATGGACAAGTAAGTACCAAATTATTTTCATAGAAGCTGTAACTTTTCAGAAGTGTCAATTCAATTGCACTTTCACTTCTGTCACTTGAGATTATGTTATTAAGATCAAGCATCCATTTTTCTCTGTTCTTTTATTCAGACTGGAGCTGGCAAAACATACACAATGGGAACAGGATTTGATGTTAACATCATTGAGGAAGAACAGGGTATTATTTCTCGTGCTGTTAAACACCTTTTCAAGAGTATCGAAGAAAAAAAACACACTTCCATTAAAAATGGACTTCCTCCTCCAGATTTTAAAGTGAATGCCCAATTCTTAGAGGTAATAGTCTAATTGTGTCATTAGTTTCCTTTAAATCTTATTCTTAAGAACATAGCCCTATGATTTTATACTCCCGCTTCCATTTTAGTGCTTGGCATATAGTGTTCAGTAAATGTTGACTAAATTAGCATTAGGTTATAGGTGATAGCAACAAGAGATAATAGGTTATAAGTATTCCTTACTTGCTGGCATTTAAGATTATAAACATTTGACCAGTGTCCACAGAGTAAAACAATTAATATTGTTTATTTCAGATTTTTTCTTTATCCGAGAATTACTGTTGTAACGTAGGCAGGCTCACAAAGTACTGGGAACACAGTGACTGAGACCAAAAGGGAGGGGGAGATTGTGAGGAATAATAGGATTGATGCTGTAGCACTAATCTGGTGGCAGAAGCTGGTATTCCTACAAGGATAGGCAGATGTTTTGATGCAATGTGCAAAGGTTGGGGCAGGTATGGATTTAGGGCAGTCTAGGCTGGTGGGAGGGACATACCAGTAAGAGGACATCTAGGATTTGAGCAATGTTACACTTGGGTGGACAGTGCCATTATAATTCTGTATACGTGGTCCAAAGAGTGTTCTAGTCTAATTGTAATCTCGATCACCAGAGCTAATCATTTTGATAATCGATGAAACATTTTATTCAGCATTATATAGCACAAAATAGAAAACTTAATTCAGATTAACATCAGCTATCTTACTGCTGGTTTTTTTTTTTTTTTTTTTTCTTTTTGCGGTATGTGGGCCTCTCACTGTTGTGGCCTCTCCCGTTGCGGAGCACAGGCTCCGGATGCGCAGGCCCAGCGGCCATGGCTCACGGGCCCAGCCGCTCTGCGGCATATGGGATCCTCCCAGACCGGGGCACAAACCCGTATCCCCTGCATCGGCAGGCGGACTCTTAACCACTGCGCCACCAGGGAGGCCCTTACTGCTGGTTTTAATGGACATTCCAATTTAGTAAAAACCAAGAATATAATTATGTGTTTCTACCAAAAGAAAGGTAACTAGTGATGGAAAAAGGAAAGAAACAATGTCTTCAATCTTCCCCTTCTCCCTGCAAATGTTATTAGGCATTGTGACTCTAAGCATATTGATAGAAAAATAGTTGTATGTATCCTCTTCTAAGATGGTAGCACAATCTTGTCAGCCTCTATTGATACAGAAACTATATTGCTGACCTTGCAAAAATACTATTTATTTTTAGGTACACTAAGAAGGGTTGTAGGGCAAAAGAAAATATATTTTTAGTTCAAGTAGTAAAAATTATTAAGAACTTCCCTAAGCTTAGGATTTGTTTACATTTGATACATATTTTTTTTAGTATTTGCTTGTATTTATATTTATTTATCTCTTGCAAAGGATTAGTGGGTGATTTTAGCTAGTCTTTAACTCATTAGTCATGATTAGGTCTTTTACTGTTCTTACTCTTGTAAAGAAATCTGGTATTTGTTTGTATTTGTGATCATTTTTATGTTTTATTTTGAAGAAATATATGCATTTGGAAGAACTTTTAAGATATGTTTGAAAGATAACATGCAATATGTGTTATTACAGCCATGAGGCAATTTCTGCTAACATTAAACTTATAATATTTCTTTTTGTTAGCTGTATAACGAAGAGGTTCTTGACTTATTTGATACCACTCGTGATATTGATGCAAAAAATAAAAAATCAAATATAAAGATTCATGAAGATTCAGCCGGAGGAATTTATACCGTGGGCGTCACAACACGTACAGTGATTACAGAATCCGAGGTGACATTTATGTTATAGTTAAAATAGAGCATGTTTGGGGAATTCCCTAGTGGTCCAGGGGTTAGGGCTCCACGCTTCCACTGCAGGGGGCATGGGTTCCATCCCTTGTTGGGGAACTAAGATCCTGCAAGCTGCGCGGCACGGCCACAGGAAAAAAAATATAGCATTTTTGGCTATATTTAATAGTCAGCTCTGCTGCTTATGATATGAAATTTGTATCCTTGAGTGTAACATGGAATTAAAATCTTCTTCATTTTTTTTCCAGGATTTTATTATTAAAAATGTAACAGTTATGATAAAGTCAGTGCATTTATTGTAACATCAAAAGAATCTAAGGCATTGTATGTACAGTTTTCTTTCACACCTAGAAAAAGAGGGTTAGATAATTTTAAGTGAAGGATGAGGCCAGAGTCCTTTTGTACTTTTTGCTGTAACATACGTAGTCCTGTATCATGGCTCCTAAAGAGAGACTTAAGAAAAGTTACAATGGGGAGTTCCCTGCGAGGCCAGTGGTTAGGCCTCCACACTTTCACTGCCATGGCGCTGGGTTCAATCCCTGGTCAGGGAACAAAGATCCTCAAGCCACATGGAGTGGCCAAAAAAAAAAGTTACAAAAAATAAGATACAGAAGAGCCTGAGTAATTCCAGTTATTGCTTAGTTTGTTCCGAAGTGTTCTACTGTAGTAGTTTTGAAATAGAAGCTGCAAATGTCAGCAAATGGCAAACGGTGGAATCTCAGTATTTTCTCCTATTTAAAAAAAAAAAAACAAAAAAACCCCACTATTATACTGAGAAGTTCAGCTCAAAAAGTGCCTGTAAATAAAATAATAAGAAAACTATCTTTCACATCCTTTAATATGGTAGATTTTAACCAGTAGCTCAGATTTCTGATTATATGGACCTAGTCTAAGTATTGTTCAAGTAAAACCCCTCTTTCTTTCTCTTTTCTAGATGATGCAGTGTTTGAAGCTGGGTGCTTTATCCCGGACCACTGCTAGTACCCAAATGAATGTTCAGAGCTCTCGTTCACATGCCATTTTTACCATTCACTTGTGTCAAACCAGAATGTGTCCCCAAATAGATGCTGTGAGTTATTGGTTCTAATTTTTTAAGCTTTCAGATTTCATTTCTGTAAAATCCATGAAAATATTCAAAGAGAACATTTGTGCCAAATTTAGTTTGTTTAATCATTCCTTTTCCAATTGAGATGTCCCTGATCTTGTTTAAGCTAAAGCTGGCCAACCATGTAAAATTAAAAATTGAATATATATGTCTGCAATAGCCAGAAAGTATGTTGTGGCCATATGGTAATGGATGTCATTACTTGGGACCCTTTGCTTTTGAGGGCTATATGCTATAAGTTTCTCTTCAACACAGGCAAAGCCTCAGTTGATAACAGTTAGGTTTTGACATCTTTGACCTAACTTTGTCTAAGCTTCTAATTGCAGCAGGCATTTTTGTACTTATATTTATTTGGCTACATGCCTATACTTGGCTATATGTATACTGAGGGCAAGGTGGGATTGAAGGATATTTAGTGTCACATTAATAAAATATTTTCAATTATTTTCCTCAATTGCAGGAAAGTGCAACTGATAATAAGGTGATTTCTGAATCATCTCAGATGAATGAATTTGAAACTCTGACTGCAAAGTTCCATTTTGTTGATCTGGCAGGATCAGAAAGACTGAAGCGTACTGGAGCTACAGGCGAGAGGGCAAAAGAAGGCATTTCCATCAACTGTGGACTTGTAAGACTAAGACTAAGGCTTTGTACTGAGAATATAACAGGGCTATTTTATTGTCCTTTTCCCTTTTGTAATACATAATACCCAAGTGGAAATCCTTCATGCACTGAGCTGAGAAATGAAAGTTGCTGTAAACTTAGGAGTAATGCATTGAATTTTGATCTCCTCAGGCTGTCAGCTTTTTTCTCCTTTTCACATTGCAAATTTTCTTCATGTGTAAAAATTTAGTTGGATTAAATTTTATGATGTGTGCATAAAATAATCTTATGCATGTATATAATAGAAATGATTTAAAAATTCTTCTTACAAACACTGTTTCAATATTAAACATTTTATGGGATGACTTTCAAAGTAGCTTTTTTGCTAACATTATGTGACAGACTTTATTTTGGAAATTACAATCAAATGTTTTTTCGTAATGATTGTTTCAAAATGAGAACTTTTCTAGATTGTATTAGGAATTAACTTTAATACCATGCCATCTAGTGGTGTTTTTGATTGGAAAACACCTTGTGTTTGAGTTAGCCTAAAGCTTCTATTATATGGAAGAAAACGTTTTAGAACCAAATTTGTATGTAATAAATCTTTTCTTCCTATTGATTTCATTAAAAAGTTGGTTCTTTGTTCCTGCTTAAAAGTAATGGCATCCTAAATTTCTGTGATGCTGACAGCATCAGGACAGGTATTTTCTGCTTTGCTTCCCTCCCTTTCTTCCTAGAGCAGGGGCTCCAAGCATATGGTCATTTTTTTGTTTATTGCCCAATATTTACTTTTATATGATTGCAACCCTTCTGTGGGGGAATTATCAACTGAGACTGATTAGAGAGAGCCAGCCTTCCCAACTACCCATCTTGATGCTCCCACCATATAGTTGAACATGTGTTAAAAGGAGTGAGCGACCAGGATCCTTGACTTGGTGTATTGTTTTGAATTTCTTAGGAGATAAAATCATGGTGGTATTTACATTTGTGCTGTCCGGAAAAGACAAAAGCCATTGCTCTGTTTTCCAGTTCAGGCTATTGAAGCATGTTCAGACACGTGGTAGAGGTTCATTCAGTGTGGCCAGTGGTTAAAATTGCAGACTCTGGAAAAGGGGGACTAAGACACAGTGTGATGCTGATGCACTCGCTGCAGGATCCATTGGCTCTAACAAAGACATGGTTTTGCATTACTGAAGGCGAGTGCGACCAGCATTTAGGAAAATGCTTATGCTGTAGGTGCTGGTTCAGTGACAGTAGGAAAAGCAGTAGGGGGTGGCAGGAGGAGTGACTAAATAGTTCCGTAATTTGACTTAGTTTTTTAAATATTGGATGCTTAGCACATAGATTCATTGAATTTCTAAGTGCGGCTATACTTGCATTAGGAATACCATGTTCAGAGATATCATACTGATATTTTTACTGTGGTTAAAGGAAATTTTGTTTTCCCATGAGGAAGCTATAGTACAACAAGAAAGTTTATGAAACTGTTAAACTAGCAAACAATTTGTTTCTTCATTGAGTTGAGGAAAAGAGTTTGCAACATGAATTGACAGTTTGTGGGGTATACAACATGATGCTCTGGTAATACTAGGAATGGTCAGAAGTCATCAATCTTATAACATTTCTATTTCTAAAGAAAATCTCTGCATAGAAGTTTAAGTATTTGTGAATTATGGGTATATATATGGCATTAAATTTTGAGTGGTGTCAGTTTTTAGTAGTTATGTGGAAAGCTCCAAGTTTACTTTATATTTGAAAATACAAATGTAAAACAAAACCAAACACAAATGTTCTCAATTTTGCCATGGCTTCATATTATTTTCTATAAGGTTTCATTATTTAAAAATGTTATAATTAGTACATTTTTATAATTTTTTTCTCTCTCTTTTAGTTGGCACTTGGCAATGTAATAAGTGCATTGGGAGACAGGAGCAAGAGGGCCACGCATGTTCCCTATAGAGATTCTAAGCTGACAAGACTACTACAGGATTCTCTTGGGGGTAATAGGTATGCATAAGTGTTTATGCTCCATATTCCTGATTTCAGTTATTCATTATTTTTAAATTAAGTTTGTAAAGTGATTTGTAAGAACTGTTTTTACTGTAAAGCAAATTAATAGGATGAGGAACTAATAATTATTAAGTTCTTCAAATGTGTGAGTGCTTTTGCATGTTGTTATTTCTCATATTTCTTATAACACCTCTTGAGGTCGGTGTTATTATTCCTCTTTTATAAATAAGGAAATTGAAATCCAGAGAGGTTAAGGAATTTATTCAGTCACTTAGCTTATAAATGAAATCCTTGGCATGTGCTCTTTCTCTATACCATTGTTTCGGTTTTAAGTGCTTGGCACATAGTTGATGCCTAATAAAATTTTGTTGAAAAGTAAATGCTGTCTTCTAAGTAATTAAAAAGTATTTTAAATATTATTGATTTTCTTTAAAAAGTCTCCTAAAAATTAAACATTTTTTTACATTTGAGAAAAAAATTTAAAAATGTTAATTGAATGAAATATAGGGTGATTGTTGGTTATTAACTTTGCCAGAATCACTGATATTCCTCCTTTTCTGTACTTCGCATCATCCTGATATGTTTCATCAGTTAAATGTATTCTTTTGGTAACGCATTCCTTTTTATAAGCATCAGAATGTTGCCTTTAAAAGTGGTAACTTTCTTGGCATTTAAATTCAATCATAGCACAGTTCAACAAGTTACACACAACTACAGTGAATCTATTTACAGTGTTTTCAACGGTCTAACATCATGTTTACTGATGCTATAAAATGATCATTAGGTGCTGTAAAATGATCATTAGATGCTGTAAAATTAAACTTGCAAACTTTCTTTTTGAACAACTATTATTCAAAGATTTTTGATAATGTTAAATTTATTTAGGTCTGAAGTTGGATGGATTTAGAAATAAAGTTTTGTTTTATAGAATTCAAGAGTATCATTTTTATATTCCTTCTTTTCATATAATATTGGCATTGTCCTAACTCATTTGTCTTCTAGCATATCCTTTGTATTGCTTCCACTGTTACATATTTCTTACTTCTGGTCTATATTTTCATTCTGACCTTCAATATCAATCTGGGTCTTATTATAACAGGACAAAAATTTTTGTTTTTTAAGCCAAATATAAATTTTTTAAGTTTGCTAAATTGTAGCCTTTTCCTGTGTTTATTTCTTAGCTTTATAATACAGCTTTGTCTTATAACAAAGCAGAGGTAGTAAACATCTTCCCCTTACAAGTGTCAATACTTTTGAATACTTCAGTACTTCTGAGAGTTTGCTTGCCCTGTAACAATCTAAGATATTTGCACTGTGGGTTTTGACTTCCTCTTGAGTTTTATCTAAGCTATAGCTAAAGAGTCTCAGATGTTCCTCACCCATTTCCTATCTAGTGGTAACGCCTCTTATTCTCAGTGACCCTCAATTCCTGCTTAAAACTGTGAGATTGAATGCCTAGTTGAAAAGCATTAAACTTTGTATAAGCATTGGAAAACAAAATTCCTTCATGTTGTGATGTTTGTACAAATTTCTCTTAAAAGAAATATTAAATCAAAAATATTTGTGGAAACAAGCTGCATATATTTATGTGTACAGTTTGGTGATTTTTAAAAAAAACAACCTGGCTTTTATACATTTATAATGTTTAATGTAACATTTTAAAAAGTTTATAGCAAAAATTCAGAAAAATACAGAAAAATATAAAACATAATAAAAATCAACTGTATTTCTATTACTTGTAAGTAACTATTGTTAACATTGTGATGTATTTCCTCCCTAATGTGTAATATAATATGATATAACAATATATAAGATAAATAACTTTATTTATTTGTTTGTTTATTTTGGCCATACTGCATGGCTTGTGGGATCTCAGTTCCCCAACCAGGGACTGAAGCCGGGCCACAGCAGTGAAAGTGCTGAATCCTAACTGTCAGACCACCAGGGAACTCCCTAATATATTTAAATTATATAGTTTCCTTTAAGACAGAGTTATGATTTTATATAAAAATAAACAACTTTCATTAAAATTTTTTTTCATAAACGTAACTGTTCTTGAAATTTGTATCATTTGTGTTTTAATATGTGACCTTTTTACTATACAATAGGTCTTAGCTCCTCTCATTCCTGATTTCACTATTCTTCTTAAGCACTTGATCCCAATACTTCTCAAAATATTTTTAATAAGGGAGAGTTCTCCTCCTTCCCACTTCCCAGTTGTAGTGAGCTGATATTGAACATGACTATACTCAGCTTGTCCCATTATGTGAGTTTGAAAATACTTGAACTGGTCTATACTCTATTCAGTAAAATGAGTTCATTGATTACAGCAAGCTCAAATGTTGTAAAAGTTGCCAAAATGCTTACTCTCAATTTCTATACTTGTCATGAATCTGCCAGACTGGCACTGGACTGGGGATAACATTTTGAGTAGTCCTATCCTCTAATCAGTATCCATAATCATCACTCACTGGATTACCTTATCTTCTTCATCAACAGAGATGAATGAATTATCTTAACTTCTGACTTCAAATAAATAAATATAATATACGCATGACATACAAACAATTATTAGGGACCTTATATGTTCCAAGTAACACAAACAATATGTTCCAAATATTGTGTTGTACAAAGTAGTCTGATGATTAGAAAATATTTGATGATCCTTGTCTTCTAGGAGTTTAGTATCTAAGAGTTTGGATCTATAAAATTTCAATATAATCATAATCAACAAAAAAGAGGTATACAAAGGATATGAGGAAGCAGAGAGAAAGAGTACAGCCAAACTCAGGGTTGGATTCTTGGTCTAGACGATCTCTGAGTTGAATCTTGAATAATAGTAAAAGTAAGGGTAAATAAGGATGAACAAGAGTTCACAAAGGAATAAAGATAGGTGGAATGGGACCCCTTTTAAAAGGGTTGCTATGAAGGGCATTATGCTAAGTGAAATAAGTTAGACAGAGAAAGAAAATACTATATGATATCACTTATATGTGGAATCTAAAAAATACAACAAACTGTGACTATAGCAAAAAAGAAGCAGACTCACAGGTATAGAGAACAGACTAGTGGTTACCAGTG
Organism: Mesoplodon densirostris; assembly: GCF_025265405.1. Classification (NCBI taxonomy): domain Eukaryota; kingdom Metazoa; phylum Chordata; class Mammalia; order Artiodactyla; family Ziphiidae; genus Mesoplodon; species Mesoplodon densirostris. Next base: position 59,597,058 of record NC_082671.1, read on the forward strand.
GTGGGGAGGGGCAATATAGAGATGGGGGAGTGGGAGGTACAAACCATTGGATGTAAGATAGGCTCAAGGATATATTGTACAACATGAGGAATATAGCCAAAATTTTGTAATAACTGTAAATGGAAAGTAACTTCTAAAAATTAAAAAAAAATGAGACATTACTACACATCTAAAATGAGTAAAAATAAAGCTTGACAATACTAAAAAAAAAAAAAAGAAGAAAATAAAAGTGTTACTATGAGTGCTGTGTTGAGATTATTGGGAGAAGGCAGGAGTGGAAGCAGGAAGCTAGGAGGCTATAGATTAGAATTGATAGGTGTAAATTTCCTACCAGGGTGGGTAAATTAACTCCTTAACTGTTAGTGTGCAAGTGCCCATTAGACTCTCCACGTCTTTTTCATTGACAGAAATAGCTTAGGAATAATAAGCATTTTATTATCCTATTCTTCGGTTGGTAAAGCAATTCATCATGACGATAAAATAATGTTTCCCATTTTTCCTATGTAATCTAGCCAGAAACTCTGGAACTTTGACCACTCAATCACAAATGATGTTTCATATTGTGAAATATGGGTATACTAAATACTTTTCTTTATTAGGTGATAGGATTTTGTGTAAAATTTTTTGCTGAAATAAAAAAATCAGGATGCAAGTGATTAAATAAAAGGAAAAATTTTAAATCCTAAAATAGGGACTTCCCTCGGGGCACAGTGGTTAAGAATCCGTCTGCCAGTGCAGGGGACATGGGTTAGAGCCCTTGTCCGGGAAGATCCCACATGCTGTGGAGCAACTACCCATGTGCCACAACTACTGAACCTGCCCTCTAGAGCCCTCATGCCACAACTACTGAGCCCGCATGCTACAACTACTGAAGCCCTTATGCCTAGAGCCCGTGCTCCGCAACGAGAGAAGCCACCACAATGAGAAGCCTGTGCACGCATGGAAGAGTAGCCCCCGGCTCGCCACAACTAGAGAAAGCCCGTGCACAGCAACGAAGAACCAAAGCAGCCAAAAATAAATAAAAATAAATAAATAAATAAATAAAATCCTGAAATATTAAGTAGATAATGAAAGCAATGATTTTTGAATTTCAACATGTCATAGATTCAATTTTAGAATTATTCTGTGTATATTGCTTCAAAAAATTTTTTAAAGAGGTGAGAAATAAATATATGCACTTGTATTATGAGTATATGGTATTATGAGTCAAAAAAGGATAATATAAATTAATTTTCCCCAATTTTAGCCAAGTAAACAAAATCTTTTTCCTTAAGATAGTCTTAAAGCATTGGGGCTTATAAATTTGCTTTTATTTTTAAGTTAGTAATGTCAATCTTTTGGTATCTCAAAGGAGAGATATTATTCAAAAGGGGGGAATTTAAAAATGATTATTTCAGTGTTTTATTTGCTTTTATCTGTAAACTTAATTATTTTTTGTAACTTTCAGCCAAACAATCATGATAGCATGTGTCAGCCCTTCAGACAGAGATTTTATGGAAACTTTAAATACCCTGAAATATGCCAATCGAGCTAGAAATATCAAGAATAAGGTGATGGTCAATCAGGACAGAGCTAGTCAGCAGATCAATGCACTCCGTAGTGAGATCACACGACTTCAGATGGAGCTTATGGAGTACAAAACAGTAAGCTAATGGTTTTGACTTTGCATTTTATGATACATTTTGTGTACACAATGATACCTTTTTGTGATGGCTTGCACATGTATGTCTCTGGAGTCTCTTCTCTGTCCTAGTGGTGGCATCTTTACTTTTGGAGGTAGAATTCTCTAGTTTTATGTGTGGGTAGCCTTTAATAATGTTCAGTCTAACAACCTGACCAGCCTCTTGTTTCAAAAGACTTCCTTCCCAGTCAGATTCTTTAGTAACAAATGCTCAAAGGAGAGATGTAGTAGAGGGAAAAGGATCTCTTGCCTTGAGGCTGTTAAGACAAAAGGGCTCTTAGTTGTAGAATTGCATAATCCTGCAGTATCCTTTAACAAAACTCTTGTGTATTTAAAACTTCTCAACCAACAGGGAAATATTTTTCTTTTCTAGGGTAAAAGAATAATCGACGAGGAGGGTGTGGAAAGCATCAATGATATGTTTCATGAGAATGCTATGCTACAGACTGAAAATAACAACCTGCGTGTAAGAATTAAAGCCATGCAAGAGACGGTTGATGTATTGAGGACCAGAATCACACAGCTTGTTAGTGACCAGGCCAACCAAGTTCTTGCCAGAGCAGGTATGTGTGTAGGGTGGGATGAGTGAGGGATTACTTTTGGAGAACAGGAAATATTCATGTTTGTTAATTTTGTGGAATATTTGAAGTGAAAAAGTCAATCTCTGTGTATACAATCTGTGATTTTAAGTTAATATTTAATTTGTAAATAATGCATTCTTACAGAAACAAAATATGCCCTATGCTTCATCATATTATCTTACTTTCTGCTCATGTAATTAAGGGCAGGAAATTTGCTGTTTAAATTATGTTTCAAAACTTTATTGTTTGTTTCTATAACTTTGTTTTTTCTCTCATTCAGTTCTGTTGAATTTTAAAGGAAATTCTTTTTTTAAATTAATTTTTATTGGAGTATAGTTGATTTACCATGTTAGTTTCTTCTGTACAGCAAAGTGAATCAGTTATACATATATTCACTCTTTTTTAGGTTCTTTTCCCATATAGGTCATTACAGAGTATTAAGTAGACTTCCCTGTGCTATACAGTAGGTTCTTATTAGTTATCTATTTTTATATATAGTAGTGTGTGTGTGTCAATCCCAATCTCCCAATTTATCCCTCTCCCCCTTTCCTTATTTTATCTTGCAGGTGAAGGGAATGAGGAGATTAGTAATATGATTCACAATTATATTAAAGAAATTGAAGATCTCAGGTACAGTTCACATTCTGTAATATATAATGCACGTATTTTGGGTTTTGCAGTGAAGTATTATGGCTATTTGTTGGGCTTATTTTGTAGTAACTATTCACAGTGATATTTCAACCCCTTGGTCAGGTTAACTTTAGGGGAATAGGTACTTGCCTATAATGGAACATATGGGAACATAATGTCACAAACTACTTTCCTCTTCCCACATTATCTTCCTGGGTTATCCTCCTGCTCTTGTTGTTATACCCTTAATTGGAGGCTTACCTAACCTCATATAACAACAGATATAATTGGTGTCGATGAAGTTACCTCCCTGTGCCTCTTCACTCACCATTTGGGAATGGTCAACATCAATAAGTCATCTCTAATTTTTAAAATCTCCCATTACTTCTGTTCCCTTATACTTCTTCAGCTATTCTATATGTGTGAGTCATTGCATCCCTACCAACTTGCCTGCCTCTCTGGTACATACATCACCCACATTTCATACACATATTGCAAATACTCACTGTATGCCAAGCACCATGCCATGGACTGAACAAGTATGACATAAACAAGGAGTTTACAGTCTAGGTGGGTCAACTTACATAAATAGTCACATGTAGTAAATGGAATGACAGAAATCAGTAAATAGAACACCCATGCCTGGTGTGGGAATGTGGAGGGGAGCACTGAGCACAGGCTGGGAGAATTGGGGTCAGAAAGTAGATCAAGGACACTAATCATTTCTATAATATTTTCAGGTTCCATGGTTTGCCCTGATGGCTGAGCTGCTTTCTCTTAAGTAAAACTACAGTCAGCTCCATTGGGAGCATCTAAATAGCTCAGATCTCACTTCTGTTAGCCATTTGCAGAAAATAACCAAGTGAGAGATTATCTTTCACAGCTACCCTAACAATTCTCTGTCTTGTATTTGTGTTCTATTTCCCTCTCTCTTCCTCTGGCTATTCTAGAGATTCTTAAAGAGATGAGTAGTGTTTCTACTGTTTCTTCCTCCGTAAGGCACACCGGGTCCCTTAAGAGCTTCAAAAAGTAAAAACCAGTGAGAAAACATCTGATATAGCAATAGATAAAGTTACTCAAATAACTATTACTTTTATTCTGTTTATGTATTTCCAAACTTTAGCTTTTTGATGGAGACCTTTGGGACCTTAGGTTGTAGTTCTGGTCAGCTGCCAAACTGGACTTGTAGTTTCCATCTTGTGTTGGCAGTGCTGTTTTCTGCCTACTGCCAAAAACTTTCTTCTAACCAGTCTCCAGTGTTTCCTGACTCTGTAGACCCCATCTTTACCATTCCTTCAGACAAAACTAATATCTCTGTCTTTTAGTTCCTAAAGATTCTTTTCCTGCTCCTAGTCTGCTTCTTTTTATCTTTTTTTATTTTCTTGGCACTGGTCAATTGTTAAGGCTGATTTCATACTCTGGTTCTTGGGCTTGATTTCCTCTCTTCCATCATGTTATTCTAAGACCATATCTAAGCTTGATCTCATTATTTGGTGAATGGCTTGACTAGTGTCATTATTTCTTAGAAAACTGACTGAATCATTTCCATTCCTTCTAGTAGCTAAAAGGAGCATCTAATATCTTTCTTCTAAGACTATTAAGACTTACAAGACTATTCTTTAAGCCATCTAGAGAACAATGATTACTCTTAGGCCTTGGGTTCAGTCAGTGATCACATCTTTCGTGGTATAGGTTAACAGCTTTTTCCACTTTCCCAACTTTTGTTTGATGGCTCTTTTATTCAGTTTGTCCCACTCATAAAGTATAGTCTTCTCGGATCTCAGGACTGTAATTTATAATATTAAAATAATTTACATATGGGATAAACATAAATGAGCTTTGAATTTAAATTGAATTACCTGCATTGAAAATTTTAAGCTTCTGTTTATTAAGTATATGACCTTGGGCAAATTACCTAACATCTTTGATCTTTAGTGTTTATCTGTAAGAATGAGGTAATACCTGCTAGTCTCAAAGAGTTATTATGGGGCTCAAATAAAAGAACAGGATGTAAAAATTATTAAATTGAAAAATACTGTAAAGGTCTAACATATTATTATTTAGGTCCAAGTTCTCACATTCTGTTTCATCTACCAAATTCTACTCCAATCCATGTTTTAATCAATACTTTCTCTTAGGAAGACATTCATTCACAGCTACTTAAACTTAATGTAAATTATGTAAATGGGATGGGAATGTTTATATTTTAAGTCTTATCATTTTAATTATAAAATAATACTAGTTACCTTTTAATAAATTTACACATCACATTATTTGTTGTGAAATGATAATAGTCACTAATTAATCTTAGTTTTCTGGAGTTTAAAATTTTTGTAGAAATTTCTGAAAATATAGGAAAGTTTTTAAAAAGTTAAAATCATCCATATTCTCACCATTCTAAGAACTGATGTTAATATTTTGGTGTATCTCTTCAATAATTTTTCAATGCATACCTTAGCAAAATTTGTATCGGGGTGTATGTATTGCTTTGCTATCTATTCTTTGAAATGTGACAAGATATTACAATCATTTTTTAATGTTATTAAATATTTTTCTAACATGGTTTTTGCATGGCTCCATGAGTACTGTCTCATGGGTTGTAATTGATTTATTTATCTAATCCCCTACTGTTAGATAATTATATTGTTTCCAACTTTTTGAAAAGAGTAGTTATTATTTGTTAAAAACATTATTAGGTGAGTTTTGAATTCATTGTATCATCATCCTCATAACCATCCTAGGAAAGTATATATTTTCATCTCCATTTAATGGAGGATTTAGAGATTCTGTGAGTGAAAAAACTGAGATGAGATTCAGTAAGTGAAAAAGCTGAGATGCAAACCTCAGTTTATTCCTTCCCAAGGAAGTCTGTGTACTTCCCCTCATGCCTCACTGCTTGGTCTCCTATTAAATGAAATGCAGACAGCAACAAGTGTGTGATTGGGTGAGTAGGAAGAGAAGGAGAGGGAAAGAGAGAGATGTTATCTCTTCAGCCCAAACAAAAAGCAGGATCTACTAATGTAGTGTGGGGTTGGTGGAGTTGGAGGTGAGACCTAAAGGTTTCAGCCTTTCTTAGCACCAGGACGGAAGAAGCATTAAAAATATGCCCCTACCAAATGCAGATCTTTAAAATCAGGTAATAATGAAACACAAATTGTCTGATTATTATATAAATGAGCCAATTAAAAACAGGTCATTAACTGATAGCTAATTTATATTTTCATTCACTTTTTTAAAAGGGTCATTTTTAAAAAATTAATTAATTTATGTATTATTTGTATTTTTAGCTGCGTTGAGTTTTCGTTGCTGCGCGTGGGCTTTTCTCTAGTTGTGGCGAGCGAGGCTACTCTTCATTGCGGTGCGCGGGCTTCTCATTGCAGTGGCTTCTCTTGCTGCGGAGCACGGGCTCTAGGCACGTGGGCTTCCATAGTTGTGGCATGCAGCCTCAGTAATTGTGGTGTGCGGGCTCTAGAGCTCAGGTTCCGTAGTTGTGGCTCATGGGCTTAGTTGCTCTGCAGCATGTGGGATCTTCCCGGACCAGGGATCAAACCCGCGTCCCCTGCATTGGCAGGCAGATTCCTAACCACTGTGCCACCAGGGAGGTCCCCTTCATTCATTATTAACATTCATTATTATGTACCCAGGCTTTGTGCTAGATATTGAAAATATAGAAAAGTGTAAATTTTTACTTTGAGTTTTTATCATTAAGCTGCGTTTTTATACTTAGATTCCCCTCTTATTAAAAAATGACAGCATTATATTCAGAATTTTCTTTAAAATAATTTTGAAATCATTTAACTTAAAAGTTTGTACACAGCTATTTAACCATTTTAAAACATTGTAACTGTTGCAACACCAAATATAAAGTAAAACAATTTCATTAAAGAATATATAGGACACTTATTTGTAACATATATTCACTGATTTGTGTATATTCTGTCTCTAGTTGATTTCAACAGTGTCATGAATAATTCTGGTAGGCAGTGAAAAAACACAGCTGACTGTGCCTTCTAGAGCTTAGTAGTTGCAAATAATCTAGCACTTTCCTCTGAAACATTTGAACATATGGTAAAAGTGCTTAGTAATATAGTTTTGAGACAGAGATAGTAGGTAGTATTTTCTCCTTATAACCCTGTCTCAATCACCCTTGTGCCAAATTGACCTGGGAAATTTATTATACTGAAGTAGATAATTGTGTTCTTTTATGGTTTAAATCAAATGGACTAAAGGAACTGGCCTAGAGGACTCTCTGAATCCCTTGTAGTCTCAAGAATCCAGGCTCTTTTAGGATCTTATCATTCAGTGTTATTACTGACAGCACATACATTATTTTCCTGTCATTATGAGGACCGCTTGAGCAAACAAAATAATGTTTTTAATTATCAAACTCGGGTTTCCTTGGAGATTTCATCTTTTCCCATGCCATATTCAGGAGCCAGATATCTTTCAGCCAGTTAGGGGCAAGTTTGACTAACTATTCCTTACAAAGATTTGGAAATGTTATTATAGCATGATGAATGAGGAACAGGCAGTAAGGGAACCATGCTGCTCGCACATTTTAAGTTTCAAAGATGAGTTTACATAGCAAGGATAACTAGTGCCTATTGACCAGAATGCAAGTAATCTAATTATCACTGGCACATTTGAGCACTAAGAGTGTTACTTCAAATTTACAATTATTTGATCAGGAAATTTTAAAAATATCTTAAACACTAATGTTTGTGAACATATTTGTTAAAAAAGCCATACCTAGTAGCAATGTTGAAATACATTTCAGGAAACTTTTTTTTTTTTTTTTTTTTTTTTTTTTTTTTTGCGGTATGCGGGCCTCTCACTTCTGTGGCCTCCCCCGTTGCGGAGCACAGGCTCCGGACGCGCAGGCTCCGGACGCACAGGCTCAGCGGCCATGGCCCACGGGCCCAGCCGCTCCGCGGCATATGGGATCCTCCCAGACCGGGGCACGAACCCGTATCCCCTGCATCGGCAGGCGGACTCTCAACCACTTGCGCCACCAGGGAGGCCCAGGAAACTTTTTAACTTGCAAAACAACTCATTTAAAATGTTCCCTGTTTATTCTTAGAGTTGTCAAGTTTGCAGAGATGGAAGGTAGGGACTGGGAGGAGAGGGTAATGAGGAGTTAGTGTTTAATGGGTACAGAGTTTCAATTGGAGAAGATGAAAAAGTTCTGAAGGTAGATGGTGGCAATGGTTGCACAACAGTGTGGGTGTACTTTGTGCTGTAGAACTGTACACTTAGAGATGGTTAGGGAGGAAAATTTTATGTTAAGTATTATTTACCATAATAATAAAATGTTTCCAACTTAAATGTATTTTTATTCATTAGGGCAAAATTATTAGAGAGTGAAGCAGTGAATGAGAACCTTCGAAAAAACTTGACAAGAGCCACAGCAAGATCACCATATTTCAGTGGATCATCAGCTTTCTCTCCTACTATAGTATCCTCAGACAAAGAGACCATTGAGATTATAGATCTAGCTAAGAAGGATTTAGAGAAGCTGAAAAGGAAAGAAAAGAAGAAGAAAAAAAGGTAGTGCTATAAAATCACTGCTATACTGCTAATTACTTTTCAGGCTATTTTAATTTGCAATTGCAATGAGTATACATAGCCTCATAAGTATATTAATAAATAAAATGTCATTTAACATAGGTGACAATTATAATTATATACTTTTAAAGATTTATCTCTACTTGTATGTAAAAAAATTTATTTATAATAATATGGTAGTGAATTTTATTTAGACTATGACAAGGTAAAATTACTACTAGAAATTATTTTATTATTATTTCAAATAGCTGCTTTTGCATTCCATTCATCTTTTCTGAAAAGCTTGTTCTACCATTACTCTTTTCATTTTTTTCCATTTTCTAATACAATTAAAGAGTCTCATTGATATATTCTGCTTCCTGTCTAGATTAGTTTAACTAAAGGCTAAACTAATTCATCAGACTGTCATTTAATATCATTTGGTCTCTTAAGTATTTTCTGCGGGCTCTAATTTGATTATGTGAAAGTTATTTATGTTATTTCAGGCTTTCTGACTTTTCCAACAAGGAGTTACTCAGCTTTTCACCACTGTTCTAGGCTTCCTTTTCCTTGCATCCTGGTAATATCTCCCTCTAAAATCAACTGGATGCAAAGAAGAGGAGGAAAATTAAAATATGACCACTTGTAATCTATGAATGGTTAAAACCTCATAAATTGTTTACATATTGATTCAATGGTGCAGTCAAATTACTTACGTAGAATATATTTTGAACATGCCAGTCAAATTAATTTTAAGCATTTTTGGCTAGATATTCCAAAGGGGGAAAATATATCTTATTTGTCAAATAGCTTGTTATGGAGGTGCACTTTTTAGAATTACTATTGACATTTAGTCTAGCTGCTGCTTTGCTCAGTTTATTTAGAAATTTATTTTGACAACCAAGCATTTCTTCTTTGAATAGTCAGTTGACCAAAGTTATTAGAGGTTTAAACTCTCCAAATTAATTCTGCTGTTTGTCCTTGAGTTAAAAAGGACTGATTAGAATAATTAAAACAAGGAGTTGCACATCTATGGTTAGGAGGCATTGCAATTGAAATTGCATTCTTAAGATACTAATGTCTTAAAAGATGTTGCTCATGGATGGCTGATTATGGCAGCATTAAGAAATATATAATGATTAGTTCTTATGCAGGGCAATTAAAACTGTAACAGTGTTCACAGAATTATCAAAACTGGTTTGACCCAACATACTATGGAAATGAAAATGAGACTTCTGCACATGACTTATCATTTATTTGTAAAATTCAGTTGTGTAGTTGGTCAAAATGTGAAATGGTATGACTTGTTTTTAATGGTGTAGGTGGTTTGTGTTCATGAATAATAAGTAAGGATAAGCAAGGGTATATTTCTCAAGGTCATGAGCTGATTCTGCTTTCCTTTTGAGGTAAATTTAGAGATGTTACCATAATCACCTGTTGGGTATGAATAATAAAAAACAGATAGGGATCCCAATAGGAACCTAGGCACTTTTGACGTTTTTATAGTGATCATAGGTACCCTAAATTTATACCTTTGATGCAGGTTATTTCTGTGACAATGCAGGGTTGTAAGGTTTTTGACTGATAAATAGTTCTATTTTACTCAGCTTGATAAAGCATTTCATTTATCACCAATAACTTTTAGCTGCATGTAATGTAAATTCCTTTTTTAAAAATATTGGTAAGCTCTCATTTTAGCCAAAGGGTTTGCTACCGTTGAAACAAAAAATAATAAAGAGTTTTTGTTGAAACAAAATATAATAAAGTGTTTAGAATGACAGCAGCTTTACTGAAGTTAGTGATTAGTCTTCTACAGGAACTCTATGGAGGCAGTAGCTTCTGTTTGGATGTATTGATTCTGGTTAAGTTGTATTACATGCCTCATATTTACTTATTTTATTTATCAAAGAGAACATTGCAAAATTTGGTTCTATCTCAACCTTGCATATATAGTAAGTAAGTTCAATTTAAAATCATTTGGAACTTGGAACTAATGTTTCTCTAGAAAGTGTTACAAGTACATAATGTCCAGGTTTCCCAACTCACTCACATGAAATGATATTTACTCATTCTATAGTGTGGTAAGAGCAATTCAAAAGGGAATAGGAAAAGGAAAATAGGGGAAAGAAACTTTGTTTCCCTTCCATGAATGTTGACCAACCTTTGGGGGAAAATATGAATTTCTGCCTTAGCCATTCTCTCTTATTCCTACCTACTGACCTTCTGTGTCCCCATGAAGTCATGTAATTCTTCCCTAGCCCGAAGTACTCCCAATTTCAAAATCATCTACTTTCTTCTCTCATCTCCTTAAATTCAAAGTTGGAAACAAAGCCATCTGACTAGAGAAAGGAACTCATTCCAGTGGAAATGACTTAAACTAATAAAATTCCTCTAGGGATATTTGTAATTTTGAAAGAGGAAGCATTAATCCAACTGAAAATTTGGGCAGCAACCTCATAAAGAAAAAAAATTAAATAGTGTAGGGAAGATTTTTGTTACCCCTTTTGGTTGACAGTTTCCAAAACCTATCTGGGGTTTGGCCTTTGGGTTCAGCTTTGCTCAGCTGTCCCAGTTCTCATAGCTACTTCTGTTTCTCCCACTGAATCCACAAATTCTTTAGAAGCTCCATGTCTTTTCATTTACTTTGTTTTTGTGCTGTTAGCCTTTGGTTGTAGTGACTACAGGGCCTCTGACACCAAGTGTTGGTTGGTGGAGGTGCAACTGTATCATTTTTATGTCAGAAGCTACATTTGTGTTCAAGGAGGATGCCATAAGTCCTGTTTTACATGAAAATTTCACCCTCTTGTCAAAGTCTTTATCTAAACTACAACCAATTGCTAAGATGTGTGGTTTAAAGGTTGGCTCTTCTTCCTGTGCTTATTTTCTGTTGAGCTGTAAAATAATCCAAAAGTGTAGGTAGTAAGAAAATAAGGAAGAATAATCGAATAGACTACATTGACTATTTTTTTTAGTTACACAAATGTTAGAACGGTTAGCAAGATTTGTCATCCCCCCCCATTTAACTATGGAAGAGGTATTATAAATGGAACTAAATGAAATAAAGACTGAACTCCTTTAAATTATGGAGAAGTATCAGATTATTAGTTTATATCTCTGCCCCTCTACTGTCATTTGGAACTATTGATTGTAATGTTTTTTTAAAGAGACAATTGGGAAGGCATCTAAAGTTTATCTACTTATTAGCTCACATTATCCATATGTTTTAATATAGCTCTCTAGTGTAAGGTAAACAATATTTCTTCATGTTGAAAATAGAAAATTTGGGTTTTTTACTAGGGAACCATATCCTTTGAGTCATTATAGCTAATTATCATCAGTATAAGCCTAGTTTAGACTTTTTTTTTTTTTTTTTTTACTTTTTTTGGTGTATATGGATAAAGAAAATTTACCATTCATACATTAATCCCCATATTTTTGGATATCTAACTTTAAATGACTTGCATTATAAAAAATTCATTCATCAGACTGCATTATATTTGTATTTAGTGGTGTCAGGTTGAAACTCTAGAAACACAGAGATTTCTTAGGTGATGGCTTTTCTTACCCTTTTCTAAACATTATACTGGACATTTTGATCTCTGGTGAATATCACTCTGCAGAATTTTTTTCTCAGAAAGATTGCTAGTCTCTTGCAATAGCAGTATATAAGTTGATTGTGAAAAACAATCACAGGCCAGCAAATAAAAATCATGTTATAAAATTAAAATGAGAACTGCCTTGATGAAATAATTCATAACTAAGACTCAATCTCTTCATTTTAAAATACTGATGATTCTGAAAAAAAAATTTTTTTTTGGAATCCAGGCAGAAGTGTACTATATCAAGATTGCTATATGCTTAATCAGAGCCTAGCACATCTATCTTTTTGTCTACATGAGAGATACTGGTATTCAGTACATTCCACTGAGTAAAGATTCCCAATTCTGTGTATTGAATATTCTTTAAATGTCAAAGCTTTTAAATACATATTTATAGTTTTTCTCATACTTTGCTGGTTGAAAAATAACCTTACTAATGGAAAGTACTACATTTCCCATTTTATTGCCACCTTTGCCTTAGATATATCCTTTTGGTAGTCTAGTAATTAGTACAGTGATATTAATTTTCAGTTAATAAAATTACAGTTTTCCACTGACATCATAACAATCATATTCATTTGACCATAATACCATTTCATGTATAATTTTGAAATAGAATTATTTTTTAGATTTAGTGATGTTCACATGTAGTATATTGAAATAGAAAACAAGTTTAAAAATTAGTATCCTAGTATGTAGTATTAATGGTATTTTCATATTATGGTATAAAGGCATTACTTTTTGAAGCTCTTTTAATGATGCCATAAAAAGGTATTTTGTAAAGGTTTACAAAGGAAGAGAGGATATCATTGGAAGTAGGCTTTTGTTTTGGAAGCTGAGAAAATTGATCCATTTCAGGTTAAGAAAAGCAATGGCATCCAAATACTCTTACTGTTTATCAACTTTATAAATTGAGACTGTACATTTTACTGCTGAATAATTTCAACTGATAGTCTATATATACTCTTCTTAGATATAATGCTGCTTGTTTTTCTTACTTTTTATTCATACAAAATGTATTGCCTTTTTACTGTGTATTGTCCTTTGATGATATCTTTTAAAATTTATTTTAAAGTCTTCAAGCTCATGTATCATTTTTACCTTCTTATCACTTTCGCTTTTTACTGTCTGGTTTGTCCTTCATTGGCTTGGCCTTCCAATACTGTGCCTCGTGATTTTGAAGGCTACAGAAACTTGAGGAAAGCAATCGAGAAGAAAGAAGGTTGGAATATTTCCCAGGTTTTTTATTAAAATGTCATTTAAATACTTAGTTGCCATTCAAAAGGATATATGCTGTAGAATTATAGATTGTTTCAGACTAGATTAGCTTGGTGCTCCTAAAAATAAAGATGATTTTATAAAATTAACAAAAACACTGAAAATATAAAAAAAAATACTTTTTGAGAATAAAGGCCAGTGGTTATATGAATTAAAATTCAGGAATTTCATGTGAATGTAGAATAGATTATCATAATTTTGACGGCTAAAAATGGCCCAAGAACCCCACCCTTTGATTTTCAGAATATACCTTTCGGAAACTTGTGAACAGACAGGGAATTATTAATTCGGTGGGAATTCGCATTTTGTTGCAGCACATGCTAAGTCATGGGTGGGCTCATTCTCATCTCTTCCTTATTTTGTGTAATCTTTGTTGGGAAAACAACGTTAAAATGGCAACAAAGTAAAAGGAAACTGTGGCCTTACTACAGATAAGATTTATAAGGCATATTTAAGGTGGAATTAGAAAAACAAGTTTTGCTTTTAAAATGTACCTAAAGTCAGCATCAAAAACAGGATCTTCTCTTTTTTTTTCCATTTGAAATTTGAGCAAAATTTAGAAGCACTACTTTTGAACTCCCAATATAATAAAAGTTTGCATTTTACTCATTCAATATTATGATTATTTAACCAAGTATCAAGTAGTATTTTACTTCTTATTAGAACTTCTCTTTATAGATTTTTCCAAATGTCTCATAATTACAATATCAAAATGATTAAGGAAATAAACTGGTTTCAAAATAATATTAACTATTTTAGAAGCACCACTTTATAATTTTATTTCTTACTAAAAATAAGCCTTGGGCTTCCCTGGTGGCGCAGTGGTTGAGAGTCCGCCTGCCGATGCAGGGCACACGGGTTCGTGCCCCGGTCCGGGAAGATCCCACATGCCGCGGAGTGGCTAGGCCCGTGAGCCATGGCTGCTGAGCCTGCATGTCCGGAGCCTGTGCTCCGCAACGGGAGAGGCCACAACAGTGAGAGGCCCGCGTACCGCAAAAAAAAAAAAAAAACCTAAAAATAAGCCTTGAGAACTTTTACTGTGCAACAAATAAACTAATCTCTTACTTTAAATAGCTGAAACCATAAATTATATTTTCTTTAAGTTATTTAATAATTTACATTCCACAATTATACCCTACATATTACATAGTATTCTAAAGTTTCTATAATTTATTCTAGAATTATATTTTAATTATATAGTTAAAATATAATTCTATAATTAAAATATAAATCTATCTGTAGGTCATCTTAGGACTCACCTAATTAGTTTATACTTAGGACATTATGTTTATCATTGGAGTTAACTTAGAGCATTAAAATGTGAGAAATTTTCTCTTTTGAAAGGTCAAAATAAAATGTATAGTTAAAGTAGTGTAATGGAAACATTTTCCCACCTTAAAATAGTTAAGTCCTTTAAATATACTTAATGAATAGCATTTGCCTCCAAGTTTTATGTGATGCCTTATAGATAACAAAAGCAGAATTGTTTGGTGTTCTAGGACAGGGCTTCTTAAACATGAATGTGCATATAGATAATCTGGGGTGTTGATAAAATGAAGATTCTCACTCAGTAGAACTGACATGGAGCCTGAGATTCTACATATCTGACAAGCTCCTGGGTGATGCTGATGCTTCTCTGTCTGAACTGAACTTTGAGGACTGGCTTTGGAGTCATGACACCTGGTTTTAAGTCCCCTTGAGTTGATAAGCTTCACCAGGCCACAGTTTCTTTTTTGGTTGTCAACAAAAATGTTGACATTGCTTGTCAAATGTCAAAGGGTTTAAATTACTTGATCACTAGTGTTCCTTCCAGCTCCAAGATTCTGATTCTATGTAAAGTGCAAACTTACATATTTTTCATTGTTGCTTAGATAGTTATTTTAGATATAAAATTTCCCCACTTTATTGAAGGAAACTTGAATATTTGCTGTACAATAATCATAAAGTATCAAATTGTGTACTTTAAAAACTTAAACCTTACATGATTTATAAAGGTAAATTAATAAAGTTAACAACTGCTGATTTTTCTGCATCAGAATTGGCACAAACAACTTATAATACATGAGTTAACTTCATATATAAGTGAAAATAACATTTGTTAAGCTGGATTCCGGTGACTTGGAGGGTGTAGGAGGGTGTGTTAGGTCAAGTATTTGAAACAAGGTGGTTGTATGGCTATAAACCTGAATAAAAGGGAATTTGTGTTGGAGCTTGAAGTAATGAAGGAACTGACAATAACAAAAATTGTATGCTGCAAGATTTGCTGCTGAGGAAGGGAAACTGCATAGGGGTGGGGATAAGAAATGTGATGGGAGATATCTTTCCTAACACATGCTCCTTTCCTAGTCTTAAGCCTTAGGCCTATCTCAAGTACAGCACTACTTGAGTACGTCATGCTGGCCTTTGAATCAGATGATTGGATGAAGGGGGAGTTTCTTTCTAGATTTTCATCTTGAAATGTGTGATGATGGAAAATGAACAGTCCTATTATAATACAAGTGATGTAAGATAGGCATTCAGTATATTCAACATTTTTCTCTAACAAGTGATTTAACAAACTCATGGAACCTTGTTATAGTTTACTTGATTCCTCTCCAGTTAAGAGGATTTTATTGATATTCCTACTGGTAGTTTCTTCTCACTCTAGTAATATGCTGTCTTCCATGCATCTTTATGCATCTTTCAATTTGTACTATTCTACCCCAACATAATTAGTGTGTGAGACACATAGGCAGAGGTTCCAAACAGAGGTACTCATGCACAATCATAGAGATTAATATATTTAACAAATACTTCATGGACATTTATTATGCACATCCCTTGGGTACTGGGCATGTAATGCTGAGCCAAACAGACATGATCCCTTCCCTCATGAGGCTTACAGTCTAGTGGGGAAGACAGAAATTACAGAAATAACTACCTAAATAAACATAAATTAAGAACTCTGAAAAGTGCTTACAAAGGAAAAGTATTTGTATTCATCTTGTTCTGAGTTCAAAAATGTCTTTGAGAATTGGGACCTACAGTTAAACATTAGAGTTTAATAATAATACCAGCACCTAAATGAGATTAATTTTTTAGCCTAGAAGCTAAAAATAAATCCATGTAATAGGGCAATTATTTAATGTAGCAGAATATCTGAAAGAAATGATAGCTGTTATAAAGTTATTCTGATAAAAAATTTTAAGCTCTTTCTAGAAGAATTTTATTTGGAGAATATTGCTTTATTCAAGTATTCTTCTTATTCTTAATGACTTAAAAAGTTAACTATAGCACAAGAAGAAAATTTTCATATGTAAATTCATTTAAAGTTCACTTTCTTAATGTTATTTAGCTTGATAAAATGTAGGAGTCTAATGAACGGAAGTGTAACTTCTGTGCATAATTGCTGGTGGTTGCTAAACCCTGAAGGGTCAGAGTGATTTAACTATGTAAAAACTTTGCTCACTATAGAGTCTTCTTTTTCTCATGGCCACTAGGGCTGAAGTAGTTAGTTTAGCTATAACATTATGTGACATTTGTATATATCAATAGTTAGGGCTGCTGTACCGATACCTGAAGAGGAAGCTTTTATTTGTATGGTGAATCTTGTGCCAGATCCTGGAATTTCCTATTCAATCAGGGGTCAGGCAGAACTTCAGACAGTTCTGATGTGCAGAGGCCCATTTCTGTGAGAACATTATGAGAAATAGCCCTGTGCTACAGGTATAACTTAGGAGAAAAGAACCTGTACTATTCTATTACCAGGGGAGACCTGAACACTGTGATGGATGCATCCGGTATAGACAAACTTACTGTGGGCAGATGTATTCTGATCTTTAAATTTATTCTTAAATGTATTAGGACATTAATAAAAAATGCAGTTTCTATATCTTTGTATTAAGATGAGGAAAATTTATATATTTAGATGAGAAAACAAAAATATTTTTTATTTCCATTGAATTTAATTTGCCTACATTCTAGTTGATTGAATGTTATGGTGACTAGTTCTTAGCTGTCTCGTCAGGTGTCATGCTCCAGGGTATAATCTATTCATCAGTGTTTCTAGAAAATAAGATTTTCTCCATTGATATAAATCACTGTACTATGAGTTGAATGGCAGTTTCAATTTTCCTCTGAAGCATCAGACATGATAACTTTGCTGAGTTAAATGATGAGCTCTTCTAGTTTGTTTTCAAAAATAATTGATGGTTTTTAAAAATCTGGGAGAAAAAAAGTGAACAATTTTCCTCTCTACTTTAGCATCATACACTTTTGCTTCTTTTTTTTTTTTTAGTGTGGCTGGTAAGGAGGATAATACAGACACTGACCAAGAGAAGAAAGAAGAAAAGGGTATTTCAGAAAAAGAAAGCAATGAATTAGAAGTTGTAAGTATGAGAGAATAAACTTGTAATTTTGAGTCCCTGGATTAGGTTGTTCTTTGTTGCTGATAACTGTACTAACTTATATGTAGAAAAGAGAATCGGTTATCATACATCCATTTTAAATTGTGTCCTTGAGTACTTCTTTTCTTCAGAAATGTGAGCTATTAAATATTAGCAACTCAATCTTGTGCACTGTGAAAGCATTGTGTATGGGGTGATAGAATACTAAGAGAGATGAAGTACTCTTTGATTTAAGTCAGAATTATTGTAAAATAACCTTAAAATTGTGGATTGATTTTTTTTTTTTTTTTTTTTTTTTTGCGGTATGTGGGCCTCTCACTGTTGTGGCCTCCCCCGTTGCGGAGCACAGGCTCCGGACGCGCAGGCTCCGGACGCGCAGGCTCAGCGGCCATGGCTCACGGGCCCAGCCGCTCCGCGGCATATGGGATCCTCCCAGACCGGGGCACGAACCCGTATCCCCTGCATCGGCAGGCGGACTCTCAAACACTTGCGCCACCAGGGAGGCCCTGGATTGATATTTTTAACTTATGAAAATTGAAATTTTTCTGCTCTTGTATTTTATAATCACAGTCTCTCTCTGTTTTTTTGTAATTATTCATTGAGACTATATTGTGCATATTAAATATAAAGCACCATAATGGAAGCTGGGGCAAAATTAAGTCATACGGCTAGGCACACTTCATAATATTGAGGGAGGAAGAAAAATTCTAACTCTGATTCTGTTTTTTTGTTTGTTCTTTATTGTTTATTTTTTAAATGATTATAGTTGCTTTACAATGTTGTGTTAGTTTCTGCTGTGCAGCAAAGTGAATCAGTTATATGTATACATATACATCCACTCTTTTTTAGATTTCCTTCCCATTTAGGTCAACACAGATCATTGAGTAGAGTTCCCTGTGCTATACAGTAGGTTCTCATTAGTTATCTGTTTTATACATAAGTGTATATATGTCAATCCCAATCCCCCAATTCGTCCCACCTCCCCCCTTTCCTCCTTGGTAACTGTAAGTTTGTTCTCTACATCTGTGACTATTTCTGCTTTGCAAATAAGTTCATCTGCACCATTTTTCTAGATTCCACATATAAGCAATATTATACAATATTTGTTTTTCTCTTTCTGACTTACTTCACTCTATATGACAATCTCTAGGTCCATCCACATCTCTGAAAATGGCAGAATTTCATCCCTTTTTTATGGCTGAGTAATATTCCATTGCATATATGTACCACAGCTTCTTTATCCACTGTTGGTGGACATTTAGGTTGCTTCCATGTCCTGGCTATTGTAAATAGCACTGCAGTGAACATCGGGGTGCATGCATCCTTTCAAATTGTGGTCTTCTATGGAAAGGTGCCTAGGAGTGGGATTGCTAGGTCATGTGGTAGCTTTAGTTTTAGTTTTTTTTTTTTTTTATGAGTAGTTTTTTTTTTTTTACATCTTTATTGGAGTATAATTGCTTTACAATGGTGTGTTAGTTTCTGCTTTATAACAAAGTGAATCAGTTATGCATATACATATGTTCCCATATCTCCTCCCTGTTGTGTCTCCCTCCCACCCTCCCTATCCCACCCATCCAGGTGGTCACAAAGCACCGAGCTGATCTCCCTGTGCTATGCAGCTGCTTCCCACTAGCTATCTATTTTACGTTTGGTAGTGTATATATGTCCATGGCACTCTCTCACTTTGTCACAGCTTACCATTCCCCCTCCCCATATCTTCAAGTCCATTCTCAAGTAGGTCTGTGTCTTTATTCCTGTCTTACCCCCAGGTTCTTCATGACATTTTTTTTCTTAGATTCCATATATATGTGTTAGCATACGGTATTTGTCTTTCTCTTTCTGACTTACTTCACTCTGTATGACAGGCTCTAGGTCCATCCACCTCATACAAATAGCTCAATTTCATTTCTTTTTATGGCTGAGTAATATTCCATTGTATATATGTGCCACATCTTTATCCATTCATCCGATGATGGACACTTAGGTTGTTTCCATCTCCTGGCTATTGTAAATAGAGCTGCAATGAATATTTTAGTACATGTCTCTTTGAATTATGGTTTTCTCAGGGTATATGCCCAGTAGTGGGATTGCTGGGTCATATGGTAGTTCTATTTGTAGTTTTTTAAGGAACCTCCATACTGTTCTCCATAGTGGCTGTACCAATTCACATTCCCACCAGCAGTGCAAGAATGTTCCCTTTTCTCCACACCCTCTCCAGCATTTATTGTTTCTAGATTTTTTGATGATGGCCATTCTGACCGGTGTGAGGTGACTTGCTTTTCTCTAATAATTAGTGATGTTGAGCATCTCTTCATGTGTTTGTTTGCCATCTGTATGTCTTCTTTGGTGAAATGTCTATTTAGGTCTTCCACCCATTCTTTGATTGGATTGTTTGTTTTTTTGATATTTAGCTGCATGAGCTTTTTGTGTATTTTGGAGATTAATCCCTTGTCAGTTGCTTCATTTGCAAATATTTTCTCCCATTCTGAGGGTTCTTTTTGTTTTGTTTATGGTTTCCTTTGCCGTGCAAAAGCTTTTAAGTTTGTTTTTATTGGTTTTTATTTTCATTACCCTAGGCGGTAGATCAAAAGCGAGCTTGCTGTGATTTATGTCAAAGAGTGTTCTGCCTATATTTTTGCTTAAGAGTTTTATAGTACCTGGCCTTACATTTAGGTCTTTAATCTATTTTGAGTTTATATTTGTGTATGGTGTTAGGGAGTGTTCTAATTTCATTCTTTTACATGTAGCTGTCCATTTTTCCCAGCACCACTTATTGAAGAGATTGTCTTTTCTCCATCATATATTCTTTTTTTTTTTTTTTTTTTTTTTTTCTTTTTGCGGTATGCGGGCCTCTCACTGTTGTGGCCTCTCCCGTTGCGGAGCATAGGCTCCGGATGCGCAGGCCCAGCGGCCATGGCTCACGGGCCCAGCCGCTCCGCGACATATGGGATCCTCCCAGACCGGGGCACGAACCCGTATCCCCTGCATCGGCAGGCGGACTCTTAACCACTGCGCCACCAGGGAGGCCCTCCATCATATATTCTTGCCTCCTTTGTCATAGATTAGGTGGCCATAGCTGCATGGGTTTATTTCTGGACTTTCTATCCTGTTCCACTGATCTATATTTTTGTTTTTGTGCCAGTACCATACTGTTTTGATGACTGTAGCTTTGCAGTGTAGTCTGAAGTTCAAGAGCCTGTTTCCTCCAATTCCATTCTTCTTTCTCAAGATTGCTTTTGCTATTCGGGGTCTTTTGTGTTTCCACACAAAACGTAAAAATTTTTGTTCTTAATCTGTCACATAGTCTCTCTTAATGAAGTAATCAGTTTGCCTTGCCAATATTGTGCTATTAATGGACACAAATCACATTTTAGGAAGAAAGTCAAGAAGTGAGTGATCATGAAGATGAGGAAGAGGAAGAGGAGGAGGAAGAAGATGACGTTGAAGGGGGTGAAAGCTCTGATGAATCAGATTCTGAGTCAGATGAAAAAGGTACTTGTCCTTGGTACAAGGACAAAAATTTATTTTGGGCACTTGTTTAAAACATGGCAGAAAACTCTTAACATTCTCCATTTCATCCTTGATAAAAGCACCTTTTATAATTGCTGGCCTATATATGCCCTCCAAGTCTCATGTTCTTCTCTTATTGGATTTAGTCATTGTGTAACTTCCATTCTTATTTGCTACAAATGGTATCTCTTGTCCTTGACCAAAGTGAACACTCTTTTATCTTTTTGCCCTTTTTAAATTTTTGGTATATTCAGGATATTTTCCTTATAGCTGCCAAGTGAATACTTGGATACAGATGATGGTTTTCATGCTCTTATTATAGCCCATCCCAAGATTTTTATTTTCCTCTTTTATAATAGCCAATTATCAGGCAGACTTAGCAAACATTACTTGTGAAATTGCAATCAAGCAAAAGCTGATTGATGAACTAGAAAACAGCCAGAAAAGACTGCAGACGCTGAAAAAGCAGTATGAAGAGAAGCTAATGATGCTACAACATAAAATTCGGGACACTCAGCTTGAAAGAGACCAGGTGCTTCAAAACTTAGGTAAGAATTATATTTAGTTCAAACTAAATTGTCAAAATAGATTTTTATCCTGTCTTCCTTTATAAGAAAAAAAATAATATTAGAAGTCACATTAAATGTTAATTTGTCCGATTATGTTAAATATTAGTTTATTTTGTTTTTTCATGCTGGTACCTGTCTAGGCTATTTAATAATTTTTTTTCCAAAGTTGTGGCTAATTGTTTTAATGCCATGATTTATGCTGGGAACTTTTTTTAAATTAAAATGATAAAAACTTCAATAATTGTTAAATAAGAGTAGATATTAAAAGGCAGAGTGATTGAAAGGCATGCTGGACTCCTGAGGTTTGTATTTAGGAGGTAGTTCTTGTCTAAGGTCATGAGTTGTAACTCTGTGAAATAAAAATCTGTGTCTCACACAAACAAATACAAATATTGTTTGGTCATTTAGGCTCGGTGGAATCTTACTCAGAAGAAAAAGCAAAAAAAGTTAGGTCTGAATATGAAAAGAAACTGCAAGCCATGAATAAAGAACTGCAGAGACTTCAGACAGCTCAAAAAGAGCATGCAAGGTTGCTTAAAAATCAGTCCCAATATGAAAAGCAATTGAAGAAATTACAGCAGGATGTGATGGAAATGAAAAAAACAAAGGTATTGATTATATTTTCCATTAACGGTAGATGTTGGTGATGCTTGTGTATTTTGGGACCAAAAAAAATTATTGTGGTTCTTCCTGTATTCAATAAAAGGTAATCCAGTCTTAGAAATGATACACTTCCTTTTGGCAGTTAGAAGTTGTTTCCTATAGTCATCCATAGTCAAAGTCTTTCTTTGGAGTAGCTGAAAATCATGTGGTCAACAGGGCTTCTCTGACTTTAAAAACAAAACAAAACAAAACAAAACTCTTATACAAACTTAACAAAAGTATAAAATGTTTAAAACATGTAAGAAAGCACAGATAATAACATAATGAACAATATATCCACTGTCTAGGTTAAGGTATTAAACATTGCCGATATGCAGAAAGCTTCCTATATATCTCTTCTTGATCATATTCTCTTTTCCCTGAGAGGTAACAACTATCTTGAATTTGGTGTTTATCATTCCCATGCATAGAAAAGTACAAGTTTTCTTCCCTTGACCAGAGAGAGTATGTGAATTCTAATCTGTTACTGTTTTTGTGGTGGAACAGATTATTCTTAACTTTTGGCATGAAAATCAATGTTGTTTCCTTAAAATAGGAAATGTGGAAATGATTTAAGAAGTAGATTATTATGTTGTGTAGTTGCTGATGACAGCTAAAATAGCTAAAATAGCTAGGTGCTTACTATGTGCCAGGCACTGTTATAAGCACAGTGCAGGTATTAACTCATTGAATTCTCAGAGGAATTCAGTCCCATAGAACTATTACCTGCATTTTATAGATGAGAAAACCAGTCTAGAGTTGTTAAGTAACTTGTTCATTGTCACACAGCTACTGATAATAAGTTAAGATACCAAAAAATCATTCAAGTTATAGAACAGCTGGACATTGAATATAAAAAGCATAGAACACTAAGCAATTTGGGAGAAGTATGTTAGAAATGTATTAGAAATATAAATATATTAATCTTACAAAAATAAGAATTGACCATTTAATGTGTAGCAAAACTCCACATTTCGTTCTTGTTAAATATTCAGAATCCTAAGAACATTTTTCCATACATGTGATTTATTTAATGAATATTGTGATAGGGTAATCACAATAGATGTATTTACCTAATATTTTAGGTTCGCTTAATGAAACAAATGAAAGAAGAACAAGAAAAAGCCAGATTGACAGAGTCTAGAAGAAACAGAGAGATTGCTCAATTAAAAAAGGATCAACGTAAAAGAGATGTGAGTGGACTTTAACTCTCAGTTATGTAAGAATATTGTACATCAACAAGATTGTTCAATAAATGAAAGAAATTTTTTGATAACTTTATTAAATACAGGTTAAGGACAATAAATAAGCATTTTATAATTTGGCATTTATTATATAGTATGTGGATTATAGTAATTCCATATAAAAGTTTATGAAAAACACTATAATATTATTATAAATTTTATTGGAGGCGTATTTCCTAGATGATCAGATGGAAGAAAATGGCAAATAATGACTGGTTATTTCTAGGGAGACCAAGGAAGTAGTTGCAGTATTATATAAGATAGTAATATTAAGATGGTTCCAAAGACAGCTTCCACTAGAGATTTTTATAAATGTTCCTGGAATAATAACCAGGCTTCACTAGAAGAGGCTTTACTAGGGGCTATAAAAATTTTCATATTCTTTGACCCAAGAATTCTGCTTACATGAACTCAGACTAAGTAAATAATTTAAACTAAGACAAATTACAGTGTGTTAAAATCTTCACTTTAGGGTTATTTGTAGTAATGAAAACAGTAAAATCAACTAAGATGTGTGTCAGTAAGGGTAACAGTTAAATAAATTATGGTTCATCCCATTTAAAAGGTGGTTATTCATCCATTAAAAATTAGGATTTGGAAACTGCATAGTAAAATGAAAAATGACTATGATTTCACATTAAGTGTAAAGTAACATTTTATATATGCGTGCTTGTTTACAATGAGGGAAAAATTTGAAGGATACATATCAATATGCTAAATGTGGTTGTATTAGGGTTATAGGTTATAGTTGATTGGATTTTTTTCTTTCCAAAGTTTTGGCAATATAGTTATTTCTTACGACATTTTTTTCTTAAAAAAAGAAGCCATCACCTTCCTGTCCACAGTATCAGTTAGGTTTCAGCCCTTGTTCTTTTTTTCTCACCAACTTTTTATAAATTCTCCCTGAAGAAAACATAAACATACAGGATATTTTAGAAAATAGAAATCTACTTTGGAGGGTAAAGAGGAAATTAAGGGGATAGAGAAGAGTGAGCAATGAGATAGAAAAGTAGATATTTTAGCCAGATGACTCCCATATTTATGACTGTATTTATTTATTTATTTTCCCAGGATATTAGTGTATTTTAATAATCAGTCTATTTTATCACTTTCAATTCCTGGGCATTTTAGATCTTGTTTATACCAATACGTTCCTACTGAAATCGAGTAGAAGCACATTTTAACATATTGTCTAGTGGGTTTTTTTAAAAAAGCAGAGAAAATTTATATGCCATAAAGTTCACTGTTTTAAACTATACAATTCAAGATTTTAGTATATTCACAAATTTGTGCAACAATCACCACTCTAATTCCAGAACATTTTTATAATTCCAAAAAGGAACCCCATACCCATTAGCAATCACTCTCCATTCCTCCCTGGCTCCTAATCTACTTTCTGTCTATGGATTTGCTTATTCTAGACATTTTATATAAATGGAATCATACAATATGTAGCCTTTTGTGTCTGGTTTCTTTCATTTTAGCATGTTTTCAAGGTTCATCCATGTTATAGCATGTATCAGTAGTTCATTCCTTTTTTTTTTTTTTGCGGTACGCGGGCCTCTCACTGTTCTGGCCTCTCCCGTTGCGGAGCACAGGCTCCGGACGCGCAGGCTCAGCGGCCATGGCTCACGGGCCCAGCCGCTCCGCGGCATGTGGGATTTTCCTGGACCGGGGCACAAACCTGCGTCCCCTGCATCGGCAGGCGGACTCTCAACCACTGCGCCATCAGGGAAGCCCAGTAGTTTGTTCCTTTTTATGGCTGTATGTATAGAACACATTTTGCTAATCCATTCTTAGATTGGCTGGCATTTAGGTTGTTTTGACTTTTCGGCTATTTATTTTGTTTTTAATGAAAACTTTTGAGTAACAGGAATAATTTCCTTATAATGTATGCTACCTATTTCTTTATTACTAATTCGTATGATGTATAGAGAGATCAACATTGAACAATTAACTCCTGGGATTGAACTTTTGAATCTTATCCACAACATATGATGTCTCTGTTCTGTTATAAAGATCTGAGGCTGGCTAATCACATACAAAGCTACCATTTCAGATGTTCTCCTACCTTTAATTTGTTGCTTTGTGTGCATATTCAACTCCTGTATATATTGTTTCTTGCAATATTCAACTTTGAACACTTAGAGAACCAAATATGTTTGTACATCATACAAAAAATATGAATGAGCTTGAGATTTGATTTTTAATATGAAGAAATTACATGTAGTAAGAAGGTTAAAACTATAGGTTAATTTAGTTCTTGATAGTTCATTTAAAAAAAGATTTATTAACTTTACTTCTATGTCTATTACTGTGTAGGCAATTAAGATATGTCAGTGATAAGATAGATTCTTTTTCTCAAAGAATTCCCATCTGATAACATAAGAATGTGTATAAACTTGAGATGTATCATCTCTTTGAATTTGGGATACAGAACATGGAGAGTTATTTGTTACATCACAGAATTAAAGTCCTAGAAGAGACATTTGTGATCAAGGCTATCTGTGATCAAGACTATTGTGATCAAGATTATTTCCTAAATTATATCCCTAGAAAGTGGCTTAAAATAATTAATAATTAATTGTCTTTATCATATAGACTACCTAAAAAACAAATTGGTAGCCATTTTGTTTTATTGTCCAACAATAAAACATTTATTTCCAATGTTATTTGGAAATAACATTTCCAAAGTTACTATAAAGTGCTAATACAATTAATATATATTCTCCCTATGTTTAAAATAGTTTATAACTACTATATATATTATAAGATGCCTCTATTGAAAATATTCTAAACTGTGTTTCTTCCTAATCACGCCTTAGCCAGCAACCAAAACAAAATGTCCTGCAAAACTGAAATGAGGCAATATTTGTAAAGCGTTTAGAAAAGTATTTGTATACAGTGAGCCCTATATTAGTGTTTGTTAAATAAAAGTATGTGTCACAGAGATAAGTTTTTATTTTCAGAGAGAAATGGCTATATAAGTATGCCTTTGTGTTTATTGGAATAAAATATCTATATCTGTAGTAATGGGTGCAAGCTGAGTGTTAGCTCAGATACTGCTAAGAACCCTTTCAGTTCCCAGCGGAATGGGGAAACATGTTAATGCAGGAGTAGGAAGCATTATATCTTTCAGTTTCCTATTTTAACTTATTCAATATTATTTTATAGCATCAACTTAGACTTCTAGAAGCCCAAAAAAGAAACCAAGAAGTGGTTCTTCGTCGCAAAACAGAAGAGGCAAGTTGACTATTTGGAGGAAACATTCTGGCTTTGAGATAAATGATGTATTTCTATAGACTAAGAGCATGAGTCAATCTCTATTCCTATTTCAGGTTACAGCTCTTCGTCGGCAAGTAAGGCCCATGTCAGATAAAGTGGCTGGGAAAGTCACTCGGAAGCTGAGCTCATCTGATACCCCTGTTCAGGACACTGGTTCCAGTGCAACCACCATAGAAACAGATGCATCAAGGGCTGGAGCCCAGCAGAAAATGAGAATTCCTGTGGCAAGAGTCCAGGCCTTACCAACACCCACGACAAATGGAACCAGGTCAACATGATTCTTCTGTTCCTCCTGACATAATCTTTGCATTACTGAATGTTGGACTTAAATGGAAAACAGCTCATTATTTGGCAGTACATAATCAAATAAGCACATAAGTAACTATGTTTGTCTGTTTTTATATGATTCTAGAAAAAAATATCAGAGGAAAGGATTGACAGGCCGAATGTTTACTTCTAAGACAGCTCGCATGAAGTGGCAGCTTCTTGAACGCAGGGTCACAGACATCATCATGCAGAAAATGACTATTTCCAATATGGAGGCTGATATGAATAGGCTCCTCAAGGTGTGGAAAATAGAAAATAGATATGCTCTCCCTTAGCGGTTAATTTTTGTTTTCTAAATTTGTTCCCTGGGTAAATTGAATACTTGCCAAGTTTTTCTTTGTGGGGGGGGTTGCATTGTATATGAATAGATGAATGCCATTTCTTTCTTTTTTTAATTTATTTTTTTATAGAGCAGCTTCTTATTAGTCATCAGTTTTATACATGTCAGTGTATACATGTCAATCACAATCGCCCAATTCATCACACGACCATCCCCACCCACCCCGTGACTTTCCCATGCATTTGTTGGTGTCCATGCATTTGTTCTCTACATCTGTGTCTCAACTTCTGCCCTGAAACCGGTTCATCTGTACCATTTTTTTGGTTTCTACATACATGCGTTAATATACGATATTTGTTTATTTCTTTCTGACTTACTTCACTCTGTATGACAGTCTCTAGATCCATCCACGTCTCAACAAATGACCCAATTTCGTTCCTTTTTATAGCTGAGTAATATTCCATTGTGTATATGTACCACTACTTCTTTATCCATTCGTCTGTTAATGGGCATGTAGGTTGATTCCATGACCTGGCTATTGTAAATAGTGCTGCAATGAACATTGGGATGCATGTGTCTTTTTGAATTATGGTTTTCTCTGGGTATATGCCCAGTAGTGGGATTGCTGGATCATATGGTAATTTTATTTTTGGTTTTTTAAGGAACCTCCATACTGTTCTCCATAGTGACTGTATCAATTTACATTCCCACCAACAGTGCAAGAGGGTTCCCTTTTCTCCACACCCTCTCCAGCGGTTGTTGTTTGTAGATTTTCTGATGATGCCCATTCTAACTGGTGTGAGGTGATACATCATTGTAGTTTTGATTTGCATTTCTCTAATAATTAGTGATGTTGAGCAGCTTTTCATGTGCTTCTTGGCCATCTGTATGTCTTTGGAGAAATATCTATTTAGGTCTTCTGCCCATTTTTGGATTGGGTTGTTTCTTTAATATTGAGCTGCATGAGCTCTTTATATATTTTGGAGATTAATCCTTTGCCCGTTGATTCATTTGCAAATATTTTCTCCCATTCTGAGGGCTGTCTTTTCATCTTGTTTATGGTTTCCTTTGCTGTGCAAAAGCTTTTTTTTTGCGGTACATGGACCTCTCACTGTTGTGGCCTCTCCCGTTTCGGAGCACAGGCTCTGGACACACAGGCTCAGCAGCCATGGCTCACGGGCCCAGCCGCTCTGTGGCATGTGGGATTTTCCCAGACCGGGGCAAGAACCTGTGTCCCCTGCATCAGCAGGCGGACTCTTAACCACTGCGCCACCAGGGAAGCCCTGTGCAAAAGCTTTTAAGTTTCATTAGGTCCCATTTGTTTATTTTTGTTTTTATTTCCATTACTCTAGGAGGTGGATCAAAAAAGACGTTGCTGTGATTTATGTCAAAGAGTGTTCTTCCTCTGTTTTCCTCTAAGAGTTTTATAGTGTCCAGTCTTACATTTAGATCTCTAAGCCATTTTGAGTTTATTTTTGTATATGGTTACGGAGTGTTCTAATTTCATTCTTTTACGTGTAGCTGTCCAGTTTTCCCAGTGCCACTTATTGAAGAGACTGTCTTTTCACCATTTTATATCCTTGCCTCCTTTGTCATAGATTAGTTGACATGGGCTCGTGGGCTTTCTATCTTGTACCATTGATCTATGTTTCTGTTTTTGTACCACTACCATTTGGTCTTGATTACTGTAGCTTTGTAGTATAGTCTGAAGTCAGGGAGTCTGATTCTTCCTGCTCTGTTTTTTTCCCTCAAGACTGCTTTGGCTATTCAGGGTCTTTTGTGTCTCCAAACAACTTTTAATATTCTTTGTTCTAGTTCGGTAAAAAATGCCATTGGTAATTTCATAGGGATTGCATTGAATCTATAGATTGCTTTGGGTAGTATAGTTATTTTCACAATATTGATTCTTCCAATCCAAGAACATGGTATATCTCTCCATCTGTTTCTATCACCTTTAATTTCTTTCAGCAATGTCTTATAGTTTTCTGCATACAGGTCTTCTGTCTCCCTAGGTAGGTATATTCCTAGGTATTTTATTCTTTTTGTTGCAATGGTAAATGGGATTGTTTCCTTAATTTCTCTTTCAGATTATTCATCATTAGCATATAGGAATGGAAGAGATTTCTGTGCATTAATTTTGTATCCTGAAACTTTACCAAATTCATTGATTAGCTCTAGGAGTTTTCTGGTGGCATTTTTAGTATTCTGTATGTATAGTATCATGTCATCCGCAAACAGTGACAGTTTTACTTCTTCTTTTCCAATTTGTATTACTTTTATTTCTTTTTTTTCTCTGATTGCCATGGCTAGGACTTCCAAAAGTATGTTGAATAATAGTGGTGAGAATGGACATCCTTGTCTTGTTCCTGATCTTAGAGGAAATGCTGTCAGTTTTTCACCATTGAAAATGATATTTGCTGTTGGTTTCTCGTATATGGCCTTTATTATGTTGAGGTAGGTTCCCTCTATGCCCACTTTCTGGAGGGTTTTTATCATAAATGGGTGTTGAATTTTGTCAAAAGCTTTTTTCTGCATCTATTGAGATGATCATAGGGTTTTTATTTTTCAATTTGTTAATATGGTGTATCACATTGATTTGCGTATATTGAAGAATCCTTGCACCCCTGAGATAAATCCCACTTGATCATAGTGTATGCTCCTTTTAATGTGTTGTTGGATTCTGTTTGCAAGTTTTTGTTTGTTTTTTTTTTTTTTTGCGGTATGTGGGCCTCTCACTGTTGTGGCCTCTCCCGTTGCGGAGCACAGGCTCCGGACACGCAGGCTCAGCGGCCATGGCTCATGGGCCCAGCCGCTCCACGGCATATGGGATCTTCCCGGACCAGGGCACGAACCCGTGTCCCCTGCATTGGCAGGCGGACTCTCAACCACTGCGCCACCAGAGAAGCCCCTGTTTGCAAGTATTTTGTTGAGGATTTTTGCATCTATATTCTGATATTCGTCTGTAATTTTCTTTTTTTGTAGTATCTTTGTCTGGTTTTGATATCAGGGTGTTGGTGGCCTCATAGAATGAGATTGGGAGTGTTCCTTCCTCTGCAATTTTTTGGAAGTGTTTGAGAAGGATGGGTGTTAACTCTTCTCTAAATGTTTGATAGAATTCACCTGTGAAGCCATCTGGTCCTGGACTTTTGTTTGTTAGAAGATTTTTTTTTTTTTTTTTTTGCGGTACATGGTCCTCTCACTGTTGTGGCCTCTCCCATTGTGGAGCACAGGATCCGGACACACAGGCTCCGCTGCCATGGCTCACGGGCCCAGCCGCTCTGCGGCATGTGGGATCTTCCCAGACCGGGGCGCTAACCTGTGTCCCCTGCATCAGCAGGCGGACTCTCAACCACTGCACCACCAGGGAAGCCCTGTTGGAAGATTATTTAATCACAGTTTCAATTTCATTACTTGTGATTGGTCTGTTCATATTTTCTATTTCTTCCTGGTTCAGTCTTGGAAAGGTATACCTTTCTAAGAATTTGTCCATTTCTTCCAGGTTGTCCATTTTATTGGCATAGAGTTGCTTGTAGTAGTCTCTTAGGATGCTTTGTATTTCTGCAGTGTCTGTTGTAACTTCTCCTTTTTCATTTCTAATTTTATTAATTTGAGTCCTCTCCCTCTTTTTCTTGATGAGTCTGGCTAATGGTTTATCAATTTTGTTTATCTTCCCAAAGAACCAGCTTTTAGTTTTATTGATCTTTGCTATTGTTCTCTTTGTTTCATTTCATTGATTTCTGCTCTGATCTTTATGATTTCTTTCCTTCTGCTAACTTTGTGTTTTGTTTGTTCTTTTTGCTCTAGTTCCTTTAGGTGTAAGGTTAGATTGCTTACTTGAGATTTTTCTTGTTTCTTGAGGTAGGCTTGTATAGCTATAAACTTCCCTCTTAGAACTGCTTTTGCTGCATCCCATAGGTTTTGGATTGTTGTGTTTTCATTGTCATTTGTCTCTAGGTATTTTTTGATTTCCTCTTTGATTTCTTCAGTGATCTCTTGGTGATTTAGTAATGTATTGTTTAGCCTCCATGTGTTTGTGTTTTTTACTTTTTTTTCCCTGTTATTCATTTCTAATCTCATAGTGTTGTGGTCAGAAAAGATGCTTGATATGATTTCAATTTTCTTAAATTTAGTGAGGCTTGACTTGTGACCCAAGATGTGATCTATCCTGGAGAATGTTCTGTGCACACTTGAGAAGAAAATTTAATCTGCTGTTTTGGGATGGAATGTCCTATAAATATCAGTTAAATCTGTCTGGTCTATTGTGTAATTTAAAGCTTCTCTTTCCTTTTTTGTTTTCATTTTGGATGATCTCTCCATTGGTGTAAGTGAGGTGTTAAAATTCCCCACTATTATTGTGTTACTGTCGATTTCCTCTTTTATAGCTGTTAGCAGTTGCCTTATGTATTGAGGTGCTCCTATGTTGGGTGCATGTATATTTATAATTGTTATATCTTCTTCTTGGATTGATCCCTTGATCATTATGTAGTGTCCTTCCTTGTCTATTGTAACATTCTTTATTTTAAAGTCTATTTTATCTGATATGATTATTGCTACTCCAGCTTTCTTTTTATTTCCATTTGCTTGGAATATCTTTTTCCATCCCCTCACTTTCAGTCTGTATGTGTCCCTAAATCTCAAGTGGGTCTCTTGTAGACAGCATACATATAGGTCTTGTTTTTGTATCCATTCAGCAAGGCTGTGTCTTTTGGTTGGAGCATTTAATCCATTCACGTTTAAGGTAATTATCGATATGTATGTTCCTATGATCATTTTCTTAATTGTTTTTGGTTTGTTTTTGTAGGTCCTTTTCTTGTCTTGTCTTGTCTTTCCCACTTAGAGAAGTTCCTTTAGCATTTGTGGTAGAGCTGGTTTTGTGGTGCTGAATTCTCTTAGCTTTTGCTTGTCTGTAAAGCTTTTGATTTCTCCATCGAATCTGAATGAGATCCTTGCCATGTAGAGTAATCTTGGTTTTAGGTTCTTCCCTTTCCTCACTTTAAGTATATCATGCCACCCCCTTTTGGCTTGTAGTTGCTGCTGAGAAATCAGCTGTTAACCTTATGGGAGTTCCCTTGTATGTTATTTGTTGGTTTTCCCTTGCTGCTTTCAGTACTTTTTCTTTGTCTTTAATTTTTGCCAGTTTGATTACTGTGTGTCTTGGTGTGTTTCTCCTTGGGTTTATCCTGTATGGGACTCTCTGTGCACCTGGAGTTGGGTAGCTATTTCCTTTCCCACGTTAGGGAAGTTTTTGACTATAATCTCTTCAAATATTTTCTGTGGTCCTTTCTCTCTCTCTTCTCCTTCTTGGACCCCTATAATGTGAATGTTGTTGCATTTAATGTTGTCCCAGAGGTCTCTTAGGCTGTCTTCATTTCTTTTCATTCTTTTTTCTTTATTCTGTTCTGCAGCAGTGAAGTCCACCATTTTTTCTTCCAGGTCACTTATCTGTTCTTCTGCTTCAGTTATTCTGCTATTCATTCCTTTTAGTGTAGTTTTCATTTCAGTTATTGTATTGTTCATTTCTGTTTGTTTGTTCTTTAATTCTTCTAGTTCTTTGTTAAACATTTCTTGCATCTTCTCGATCTTTGCCTCCATTGTTTTTCCAAGGTCCTGGCTCATCTTCACTATCATGATTCTGAATTCTTTTTGTGGAAGATTGCCTATCTCCACTTCATTTAGTTGTTTTTCTGTGGTTTTATCTTGTTCCTTCATCTGGTATATAGCCCTCTGCTTTTCATCTTGTCTATCTTTCTGTGAATGTGGTTTTTGTTCCACAGGCTGCAGGATTATAGTTCTTCTTGCTTCTGCTCTCTGCCCTCTGGTGGATGAAGCTATCTCCATTTCTTTTTTTTTAATTGTGGTAAGATCAGATACCATGAGAGCTACCCTCTTAACACATTTTTAAATGTACAGCACAGTGTTGTTAGCTATAAGCACAATGTTGTAAAGAAGAGTTCTATAACTTACTCATCTTGCATAACTGAAACTTTATATCCACTGAACAGCAGATCCCATTTCCTCCTCCCCCCAGCCCTTGGTAGCCATCATTCTATTTACTGCTTCTATGAGTGTGACTATTTTAGTTGCCTCATATAAGTGGAATCCTGCAGTATTTGCCTTTCTGTTAACTCATTTCATTTGGCATAATGTTCTCAAGGTCCTAGATGAAAATAATTTCTTAAAATCCAATCTGTTTTCTCAATAGCAAAGGGAAGAACTCACAAAAAGACGAGAGAAACTTTCAAAAAGAAGGGAAAAGATAGTCAAGGAAAATGGAGAGGGAGATAAAAATGTGGTTAC
This sequence comes from Mesoplodon densirostris, assembly GCF_025265405.1. Classification (NCBI taxonomy): domain Eukaryota; kingdom Metazoa; phylum Chordata; class Mammalia; order Artiodactyla; family Ziphiidae; genus Mesoplodon; species Mesoplodon densirostris. The sequence goes on from NC_082671.1 coordinate 59,630,910, forward strand.
CATCAATGAGGAGATGGAGTCATTAACTGCTAATATAGATTATATCAATGACAGTATTTCTGAATGTCAAGCCAACATCATGCAGATGGAAGAAGCAAAGGTTTGTAACTAAAAAAATGTTTAATGACTTAATAAGAAGTATTTTTGTATTTTTTGTCATTAAAAACACTTTCAATTTTTATATGAAGAGATTTGTATCTATGGTTTAATGTGATTCTTAGGTTTTGCATGTATACCACACCCTGCCTGCTTTCCATTTCTGTGCGTATTTTGTGATATTATTATTGTTTACACAAGACATATATAATTTATTAATCAACCTTGAGTTCTTAACTGCTCAAATGTCTTGTCTTTTAAACTAGACCATATGTTTCTTGGAGTAGGGATCATATTTTATACTTTTCTGAGGAGTCGCAATAGCTAATCTAATAATATCATATAAATGCATGAAACAATGGCTTTGTCTCTGTTAAATACGTTCAGCTCAAGGTAAGGATACATCATATGTTGGTTTGATGTAGGAAGAAGGAGAAACGTTGGATGTCACCGCAGTCATTAATGCTTGTACACTTACAGAAGCCAGATACCTGCTAGATCACTTCCTGTCAATGGGCATCAATAAGGTAAATTCTAACTATACTATTATTGAAAACCTAAGCTTTGGTTAATTCATTGCAGTTTTGCTTATCTTTCTCTAGTGACCCTTTCCTTTGTAATAAGGAGGATGATTCTTTTTAAATAGAAAGTGTTCCTTTTACCTTTCCTTAGAGTTAAGAAAACTCAGCAGTATTTACATCAATTCCATTAGCTTCTCATCTATTTTGCTTGTGTATTAGAACAGGTAAACAACTTAAAGAATAAATAATTTATTTTTCACTTTAACAAAGAAAAAGTTAAAAGAAAAATCTCTTAGGGTGCTCAAAAAAAATCAGAAAGGAAAAAATACAGTTGCACTCTCCTTATCTTCAGAAACTTCTGCCTAAATGTTAAAGGTGATAATTTCTGACTCACCTTTTTTCCCAAGTTGAGACTGTGCTAGACCTTTAATGGTTTGTTCTCTCACTTAATCCTCACAATGTGGAAGGAAGTAAGAATCATCCATATCATTTGAATATTTGGAAACTGAGAATCGGGAAGATAAGGTAACTTGCTCAGGGTCAATGAGCTTGCAAGTGCAGGAGCTGGGATGAATCGAGATCTATTTAATGTCAAAGTCCATACATCACATGCATTTGCTATATGATACAGATCTTTGTGTGGTAGATTCTGTTTTGTATGATCTAAGATAATTTTTTTTTGGGGGGGGTGTTATAGGGTCTTCAGGCTGCCCAGAAAGAGGCTCAAATTAAAGTACTTGAAGGTCGGCTTAAACAAACTGAAATAACCAGTGCTACACAAAACCAGCTCTTATTCCATATGTTGAAAGAGAAAGCAGAATTAAATCCTGAGCTAGATGCTTTACTAGGTCATGCTTTACAAGGTAATTTGGATTAAATTTTAGTTAAATAAATTGCATGGTAACTTTGCTCTTTGAGTATGCTATACGCTACCTTTTTTCCCTATAGCTTGACTGAATAGATGCTATATTTATGCTTTTGATAATTATTCCTGCTTTAATTTGCATGTATAAATTTTGGGGGATGTAATTATTGTCATTGCAATAAATGATTAGCAACTTAAAAAGGCTTACTTAGCATTATTAAGCAATTAGTTTTTATGAATAAATAAGATCAACCATGCTTCTGAATTGGTTGTTTAAATTACTTGAAGTGTTAACCAAGTTTCGTTACTTTATATATCTAACTGCCTTAAAAAATAAATTCATAAGTGTTTGCTATGGCATCTATTCTACATATCTTATAAATGATACATAATCTTGTTTTATATGAGAATTCTTAACATTGGATTTGTTTTGATTGGAGTATTGCTTTTTGTTTCCTTTTTGCTGTTATTTACACAGATCTAGATAGCATACCATTAGGTAAGTATGTTTAGCTTTCTGTGTACCCTACAGCTGCATGAATTACTAATTGTTCATGTACACTAATTGTGGTACATCTTATTTAAAAATTTTTTATTGACAGCGAGCTGGTTTTTGCATGATCTTTTATGAAATGTATCTGTGACCACAAACATACTAAGTCTTTTGTCTTTCTTACACATTTCCTGATTTTTAAGTTCTTAGATGTTTAAAGAAGTATGTTTATTTTTCTATTTTATTATTTGAACTCCAGATTTGGTTCCAATTTCATAAGCCCCTCTTTCTTGTAGGAAAAAATGGAACATATATTCCTTTTTAATTTTTAAATCTATCTGTTAACTTGAATCTGTTGTTTTACCCTCATTAATAACTTTCAGTGTTATTTATCTTTTATATATATTTGTCTTTGGTTTATATTTGCTAGATTCTCAACTGTTCTTAAGTTTTATAAAATTAAGCCACGTATATTTTAATATTGTAAATTGAATAAAACTATCCAAAGGATTTTATATGAACAGATTAAAACATTATTTATAATTATAATATTTTCAAGTTAGAGCTTTAGATATCACTGAGTATTGAGATTTTTGACATTTTTCCTTGCCACTACAACATTCATGTGAACCACACCCACTCATGAGTAATATCTATACTCCTCCTAGTGGTTATATACATGAAGGATCAGGAGTATCAGTGTAATTTTATTACTTGCAATTTTCTTGAATGATTATTTTGGAGCAGTTTTTATTTAAAATTATTTCAAAATCTGATCTTAACTTTTTCTTTCTAATGACGCAGCTGTCAAAATTTTCTAATACTTATACTTGATGGAGAGGAATGTAACTGAAAGATTAAATGTAATTTCCTCTCTGGGTTATTAAAGTAAACATAACCTATGAATCTGAATTTATTTTAAATGATGCAAATAAAATACATGAGCTATTTGATTTTTATTTTATTTTATTTTATTTTTTTTTTGTGGTACGCGGGCCTCTAACTGTTGTGGCCTCTCCCGTTGCAGAGCACAGGCTCTGGACGCGCAGGCTCAGCGGTCATGGCTCACGGGCCTAGCCGTTCCATGGCATGTGGGATCTTCCCGGACCAGGGCACGAACCCATGTCCCCTGCATCGGCAGATGGACTCTCAACCACTGCGCCACCAGGGAAGCCCTATTTGATTTTTTTAGACGTTTACCCTGTGTGTTAAATCTCAAAATAGTATTTCCTTGAGATCAATTCCATAATACAGATATAGACAGGCTACAACTTTTTTTCTTTTTTCTTTTTTTTTTTTTTTTTTGCGGCATGTGGGCCTCTCACCGCCGCGGCCCCTCCCGTTGCGGAGCACAGGCTCCGGACGCGCAGGCCCAGCGGCCATGGCCCACGGGCCCAGCCGCTCCGCGGCACGTGGGATCCTCCCAGACCGGGGCACGAACCCGTGTCCCCTGCATCGGCAGGCGGACTCCCAACCACTGCGCCACCAGGGAAGCCCCAGGCTACAACTTTTATCCTGCTCAAGCTATAACAAAGACAGGTAGAAAAAGGACTGGTTATATTAAGGAACCATGTTAGGCTGCCCAAATTTCTGAATTATAACCAGAATTTTTGCCATTCCATGTGTTACTAAGCATGTTTCTTTTCCTCTTCCTCATCCTTCCTCTTGTTCTTCTCCCCCTCCTCCTCCTCTGACTTTTCTTTGTTCTTCTTCGTCTTAGTGGCTCAATTTATAGTAATAAGTAAATTCTTATTTAAGTCCATTATCTCTTTTAACTTGGAAGAAAAATGCAATGCCCTCTTTGATGTCCTTTAGTGCAGAAAATATTAAACTGCTATTAGATGTGCATTGTTACTTTTTCACAGCTTTCAAACAACTTTCAATTATCTGTAGCTTAAAGAAGGGTCAAAAGCAGAGAGGGGAAAGACATTCAGCTGATATAACCTGTGACTCATGGCATAAATTTTCCCTAAGGCCATAATCTAGACCAGAGGTGCTTGGAAGAAAAGCACAGAAGGAGGAAAACATGAAATTTAAATACACAGAAACTAGACGTTCATATTATATTCATTGCTTTAAAAAATATTTATTTAGTTTCAGTTTATCTCAACTTTGGGCTGGATGCTGGGATTCAAAGATAAATAAGACACAGAATCTTGCCCTCATGGACTTGATACCTTGCTGAGGGTGACAGACCATGAACAGATTATGATACATTGCAGAGAGGGCAGAGATTGAGATATGTACAGGGAATTATGGGAACACAGAATGGGGCTACCCAACAAGAATGAAGGAGTTGATGAAGGCCTTCTGGAGGGGGTGAAATTTGAGCTGAAACATAAATGAAGAAAAAGATTTAGCCAGGCAAGAGACAAGGTGGAAAGGGGCTAGGCAGAAGAGTCACTCTGAGCAGGGAGTAAGTTAAAAGTTGGACATTTAGCCAAAATATTGTATGCATGAGGACTTCAAACAGGTTGGTGCTCTGGAGCAACAAGTATGTGGTGTAGGATGATGAACATAAGGCTAGAGGGGGAGCAAAGGCCGGTACTCCATGCTAATAGGCTTGTATTGTTGTAGCCTTTGAAGAACATCTTTATTTTCCCCTTCTTTTTTCCCTACCTATATTGGTGTTCCTAGCATCTTTCCCTATGTTTGGAGATTTGCTAGAAGACTCAGGGGGCTCAGCATTTAGTTATATTCATGGCAAAGATTCATGAAAGCAATGTATGAAGGATACACAACAAGATTGTAAAGGAAAATGACGCAGATGGAGTCAGGAGGAATCCATGTCCAGGCTGCCTTATGCTCTCTCCCTCCCAGGAAACATCACACAGAATGCACTTTTCCCCCTGGAATGAAAATGCAACAACATGTGTGCATAGTTTACACCCAAGGAAGTCCATTAGACACTCAGCACCTGAGGTTTTTACTGGGAACTAGTCACATAGGCACGCTTTGTCTAGTATATACCAGAATTTCAGACTCCAGAAGGAAAGCAGGAGTTCTCAGCATAAGCCATATTGTTTGCACAAATGTTCTAGGTATAATGCCCTTCCCTCACTAGTTAGCTGATGACTAGGGATACTCTGAGAGCCAAGTTTCAGATGACAGATGAAGTCCAACCTTGCAAGGAGGCCTTTCTAAGGATAGTAGTCTCTGGGCTGCTATGTTAACTCTTTTCCGTACACTATATATATATATATATATATATATATATATATATATATATATATATATATATATATATATATGTATATACACACACACACACACACACACACACATATACATACATATATACATATCTATATACCTATATAAACTTTAAAAAAGACTTTAATAGTAACTGTTTTGTTAACTTCTAGTGATGTGAGATTATGTAGCTGTGTACCGATATGTATGAACTTTAAAGCATTTTGCAGTTTTAACTCTCTGCTTTTAGCTTTAATGCTCAGTGATGAGAAAAGAAGCTGGTGTTGGGCTGGAATTATGTTCTTAGAGTTGAGAGTAGAGCAGTGAGGTGATGGCATGTCCTGCTGCCCAGATGGCTGTAGTGCTACAGACAAAGCTCAGTCTGAAGAGGTGTCTAATTTGGTGAACGTCTGGGTGGAGGGTTGTATCCTCTGGCTAGATTGGTTATGTCAATCTGTAATTATCTCTAAATAAGGCATATATGCATATGCAGGAGCTAAGTAGTTTTTACTGAGCACTCATATGATGTTTAATATACTAACTTTTTTCATCACTCCCTACAAAAAAATTACTAGTCAATCTTAGCCTGCTTTTATACATGGAAAAATAAAGACTAGATTTGTCATTTCTTTACATTTTCTATGTTATTGACTAATTCGGTCACCTTAGCACTCAATTATCCTTTCTGTGAAGCACATCTTCCAGCCTGCAAGCGTGGGCTTTGAGATACACATTGCCTTCAAGACCACCATTTTGCTCATTTCAGAAAGTAAACTCCCTTTGTGTGGGTCCTAGATGGGCTCCATTTAAGATAATGCTATCAAGTATTACTGAATTTCTATTGAAGTGTCTGCTAAACAGTGAGGAAGAATGGGAGCATCTGAGAAAGGAATTAGTTGATTTATGAGCATAATCCACCTGTATGATATAAAAGTAAAAGTTAGAGGGGGATGAATGCTGTATATTTTTCATTGACATATATATAATTATTTTTTAATATTTTATTTATTTATTTTCCTTATTTTTTTGGCTGCATCGGGTCTTAGTTGCAGCACACGGGATCTTTGTTGAGGCACAAGTGATCTTTTCATTACGGTGCACGGTCTGCTTGGGTTTCTCTCTAGTTGCAGCGCCTGGGCTTCTCTAGTTGTAGTGTGTGGGTTTTCTCTCTCTAGTTGTGGCACACGGGCTCCAGGGCACGTGGGCTCTGTAGTTGTGGTGCGTGGGTTCCAGAGCACATGAGCTCTATAGTTTGCGGCAGGCAGGCGCTCTCGTTGAGGCGCACGAGCTTGGTAGTTGTGGCGCATGGGCTTGGTTGCCCTGCAGCATGTGGGATCTTAGTTCCCTGACCAGGGATCAAACCCACATCCCCTGCATTGGAAGGCGGATTTTTTACCACTGGACCATGAGGGAAGTCCCCAACGTATATATTGTTGATAATATTGCCCTTAGTTTTGTGGAATGGCTTTATAATAAAATGTATAAGTTTTGAAAACTTGCACCTGTGTTAGGGGCTCACTGACATTTTAAATAATTTACTTTCAGTGGCTGTTTTATGTACTGACTTCCTACTAGTTTTATATGTTTGCTTTTTCCTCTCTTTTCATTAGTGTTCTACAGTTGTTCTGAAATAGCAGTGGTTTGTTTGTATTTATCTACAAAACTGTTGCATGGAAACCTGTAGTTTTAGTCTTTTATGTATATGTGAATGAGCTGCATGCTGATATGTAACTCCTGAATACCTTCACACACAAACATGCTCTCTCTCTACTTGAAAACAAAAATAAAAATAAAGGAAAATATATAAGTTGGAATACTGATAACGTACAGCAACTATGTTTATACCTATGTAGTTTTTGAAGTTGGCTTAGTACATTAAAGGGAGCGCATGCAGCATTTATTTTAATCTTGTGTTTTACTTAGTGGTTTTTCATACATGGGATAAATGGATGGTGTGGGATAAATACATACTCTGAAAAATATATAAATAATTATACATACTCTGATAAATACATGATCTCATTTCCATCCTGTGAATGCTGTTCTTTGTTTTATCATTCAACTGATAGCTTTCCTATTTTGAACATATTTTTCTCATCCTAGGACATATAATAAAAGGAGTTTCTTAGAAATATTTTTTTACATTTCTAATTTGATTCAGTTACTAAAACCAGAGTGCCCATATTGAGAGAACTTGGGCTGATGCTTATTATAGCATAGGGATTACAGTCATCATTCAAATTGTGACATGTGGATAATACTTACATTTTGGACATTTTTTTAGAAAATATAGAGGACAGCACTGATGAGGATCTACCTTTAAACAGCCCAGGATCAGAAGGAAGGTAAGAGAGGCTTTAGAAACTTAATAGATTTGATTTATTTCTGTAATATTTTTAATACTTTTATCCTGTGCATCAAAGAATTACCATAAAACAAATAATTTTGGATTTTATGGCTAAGTGAAGAGAACTAGAAACAGTAATATGGAAGCCAAACTAAGTAATGTTTAACCATCCAAAACTTTAAAATAAAAATACTGGGATATTTAAGGAAGGAAAATAGACTATTTTAATTAGTTTATTTTGATTTTAAATATTGTCTTTCTGTGTTTTCTGTAGGCATATAAATTTTTTTCCATACTTGTACTCATTAGAGGACATACAGTTTTCTATAAGTTCCCTTTTAATCATGTGGTTAATTACTTATTTGCACATAGCTCACTCTCTTCAGACCTTATGAAGCTTTGTGGTGAAGTGAAACCTAAAAACAAGGTAAGGAGAATTGAAAATACCAGGTAAACATTTTTTCTGCTGTTCTTTATTGTCACTATTAATCACATAGGCCTCAGGTTTGACTCTTAATAGGTCAGCAAGTAGGCATGCTTTTACCAAAGATTTCATGTGTAAGAAATTTAGTTCTTTATCATATTCCCCCTTGAAAAAAAAATTACATTGAAAAATTGCTCCTTTGTAGAACTTGTAATTTACTGTATTCTTGTACTTTTTCTACTAGATAAGATATGATTATGGGAAACAATCCTTAAAAATAATTTAGATTGACAGGAGATTTTTGAAATTTTAACATTCTAGTATGTCCTTAAGTATTCTATATTTATTTTGTCTGTGTCTTGAAGTGGTTTGAATAGGCCAACTCTTAATCATTGTTTTGTATTGAAAATTGATGCTATAATGTATATTTGTGAAGCTTAAAAAAATAAAGGATACATACTGTTAAATGTGTAAGAAACACATGGTATATGTCAGATTGAGTGTTGGTAACATTTGATACTAGATGAATTAACTAACTATCTTAATATGTTTGAAAACAAAGAATTCTTGCAGTGCTTAGTAAATATTTGTTGAATGAATGGATGAAATCAGGACTCAAAAGAATAGTACTGTGCTAATGGACAGGATGGATTTAAGGCCCACAGTGGTTAGCCAGGTAATATAAATGAGTAATTTGGCTGGATGTAAGGTAATTAATAGGGATCATTATGATTACCTGAAGTGGACATGCTCCATCTAAAGCAAATAGCCACCACTCAACTACTGCTTATTTTTGCCATGATGGAATATGGGCCTAAGGCTACCAGATCCTCAACTTTTTAAAGAGAAGCTTTAAATATGGATTTTAATGGAGAATTTTCTTATCTTTAAAATACTGGACTAGCCAACTGAAAAACGTCTCCAGTCTTTATGTATGGTCCTTGAGCTACTGGCTTGGTGACATGTGGTTTGTGTTTTATTATTCTAATTGACTAAGTAGAAGTTACCCAAACTCAAAGAAAACATTCTAGTATAGTTTGGATCCAGTCTTAAGTGGAGGAGAGAATCTCCTAAGGTAACTTGGTCTTTCAGGCCTTGTGAAAGCCAGAGAGAAATGTGAAGCGGTAGCCTAAAGGTCATCTCCTAAAAAAAACCACTGTGGTTCGGAATTACCAAGAAAATGACTCAATTTGCAGTAGGGAGAACTGACAGGGTAAAAGGTTGGCCTGCAGGGCTTTCTCTTTCCAAAAGTTTTCTGGTATTATCTACCACTCCTTTTGAGCTGCAAAGATGCCTAAAAGGTTCTCATATTATTTATTTTTCACTCATTGAAAAAGTGAAGTTGAGTATATATATTAAATAGGTATTTACCAGCACTATGTTAAATGCAGGGTATACAAAGTTGAATAAAACAGGTTGTCTGCCCTTTAGAGGTTTCTAATCTGGTAAACACCTTGATTATCTGTTAATACATTAGTGATAGCAGCCAACTCTATGCATTAACAACAAGGTAGTCCCATTGGTTTTTCAGGAGTATGGAAGGGAATGCTTATGGTAAATTTAGATTCTAGGAAAATAACCTTCACCTGCCTCACCATGCTGCCAAAAGCTGGTATGGACTGGTGGTAGATATCCAGCAGGCAGATTAAACACCCAGTTAAAGCATCAGGGGGGCAGGGTCATAAAAAAGGAGAAACAGATGTAAAAATTGATAGTAAAATGAAATTAAAATTTATATTAAATAAATCATCTAAGCCTGGGAAACATCAGAATTTAGTTGAATGTCCCTGCAACTATCTTTTGGTTTAATTTCTTTCTTCTTTCTTTCTTAATTTTTTTTTTTTTTTTAATGATATGTTGAGGGAGCTGGTGATGAATGGCAGGATAGCACAATAATATTGGAGGCAGTTTGCCTGGTTTTGAATCTGGCTTTGCCACTTATTAGCTGTGTGACTTTGGACTTTTAGCTTCTCTGTGCCTCAGTTCTCTCATCTGTGAATTGGGATAATGATAGTATATACTAATATAGTAAAATATTTAGAACAATTTCTGGCATACAATAGAAATGTTGGCTATTATTATGGCCTCTAAAGGTCTTATCTGGCTGTAGCTCTGGCTTGTCACTATCTTACGTGTTATGTTTGACACACTTGCTAGGAAAAGACACGCTAAATGTTTTACTTATTTCAAACTAATATTAAGTATCACCTAATCATCTTCCCTGCGAAAATTTGCACATGATTGTTTTTCCTTCCATTCTCTGACTAGGCCCGAAGGAGAACCACTACTCAAATGGAATTGCTGTATGCAGATAGCAGTGAACTAGCTTCAGACACTAGTACAGGAGATGCCTCCTTGCCTGGCCCTCTTACACCTGTTGCAGAAGGGCAAGAGATTGGAATGAATACAGAGACAAGTACTTCTGCTAGGGAAAAAGAGCTCCCTCCCCCATCTGGCTTCCCTTCTAAGATAGGCAGCATGTAAGTCTGGCCCAGCTACACTAACTTCCTTTCTTTTGGCTTTCTTTTTTTTTTTTTTTAAATGCATGTTGCTAATTTCTTATTTCTATTTTTAAAAATTTATGTAAATAAGATCTCTAGTTTTCAAAGTAATTTCTGTTAGGTGTTGTGTCTCCTAATATTTGGACATTCAAAATAATTTAAATGAGATGTTCTTTGTTGAATTGCTTTGTCTTATTTCTAAGTTTTAGGGTCTTTCTTAAAGATTATAATTTTTATAAAGGCTGAGTTCTGAATTACAGACAAAATTTATTTAGAAACACCTAAACTAGATTAAAGTTATACCTATAAAACCATTATATAAAGCAGAAGCTTTAAAAATTCTTAAATTTACTCTAAATTACATTATATCCTAGTTCTAAGAGCCTGGTCAAGATAGTAAACCTTTGCTGACACTTTTAAAGAAAAATACAAATATCAGTTACAAATAATACATTTTGAATTTTCCTAATTCTTTGCCTTGAAGCACATTGCATGTCTGGGATGAGTGTACACACAAAGTATAAATATTGTATTATTAAAGGTTTGAAGGAGGAAATACTACCTCTCCTCTCTATGGTAATCTTAACAAACAACATTCCATTCAAAACAAATCTTATTTTTCATTATTATCTTGAGAACAAAGATTTCCCTACACAGGCCAGTGTGTGTTTGTGTGTGTGTGTGTGTGTGTGTGTATGTGTTTTGTTAGTTATATTAAAATTACATAAGTCATTCACTGGTAAAGATTTTTAATGGCTTTTTTCCAAACTAACTCTCACATGTGATCTAGCAAATGATCTATTAAATGAACACATCATTGCATTGGGAAATATTGCCAAAAAATGGTTCATACTATATGACTCTGTAAATAATAAAACATAACAAACTCCCCACCCTAACGTGAACATCTGTTTCCCATAACTTTCTTCATCTTATAAAGATATTTTCACTGTCTTCCATTCAGTAAGCCCATCTGCTACCTTTAGTTCCAAAATTAGTTTTAATGACAGAACTATCTTGCATGTGCTTGACGTGACTTATGTAATTAACTATTAGATTTGCTCTTAGAGATTGCTAACCAGCATAGCTTATGGCTTCAGTGCTTTTTTTGATAAGATAACAGTAGAAGAAATGCTTTTGGTGAAGGTAGTGATATAGAACTGAGAACAGATTTTAGAGACTCGTATGTGTTCAGCATTTAGTCTATCAGATGAATAGAGACTTTTGGAACTTCAAGACTAAATCTATGACCTGGAATCCAGAATTCAGGTAATACCTTCTTTTTGCGCTTTTGTTTTTCATTTTAAAAATGTATCATTCATGACAGGTTGTAGAAAATGTCTTTTAGACACTGTCTCTTCACATGACTTATTATCAAGTTTTCATAAATTAAGATGCTTGTGTAATTCTGTACAAATATAAAAGTTGGTCATGTGCTTGGTGCAGTAACTCTTATATCCCATTACTACATGACTTCCATTGCATAAAGTAAAAGAATTTACTCAAGTGGGCCTTATGATTTAAATGATGCAGAACTTCTAAAATGTGATTTCCTCTAATTAGAAAAATCAGGCACGTGAAGTTTAATTATGTTTAGTTTTCACTTTCAAATAGGAATCATTGTAAGCCCATTCTGGGGATCCTGCTTGCTAATTCCTTTAGTGGTTTTTTTCCTTATTAATAAAACGTCAAGGATAGCAAAAAATTCATTTTTTTCAATTAAAATTCGTTACCACTGTACACAAAAATCAGTCTTAAATTGTTAATTACATAGCCACTATTGAACATTTAAAGTCTATAATAAAACAAAAATATTTTTAGTACTAAAATAGATATAGCTAACTAATACTTAAATACTAGGTAAGTAAAATGATTGTAGTTTTTTGTGATTACCTGTAGTATTCTTTTGTGACTGTGTAAATATTAATTCATTTAATCTCATTGTTTCTCATATTCTGATATTCTAATATTTTTGTTCTTGCAAAACTGTAAAGACATTTTTTCTTCAACTGAAGCAATTCTAATCAAACTTAAACACTTAATGTTTAAAATTAAAAAATTATTTTAGCTATTTGGCAGTATAGCATTGATGTTTACATTCAAAGATAATGGGCATGTATGTATTTGACAAAATTGCCAATTTAAAAATTAAATATATAGTTATCAAGCTCCCATTAATTAAAATAACTCATGTGATATTTTCCTGTCCTAGTTCTATTTCTTATTTCCAAATAATCTTTCTCAAGTTCCAGTTAATAATCTATTAAAAATTTAGGTTGACTATCTGCCAAAGTTATATGTATATATTTAAAATTAGATGATTATAGAACCTTTCTCTCTCTTAGATCCAGACAGTCATCTGTATCAGAAAAAAAGCTACCAGAGCCTTCCCCTGTAACAAGGAGAAAGGCATATGAGAAAGGGGAAAAATCAAAGGTCAAGGAACAAAAACAGTAAGTTACCCATGCTTTTTATCTACTAGATTGTATAAAATGTCTGATGCACTTAGAAGCTAAAGCACAATAGCAAAATTATTTTCCATATTCAGACTGACTCTGGGATTGTGAGTGATTTGACTAATCAGGACAATCAAGTCTGCTGTTGGCTTGTATAAGTAGTCTAACTTTCTTGGTAACACATACCTGTAAATAAATTTGAGCACTTGTCCCCATTCATATAGTCCGATTTATTTTTCAATTATTTGTGCATATCATTTTGGAGTTAATATACCTTTGAGGAGAGGTTTATTAAAACTACAATTCAAATAGTCTTCTAGAAAGTTTTGAAATTAATTTTGACTGTCATCTGATAAAACTGACATTGATTTCACCTCTTTAAAGTGGTTAACAAAAATCTAGTGTTAGAAGATGTGTGATTTGTGCCATTTTCTTGCTGTTCTTTTATGTTTAAATTGGTATTATCCTTAATTTTTTTGTTGTTGAAATATTTTAAAAGCTATTTGTGTGTTTTGTGAGGGTTGGTTTACTTAATAGTACACAATATAATCTGATGGTCCACTTACGTGGGCATTTGTAAATTGCAACACCACAACACACAGAGTTATTAATGGGTTAGAGCCACTGTCACCTTTCTACCCTGTGGCACACTGAGATCTCCCTCAGGTCTCCTAAGGAGCTGCATATGGCAGGTAGATCTCTGACATGCTCTTGAGTAGGAATATCAATGCTAACCTATATTTAAGTATTGGTAAAGACAATTTATTTAACATAAAAATAATTATGAAAGAAGTTTTCATATATTTTCTGTACCCAAGTGGATGATCTTATACCATCCTCCTCCCTTGTACCAACATGCACACTCTCTACTTTGACCACGGTTTAGCTGACGTGAATGTCATGGAAGTTGCTCTTCTAATCATCCTTGATTCCTGTATTTAAAGATGTAATTTACCTGTTTCTACTGAATCGAATGTCTTAAGAATAAGCAGGAGATAGGGGATGGAGCAAATAAGTAATTTAAAAATAAATGAATGAATCAATTGAATAGGCAAATTCCTCTTAAACTCTCAGGGTCTGTTTCCTCATCCGTAAAGTGAACAACTTGCTCTCAACTCTAAAATTGTATAATTTTAAATTTGGCTTGCTTTATTTATACTGACTTTAGATTTTAGCAGACAGAACTTTTTCTTTAGTGCCATCTTGTGGCCAATGTAACAAGATTCAGTGGAAAAATAATTTTAATTAAATTCTTCAGAGTGCATTTCATCTTCTAAAAAAGGAACAGAGGAAGAAAGGAAGCAAGGAAGGAATTGTATAATGAAAAGCTTTTATTAAAAAGCATGTTTCTTACAACATTTCTAACAAATCAAAGCCAATTAAAGCCACCTATTTAATGTTCTTTTTTTCTTGTAGCTCAGATTCTGGAACCTCAGAGGCTAGTCTTTCACCTCCTTCTTCCCCACCAAGCCGGCCCCGTAATGAACTGAATGTTTTTAATCGTCTTACTGTTTCTCAGGGAAACACATCAGTTCAGCAGGATAAGTAAGTCATTATGTAAAAGAGCCCCAATTATTCATTATAATATTCTGAACCTTTCAATACAGTCTGTAGAAAACATTTAGCCTTCTCTCTGTGTGAGAGATGGAGTCTGACTTGTGAACTCTTGCCATATTTCATGTGTTTTTCCAATGGGAAATGAACCATATAGACAAAATTAGAGAAATTAATTTTCCTGCTGAACATTATTCCCTGCTATAGATTTGCGTTGCTATACTGAGCACTTGTCTTACCTTTTCTTTTACAAGTAAATTGGAATTGAAAAATCTTTGAGACCACTTGAAGTTACATTTCTTGGGATTTTTCAGCTTCATTGAGCCTATAAAAGCCTCTAATCCAGACAGCCTGCATTGAAAAGAGGCAAATTATTTTACCTTTGGTGGATATAACAGCTTACAAAAGCATTGCCATATGTGTAACATGTTGTTATCATTTGGTTGTGCTACAAATCCACCACAAAACTTGAGTAATTGTATTCTTGGGATAAAAGAGTACCTTTATGGGTGGAGGGGGTAGAACTCAGGGTGGGTTGTTGGGGAAGAGAAGTTGGAGGGGTATGGAAAATATAATTTTCATTAAATTTGAAGTGAAAAAATATTCCCACACTGAGCCAGAATCTCTCTTGCAAGAATTTCATACTAACAGTGTTACCATAAGGTGTTTATTAACTCTGACTTGTCTGCTTTGATTTTGAATGATAGCATTTTGGATAGTATATGTACTTGATATTCAGTATCCCACACCAGTTCTTTGTTTTCTATGCTATAATCTCCCTGTATATATCAACCATTTCTGAAATTTACAGAGTATTGTTTAAGATCTGTCTGGCATGTTTAGATCATGCTAAATGGCTCTATAGACTTAGAGAGACACACCATCATTTTGGAAGATTCTTTAATCTACTTAATTTATGGATAACATTTTTGATTAGATTTTAATATAGTTTAATCAGTTAGATTAAACTATATTAAAATTAGGTTTTAATATAGTTTAATCAGATGACATGTCCTTTCAAATGATCTAGAGAGGTATTTTAAAAAAAATATTTTTAAACAATATATTTTTAAAAAGACTCTTGAACATTGTTAAATCATACCACTCATTTAATTGAGAAAGAGTAGAATAACATTACGAATGTCTTTAGGAAGTCCATTTTCACTAGCGATGATGAAGAATTACTAAATTTTGTCTCCCTTGCATTCACAGTCATAAAATTTTTCTGTTGGTCTTTTGATAATCTTGACAATCTAATTATAGTTCCATATTTATTACTGAAATAGTTTATGAACTACCTACCAATCATTTGACTCTGTTGTAGTCTCTATAAACTAAAACTTAGAATAACTGACTACACTTTCAAAAAACTCACCTACCTTTTTAATGACTTTCTTTGGGCTCCTTTTTGAGTCTAGCATATTTCACCAGCTAGAAGTAGGTCCCACACATTGTTTCTGATTACATAATATGCCAGCACTCACTCTATCCTCATTCTTCCCAAGGATATTGTATAATAATACAAGCTAAATAGATTTTCATTATAACCAGACTTATTGTCAGTCCTGGAGGTTTCAGGTTAAGGCTGACAGGAGTGGCTCACCTGTTTTTAAAATCCCAGTAAAACCTCCCATCTATTACTGAGGGACTGCCTAATCAGAAGAACTCCATGTTTTTGAGATTAATTAAAATCAAAGATTGGCACTTCCCTGGCGGCGCAGTGGTTGAGAGTCCGCCTGCCGATGCAGGGGACACGGGTTCGTGCCCCGGTATGGGAAGATCCCACATGCAGCGGAGCGGCTGGGCCCGTGAGCCATGGCCGCTGAGCCTCCGCGTCCGGAGCCTGTGCTCCGCAACGGGAGAGGCCGCAGAGGTGAGAGGCCCGCGTACTGCAAAAAAAAAAAAAAAAAAAAAAAAAAAAAATCATAGGTTATTAAATTTTGAATGATTTGCTTTCCATTCAAACATATAATGTATTTGTGCAACTTCCACATGAGAGTCTAAATCTAAAGTAATTATCAAGAGGAATAAAGTTCATTAATGACTACTGAAACTGAAAATTTTTTCTAGTACTAGTCAAATTAAATAGAGTCTTGAAGTGATGTATTTCACTTGCTTGATGTTGTTCCTCTTCAGGGCCTACATTTTAGAAAGTGAGAATAGATGGGTTCTGTGGATTAGTAATAGAAAGTTTTTCCCCCAAAATCTTGGTAGAAAACATAAGCACAAAATTTTAACTAATTTAGCTGTCACTGAATTTGCTGATATCCAGTGCAAATAGAAAAGCAGGGTACTGTAAAGGAAATGTTTGCTGTATTTCTGTTATTCATACTGTTGAATCAGTTCAATCTCAGTGTCTTTACCTGTTGACATCTGTATTCTTTTCCCTCATAATTCTAACTCTTTCACTGTAGGTCTGATGAAAGTGATTCCTCTCTGTCGGAGGTACACAGGTACTTTCTCTCTTTCCTACGTTCTGGCATTTCATTGATGTTCTAAAATGCCTTCCTAGAAACTTTAAACAAATCTCATTTTTGTTGCATTCATAACTTGTAAACCATATAAATGCACTGATGTTTTTAAACATTAATTTTAATATATTTTTGTGATAATACCCTTCAAAGTAGTGGTAAACTTTTTTATATAATAGCATAAAAATTTGTGCTATCTGTATTCTGTCTATAACCTAAAACTTTTCTTTAAAGAAATTAAGTTCTTTGAAAATTAATGTAAAGGTTTGCTCCTGAATGGTTTTTTCCACCTCAAGGCATGGGAAGCGAATAAGGTATTTTTTCATGTTGATTTATTGATTTTAAATAAAAAGTTTATGGCAGGCTTTGTGATTTAAAAAAAAGGTGTACTAGGGAAAAAAAGGACACTATGGTACCTAAAATACAGAAAGATACAGAAAGTAAAAGAATTTTAAAAACATAATAAATAATTTTAACTGGTAGATGCTGTTTTTCAAATAACAATGTGGCATTTTTTCATGTTTATGGGTTTTTTGGACCCCTAATATCTCTTTTTTCCTTTCAATTCCTTTTCCCACTAATCAGTTTTTCTCCTCTCTCTTTGCACTTCTTTCCCATGTTTTATGGCCATTTTCCTGATCATCAATAGATCCTCCAGAAGGTAGGCAGGGGAAGGGAGAGGAAATTAATCTTATTCACAGTATTACAAGACTTTACTGGTTTTGCATGGAGCAGAAATAAGCATTTTTTTCCTTCACATCAGATCTGTTGTATAAGTTTGCAATATTTAACCTTAACTTAAACTATTTTAAAGTTGATTTATATACTTCAGAATGTGGATAGATTAATTTTAATAGAGAAAAAAATACCATGGATTTATATTTCCAATTTCTGTACTTTTTCTATTACCTTTTGTATAAGGTAATCTCTATAAAATATTAACTCTAACATTCTGAATATTTGAGATTATCTTTCAGTATCTAATAAATATGACGCTATATTTAATGTTGAAATTATTTTTCTTCAGAAATCTGAATAAATAAAACATATAAGAATGAAAAAGAGACATCCTTGTCTCTAGGGCTATGCCATACATAAGTTACTGGAGGCAAATATTCACTTTTGTAATATTATAACCTTTGACATGACAGAATTATGTTGCACATTATATCATCAGGAAACATTAATGGATTCTTAGGATAAAGATAGTAATCTGAAGGAAGGAACTCTTTTGGAGACATAGTCCTAAATAACCAAGTGCTAAATAACCAAGGGTACTGTTTAGCTTTTTTCTTAGGATGATTTGTGTCATTAAATGCAGATCAAAACTGCTCTTAGGTTATTTACATTAATTATTTTCTTTATAATCAGCTTGTTAGAATATACATACATATATAATGTTTTAGAAGAGCAGCAATTGACTATGCATTAGATCATAATTTTTCAACATTTGAAGCAATAGTTATAATTTGATGGCTTCAGTTCATAGCTATAAACCCCACATAATATTGATGGGATTTCAAAATGGCAGTTTTAGACTTTTGAGGAGGTTTTGCTACAATTTCAGTTTTAATCTGGTTAAGTTCTTACATTACCAACAAGTTACTGAGCATTAATTTCAAGAATCTCAAATTGATGTGTGAACGCAAATAATACTTTGGATTTTGTAATTATACGCCCATGTGATAACAATTCCTGGTCTTATTTCTGGTAATGGGGAACTCCCTTCACTTTTTGAAATCATTATAAAACTAAATCCCAAAAAATAAAGTTTTTTTTTAAAATCCTAAGCCTAATTTACCTCCTTTAAATTTTTATTCATTGGTCTGTCATCAGCCCTCTTGAGCTATGCTAGATTTAATCCAGTATACCTTTTTTGTGTGTATGTGCCAGCTCTTTAAATATTCAGCTATTTAACTATGCTTTTATATGCTCTCTCCGATGAAGGTTCTCTTATCAGCTCAATAGTTTTAGATTCATCTGTTCCTAATATGATATACTCTGCAGATCCTTCTTTCTGCTTCCACTGTTTTGGAAAATCTCTGATTTTTCAAGGCTGTTTTTAAAATGTGGCAACTGGAACTCAGCCTCATTCCAGATGTGGCCTTGGCAGAATATAGTAGCTCTATTGCTTTCTTTCTCCTGAAATACTTACTTCTGTTGCACAAGTCATTGAAAGTGTTGGTAGAAGAATCATAAATTGTTGATCCATTGATCTTGTATTTAATAAACACATTTCTTTAGCTTTTAAATTTTAATTAAGCCCCTTTCCTACTTGGAGCATTCTGTTCTACCTTCAACTTAAATTTTATGTTTACATTTTATCCAGTGAACATTTTAGTGCTAAGTACATACTTAAATGGATTTTTTTTTGGTAATTTTTCTAGACAATACAGCTCTTTAATATATCAATTTAATAAATATGCCATATCTGTCTTGAGTTCTGGGGAAAGACTGACTAGATATTGAAGACCTTTTTCCAGACTGAGAGGAACATTGACTCTTTAGGGGTGACTCTTCAGCCACTGATGGAACTACCTTACTACAACAGTTTCATACTTACCCACCATGTCCATAGGGATATCATTTGAAAAGCTTTTTGTATGGACCTTATTGGAATCAACATATATTGTGAATATGACATTCCCCTAATTTCCTGCCTATTAATTCTACAAGGACCTTCCCCTGTGAAATGTTACCTCTTATTGATGAGCATTTAAGTGTTTGTAATTATTTGTTTAATATTTTCCTCTATGAGACTCAACAAGAAGTTTTACTCATCTGTAATTTCTGAAATCCACTTTTTTTTCTCCTTTCTGGAAAATTGGGTCTACATGTTTTATCTCCTTTATTGATCCTCTTAGTATACCAACAATGATTTTGCCTCTGCAATGGTATATGCTTTCACAACCCTGTGATCTAATGATTTAAATACAGAAATACTTGAACTCACTGAATAAGTCTTCATTGTCAGATCTAATGTATCTTGGGCTTACACTTCTTCTTAATTATTTCTGTCCCTTGCATCTTAAAGGTTGTTTTCATTCATCAGGAAGATAGAAACAGACAGCTTTGTTTTATTGCTGAATCTGTCCTAAAATTATGTCATCTGTCTTATATAATGGACATATTTCAACATAATTTTTCTTCCTGCTCTGAGAAAAGATACATCCAACTCATATATTTATCATTTCTTAATTCACTCTCATTTTTAGTCTTCCCAGTACAATTATTTCAGTTCAGATCCTGTCTTAACCTCCTATGGGATAAGGACAGTGTTTTGATAAATTTTATATTTTCATAGTTCATAGTCCAGTGGCATAAAGCAGAAATTCCAGAAACATTAAAATTATGAGAAATCTCCCTAAAGAGCATCACTATTCTTTTAAAATCTTACTCTTTTTTAAAAATCGTCTTTGAGATTGTTAGAATTTTAAAAGTTTTGTTATTTTTGAGCCGTTCTCCCTTTAGAATTTCAGGCTATGCAATCATTCTTGTATTTATTCAAATTTGTTTGAAATTTGCTTCCTTAGTATTTTAGGTGGTATGTATTATACTTTCTTTAGAATGTCTTTTGAAATAGAGTCACATTCCAGGCTGATAGTCACATCTTCCAGTTATCCATCATTTATGCTTTCTCATTTTTCATAATTCACTATATTTGAACAGCTCTCAATATTACTTCATTAAATTTTGAAGAGATGAAATTGTTAATAAGAAAATCCAATTTATCATGACTTTGCTCTTTGCAGAATGCACCTGCTAGCTGATGCCTAATTAGTTGATGCAGTCCATCACTACTATTATAATTTCACACTTTGTCTCTGTCCTTTTGCTTAAAAAAAAGACAAGGGAGCAATCTGGATTTTATTACAGTACTAATTATTTAGAAAGACTTCTTAAAGCCAGAGAAAAAAATAAAAAGTAGTTTAATGATAGAGCTACTAAAGTAAATCTTCTTTTTTTTCCCCCACCTCAGGGGCATAATCAACCCATTTCCAGCTTTGAAAGGAATCAGAGCTTCTCCACTTCAGTGTATTCACATAGCTGAAGGGCATACAAAAGCTGTGCTCTGTGTGGATTCTACTGATGATCTTCTCTTCACTGGATCAAAAGGTGCTAGTAGTTGTGCCATATGGATATTTAACATATTTTTTTTAATGATTACATTTTAACAGGTTTTTAAAAATGTCAAACTGCTTAAGACACATAAGAATCTGAGAGATAATCTCATTCAACTCCTGAATTATATAAAATATAAAATCATTACATAGTTGGGAAGAAAGTAAAACTTGTGTTGATGTTATGTGAATAGAATGGTGAGGGAATATATCTCCTTTTGGTAATTGAGCACCTAATACATGCAAAGCCCTGAGCTTAGTAATACAGGCTATATAAAAATCTACAAAAGGCCATTACAGTGTACTGTGTGGTAAAAAGAATAAGATGGGTAGCAGCCACCATTTCTTGAGCACTTACTCTATGTAGGAGACTATGCAAATTTTATCTCATTTAATTCTCACAATAACCCCAATGAAATACATGTTGCATCCTAATTTTACAGATGAAGGAGCTGAAGATTCAAGAAATTAAATAATTTTCCCAGATAAACTTAACTAGTAAGTGAAAGAGCCAGGATTAGAAACCTAGGTCTACTCATCTCCAAACCTGCAGTCTTAACCCCTTTGGTGCAATTGCAGGCAACTAGAAATTAACTGTAAACAATTTGAAGAGTTATAGACAAAGAGTTTCAGGGTTTCAGGAAAGGGAGAGATTATGCTAAATTGTGAAAAATAAGGAAGGCTTTGATAAGGGGGAATTTAAGATGAACCTTACAGGATTGTTTGGATTTGACAGGTAAGAATTGGCAACCAAGATTAGAGAACAGTGTAAGCAGAGACTTTGAGGTAGAAGTGGGTTTGGAAACTAAATTCAGTTGGATTGAAAAGTAGAGTATATGTAGGGACAGTGGTGGACAGTGAGGTTAGAAAAGTGAGAAGGAAGCATGTACAGGAATTTGGGAAGCTAGTCAAAGCTTTTAGCATTTAGGGATGTTACAAGGTGAGGGGAAAGTCTAGCTAGAACTTGTGAATTGTGAATAATGGCAAGTAATTCCTCAATTTAAAAAATTTGCTCTGTGAAAGAATTTTCTAATGATTCAAATTAAATTTATTAGTCCAAAATAATTAGATATTTAGCATGTCAAAAAAATAGAATAATTTTATGATTATGTTTTGGGGTCAAAAATGAAATCAATCAGTGACCCCTGGAGAAGAAAGTTGTGTGTATTCCCGAGTGTGGAGTGTGGTGAGTACATAAAAGAGTGATCAAAGAAAAATGTCTCAAAGAGGTTGATTTGGGATTGCCATTTTAAATTCAGGAGCAATTTGAAACAAGATTCTCTTGATATGTCTATTTCAAATTTTGTATAATTAGTTTTTAATACCAGATAATGCATACACCAGATATCCTGGCTTTCATCTAATCCTTTATACCTACTTTGCCCTTCAACCTGCTGCAAAATGTCAAGGATAGAGTTAGAATTCCTGCTGCAAGTTAATTAAATAATTACTGTTTCTTATCTCATTTTTTTTCTCATAGAAGAGAAATTGTTATTGTTAAGAGAATCTAATTTAGCTCATATTGACAGTATTTCCTCTTTTTTATTTGTTTGTTTTTAGATCGTACTTGTAAAGTATGGAATCTGGTGACTGGGCAGGAGATAATGTCACTGGGAGGTCATCCCAACAATGTAGTATCTGTAAAATACTGTAATTATACAAGTTTGGTCTTCACTGTGTCAACATCTTATATTAAGGTGTGGGATATCAGAGATTCAGCAAAGTGCATTCGAACGCTAACGTAAGTAACTTAAAGACAAACAGCATAAGGGGCAAATAGTTCTTGTATACAAAATGTAAGAAAAGATAGGCCTATTTTTTGTTTATTTATACCTATCCACTTGCAAAGAATATGAAAGTGTTTATAATAAGAACACAGATAAAATAAGGTGAAAAAAAACTTGAGAAAATAAAATACAATAACTCAATATTAAACAGGAAAGGAGAAGTCATATTTGACCTGTAACTAAATACACATTTCATATTTCCTCCCTCCCAAATAACTAAGGAATTATATTTTCATAGTATTCATTAATTGATGTAGTTAAATGATTTACATTACTTGCTTCAAATGAGTACCACTCCTTGGAAAATGGCTGAAATCACCATTATAGACTGGTAAGAAGTACTTGCAAAATTTAATTAGCATGTATTGAATAATACATGCTAATTAATTGAGGAGTTTTTTTTAAGACACTGCTTTGGTGCTAGCCTATATTTCATAACTGTAGGTTATGTTGGACAATTGGAGGATGAATTTGTTTTCTACATCTGTTATCATATATGTATGTGTTTAAAATATAGAGCAAATAGTGATTCTTTTTGCCATAAGATTGATTAACTGTTTTACATAATTAAAATTAAGGTGAACTCTGTTGATTTAAATAAGAGAAGGGAGCATAGGAATGGTTAATTTTTACTAATTTGTAGAGTGAGGATTATTAATATTTAAGTGCTATTTTATATTTTGAGAATTACTAATTATTTACTGTACTGAATACAGGTCTCTTGTGGAAAATTTTGTAGGAAAAAAACACTGTATCTTATGTTAGAAATTTACCAATCCAATTGACTCATTAAAATCAAAATCAGGGCTTCCCTGGTGGCGCAGTGGTTGAGAATCCGCCTGCCGATGCAGGGGACACGGGTTCGTGCCCCGGTCCGCGAAGATCCCATATGCCGCGGAGCGGCTGGGCCCGTGAGCCATGGCTGCTGAGCCTGTGCGTCCGGAGCCTGTGCTCTGCAAGGGGAGAGGCCACAACAGTGAGAGGCCCACGTACCACAAAAAAAAAAAAAAAAAAAAAATCAAAATCAAATTTGAAAAGATTGATTATAACTTGGTATTTTAGAAGTTTGCTAATAAAATGTTTCAAAATTTAAAAATACACTTACCATTTAGAATTTAGCTGAGGAAATAGAAATAAATCATATTTAAGTCATTCGCATATAGTAAGTAATTCTTATATGATTGGGTTAAAATAAACAAAAACTGAAAATAAAAAGTCCTTAGTGTCTTTAATTCATAAAGGCAAATCTTATATATGAAAGGAATACTGGTAGGCTTGTTCCTCAGGGAACTTCTGGAAATTGCAGGAAAATGAATTAATTTTGTGGCACTGTATCATTTGCTGAGTTTTTGTCTTTGTCATCTAATCTTTTCTGAATCATATTTAAGTCATCC
Source organism: Mesoplodon densirostris (assembly GCF_025265405.1). Classification (NCBI taxonomy): domain Eukaryota; kingdom Metazoa; phylum Chordata; class Mammalia; order Artiodactyla; family Ziphiidae; genus Mesoplodon; species Mesoplodon densirostris. The sequence continues at coordinate 59,655,132 of NC_082671.1, forward strand.
CTAACAGGGCCCAGAATTCCTAGTGTTATAATAACTTACAAATTAAGAGTTTTAAGCCATGTCATCTTGTTTTCTTCATTCATTTATTCATTTATCTATCAAAATGTTTATTTATTAGGTGTATGAGGTGCTATGCTAGGCACAGTGCATACAGTGACCAAAGAACACAGATCTTCTTGTTGTCTACAGCCAGTTTCCTAGGAATTTAAGGAATTCTAAGACTAACTCTTGTCCAGAAATGTGACTTATTTTGCTTTACTTTGTCTCTGTTAAGGTCTTCAGGTCAAGTTACTCTTGGAGATGCTTGTTCTGCCACCACCAGCCGGACAGTTGCTATTCCTTCTGGAGAAAACCAAATCAATCAAATTGCACTGAACCCAACTGGCACCTTCCTCTATGCAGCTTCTGGAAATGCTGTCAGAATGTGGGATCTTAAAAGGTAGAATTTTAAAGAAAATGTACTTCCTGTATATGGCAAATGCAATTTTCACACATTAATAACATTAGTGTGTGTGAAATCTAATTTGTATAACCCCAGAAGTTAATATAAAAACCTAGACTTTTCTGTTTGATTCAGCACCTCTGAATTTCTATGTTCTCGTTAGCAAACTCACAATTTTCCTTTCTTTTAACCTCCATTGCTGGGGAAAAAAATATATGAAGGAAAATAGCCTTTCTTAATATTTGTCTATAAGTTGTGTTGTTTACCAGGAAGAGAACAAGATTCTCATGCTAGTTGCATCAGTACCTTTGAAAGAATTATTTTTTGAAAATCACTTATGCATCATTATCTC